>NC_045440.1:71117915-71395263 GCF_002776525.5 Piliocolobus tephrosceles
TTTTTTTTTTTTTTTTTTTTTTTTGAGACGGAGTCTTGCTCTGTCGCGCAGGCTGGAGTGCAGTGGCTGGATCTCAGCTCACTGCAAGCTCTGCCTCCCGGGTTTATGCCATTCTCCTGCCTCAGCCTCCCGAGCAGCTGGGACTACAGGCGCCCGCCACCTCGCCCGGCTAGTTTTTTGTATTTTTTAGTAGAGACGGGGTTTCAACGTGTTAGCCAGGATGGTCTCGATCTCTTGACCTCGTGATCCGCCCATCTTGGCCTCCCAAAAGTGCTGGGATTACAGGCTTGAGCCACCGCGCCCGGCCAGCCAGGCTAGTCTTGAACTCCTGACGGGTGATCCACCCGCCTCGGTCTCCCAAAATGTTCGGATTATAGGCTTGAGCCACTGCGCCTGGCCAGGAGAAGATTTATTTTTATTTGTACAAATTTATGGGGGCACATGTGAAATTTCATTACATAATGCATAGCGAGTGATCCAGTCAGGGTTTCAGGATGTCCATCACCCAGATGCAATACATTTTTAACTATAGTTATGCTACTCTTCTAACATTACATTTATTCCTTCTAATTGTATGTCTGTAACCTCTCACCCACTTCTCTTTCTCCTCTCCTGTCCTCACAGTCACCCTTCTTAGTCTCTGTTCCATATTTTTCCACTCTCTACTTCCATGTGAATAAATTTTCTAGCTCTCATATTGAGAACATGCAATAGATATTTGTCTTTTTGTGCCTGCCTTATCTCAGTTAAGATAATGACCTCCAGTTCCATCTATGTTGCTGCAAATGACATGATTTCATTTTTTTTAATGGCTAAATAGTATTCTACTGTGTATATGTACCACATTTTCTTTATCCATGTATCCATTGATGGACACACAGGTTGATTCTATATCTTTGCTATTGTGAATAGTGCTGCAATAACCATGAGTGCAGGTATCCCTTTGATATACTGACCTTTCTTCCTTTGGTAGAAACCCAGCAGTGTGACTCCTGGATCAAATGATAATTCTGTTTTTAGTTTTCTGAGAAATCTCCATACTGGCTCTACTAGTTTACATTCTAACAGTGTATGGAAGTTCCCTTTTTACTGTATCTTGTCAACATCTGTTATTTTTTGTGTTTTTAATAATAGCCATTCTGACTGGGGTAAAACGGTATCTCCTTATGGCTTTTATTTGTATTTCTCTGATGATTACTGATGCTGAGCATTTTGAATATATCTGTTGGCCATCTGCATGTCTTCTTTCGAGAAATGTCTATTTATGTCCTTTGTCCACCTTTTTTTTTTGAGATGGAGTCTCACTCTGTCACCCAGGCTGGAGTGCAATGGCATGGTCTCGGCTCATTGCAACCTCCACCTCCCAAGTACAAGTGATTCTCCCGCCTCAGCCTCCGTAGTTGGGACTACAGGCACATGCCACCACAGCTGGCTAATTTTTGTATTTTTAGTAAAGATGGGGTTTCACTAAGTTGGCCAGGCTGGTCACAAACTTTGCCCACTTTTTAATGGGATTATCTGTTTTATTCCTGTTGAGCTCTTTGTATATTATAGATATTAGTCCCTTGTTGGATAAATGGTTTGCAAATATTTTCTTCCACTTAACAGGTTGTATGGGATAGAATTTTTTAAAAAAGAGCTACCAATTGTGAAGGGTAATATCCCTTACCTTAAAGGGCCACATAGGCCCATTTACCTATGTGTCAAACTGCTCAGAGCTCTCCCTGCAAGAGATCTGCTGCTAGGTACATATTTCAATTAGGTCTAAGTACTAATTATTCTACAGTTTCATTGGCTGAACATGGTAATATTCTTTTTAGAACAAGTGTTTAACAGGCCAGGTGTGGTGGTTCACGCCTGTAATCCCAGTGCTTTGGGAGGCTGAGGTGGGTGCATCACCTGAGGTCAGGAGTTTGAGACCGGCCTGGCCAACATGGTGAAACACCGTCTCTACTAAAAATACAAAAACTAGCCAGGCATGGTGGCGTGTGCCTGTAATCCCAGCTACTCAAGAGGCTGAGGTAGGAGAGTTGCTTGAATCCGGGAGGTGGAGGTTGCAGTGAGCCAAGATCATGCCACTGCATTCCAGCCAGGGCAACAAAGCAAGACACTGTCTCAAAAAAACAAAAAACAAAAGTGTTTAAGGTGTAATAAGCAAATAATACAATAATATAAATAATACACTAGATTGTTCCTACAACACAACAAAATATAGAAAACCCTCAGGAAGACTTAATTAAGGGAGTGAACAATGTAAGTTAATTCCTCTTTATCTTCCTAAAAATCTAGCCTTATAATTCAGAAAAAGCAAAAATAAAAGTTTGCCCTAACACAACTAATTCTTTGCCACTTTATTTCTTGCTTTGCTATCATAGTATCATTCCAGGGCAAAATTATCGTTCTTTTGTTGGCTATGAAGATTACAGAAAAAAAAGATTAAAAAAAAAAATTAGCGTTCTTAGTTCATATGGTACCATCAACTGAGTTAAAATGAGCTTAAAGAAATAATCATTCACACAAAAGCACCGTATGCCAAATGAAACTAGAAGATATTTTATAACTATCTTTAATCTACTGGTTGATAACATATCTATGCCAGTTTTGGTCTATCAAATATTCATGTTTGCTTTACTTCCATATTCACATATTTCACTGTTCTTTCTTACCCGTGTTGTGTCTCCCTCCTGCTTAATCATATCCATTCCAGGCAGCTGGTTTGGGAACAGGTTGCCTCCCCTCAGAGCAGGATCATTAACCTGAGGACAAGAAGACAGGACAGTGGCTATGTGGAGCAGGATGTCCAAGAGTGCACTGGAAAACAAGTGGCCGCCGCCCTTCCTCTGTTTTTAGGGGTATAAAAACGGTGAAAAGGAACTGCAGAACAATGGACTGATCCCTACACCAGCTCTCTCATGTACGTATTTTGCGGAGTCCAGAGGAACATGAAAATACTTATGAAATACTAGCTGCCTTCAAAATTAACCTTTATCTTTATCTGCATGCTGACTGAAATCAAATTCAATTGACTTAATAATAATAGAGCCATTTTTGTGCCATAACCAGTATGCTTTCTTGGCTTATTCAAATTACACCAATGACTCACATTTGGGACTTTCAAGTCATCTGAGAAGTTCCTGACATCTTTGCTACTTAGGCAAGTTATTAACTCTCAAGAGCAAGTGTGAATACCCAAACTAGTGCTGGATTTTGTGAATTTACTCTGACCAAATGAACTATTCATTTGCATTTGTACATTTCTTTACACATTAGAAAGTAACTGTACGAATGCTAATAGAATGATTTTTGTAGGAAGATACACTGCAGTTGCGCCTTGGGGCTTCCAAATTAACCACGGGATTCAAACAGTTTAAAATCATGCAGAAGTTTCTAAACAATCTGGATTGTTGAAAATGCATGAAATAAACATGCATCAGTCTACTGCTGAGCAGACTGGATTAGGATCGTGTTACACTAGACTATGTCAGTAGCCCTTACTTTGTACACTTTTCCTCAGCAAGCAAATTAGGAGTTGCTAGTGGCCTATTTTTGCAGGAAATACAACATCAACCCTACATTTCTCCATTGAAGAATAAAAGCATATACATCTCTCTATAAACACACGCATATATTTTAAGAGATAGGGTCTTGCTCTGTCGCCCAGGCTGGAGTGCAGTGGTGCAATCTTAGCTCACTGCAGCCTTAAACTCTTGGGCTCAATAGATCCTCCAGCCTCAATTTCCCAAGTAGCTGGAACTACAGGCACCTGCCACCATGCCTAGCTAATTTAAACTTTTTTTTTTTTTTTAAAGAGACAGAGTCTCACTATGTTGCCCAGACTGATCTTGAATTCCTGGCTTCAAGCCTCTTCCCACTTCAGCCTCCTGAGTAGCTAAGCTTATAGGCACAAGCCAACATGCCAGGCTAAAAGTTTGTATTTCTTTATGTCTGCTTAATGTATCAAAATAAGCATTTAACTGCCATCAATTCAGTAACAGAAGTGTAAGTTATTACTATAAGCACACAACCTTCTTAAAAAGCAAAGGGTTTTAAATTTTTTCATGTACCACTTCACATTTTTATTAATCATTTTAAAGAATAAAACACCAAAGCTCTGTAATAGTTCTTAAAATTTTCACAAAAATTGTGGTTCACATCAAAATTAAATGGATCTAATCAGAGTCTTCAATCTTTCACCATTCTCACAATCTTGCTCTAACAGACATTCACAGAGCTGTCAGTGATTTCGTGCTTAAGTCATTTACACTTTCCATACTGTACTTTCTCCATATATGAAATAAGAGTCATAAGAGTCAAGGTCTTGCCACATTTTTTTACTTGCGTGAACTACTGAGGATCAGCAGTAGAGTGGTCAGCATTTTGGGCCTTTAAAAATAAGATCTTCTGTAAATACCATGGTACAATTATTAACCTCTAGTTTTACCTCTGAATCAGCCACAGATTTTTGGATTCCAGGCTGGCTATTGCTATCTCAAATGCTTTGAGTCTCTCTGCCATCTAGTGAAGTTAGGAACAGAATCATTTTGATGTTGTTCAACACAAAACAATTATTTAAAAAAATCATTGCATTCACATTCCAAAGTAAAAAGAATAGTTTTTGGATTATCTGTGTCCGTCTCTGCATAAATGAAGCATCATATCAAACTAACTGGATGGCAGGTAGTTTGGCCTTTGCTTTTCATCTGGTTTTACACTTAGAAATAAATCCATTATTAAACTATAATCCTCTAGCTGAGCATGGTGGTATGTGCCTATAATCCCAGCTACCCAGGAGGCTGAGGTGGGAGGACTGCTTAAGCCAGGAGACGAAGGTTGCCATGAGTCAAGATGGCACCACTGCACTCCAGCCTAGATGACAGAGTGAGACTCTGTCTCAAAACAAAACAAAATAAAACAAACCCCCTCAAACGATAACCCCCAAATAAAGCTATTTTAAGAGTACACTCACCACTTCATTTTTAGAGATTCACTTTAGACACTGGTTAATTCCTCAAGAGAAAAATGTCAATGATAAGAAAGTTATGAAATATTTTCAAAGCTCCTCAAGCAGTCAGGAATCCTTTCTGTTTATTTAATCATTAACAAAGATTTTTATTAATGTCACTAACACAGGTGAAAGGTGAAAAACACTCCTCAAAATAAACATGGGAGTGGGTGGTTAAGGTTAGATACATGGAAAGATACATTTGATGCAGAAGTAGACAAAAAGCCATGACCTGAAGCCACTGGGTTGCTTCTCCTTGGGCGCTCACCTGCTCGGGACCCATGGAGGACAGCCCCGACGTAGGCACGGAGGTCACTGAGGTCATGCTGATCTGTCCTGTCATCTGGTTCATGCTGCTCATGCCACCTGTGTTGGTCGCCATGGACACACTGATGTTCATGTTGTTACTGTACATGCTGGTGTTTGCTTGCTGCCCAAAGTGTGGTGGGGACTGCTGGGAAAACATGCTAGAATACAATGGAAAGATTGAATGAATGTTACAGCTTGCTGGTATCCAGAGGCAGGCAGTTCAGAGCATTTGTTTCTCAGGCATTTACTTTGAGTGAATAAATTTGAACGGCATGAACCCAGGCTGAGACAGCTGGCAGATAGTGGGCTTGCTGAAGCCTGAGACAGCAGGGGAAGTGGCATTCGATGATGCTGTCAGGGCAAGCAAATCCTTCTCCTTTTCATACTGCCACTGTGATGGCTGAAGGACATCCCCCACTTTCATGCCTGCACCCGAGGAGCTTTCTGTTTGTTTTTATCAAAAGTAGTGATAAAGAATGGCTTCTAGGTCACCGCCTTCCACAGCAATTTCTATCATAAATTGGTCGGTGGGTACCTTCTTAGGGATGTTCTTGTTCCTCCAAAGGATGTTCCTTGCTAAGCTTTTGTAAATTCTAGTGACTCCTGTTCTAGGAAAAGTAAACTGACTTGTTTAGAAGTTTGCTTGGTATTGTTTGCATGAGCAGACTTTAAAAAAAAAAAAAAAAAAAAGAGAAAGGAGACAGGTAGTCTATAGAAAGTTTCCCTGGTGATCATTTATCTCAACAACACACAGAAACATGGTGTTACCTGTTTCCGCCCATGCTCCCCTGTGCCCATCCATTCATGTCAGAGGGGGCCTGATAGGCTGGGTTGGCCTGAGACTGTTGCATCATGGGACTCTGTGTATGTGCCATTCGGGGTGACATAAGTGGGCTCTGGGGAGTCGTAGCCCCAGTAAAGCCTGGATCAGGTTGCTGACTTATTCCTTAAAAAAAAAAAAAACCAAAAAAAAAAAAAAAAAAAAAAAACCAGAAACAGAAATTCAAAAGAGACTATTAGTTGTATTGTAGAGACTGGTGGGAGGGAAAGAACATTCCAAATTAGGCATGCATAAAAAATTACTTTCAAATACATGATTGTGTACTGATTAATTACATACATTTAAGAAAGATTCCAAGCTCGGATAAAATATGGAGAAAATAAAATCTCCATACTGATTCCCCCTAGTAGTTAGATGGTGCCTAGGAAGCATTAACCATCATAGCTAGAGTTAGAAAGAAAAAATGCTATTCTTTCTTCAAATTCCTTTCCAAATCAAGAATGGGTCACATATTTTGATTAATGAGAAATATATATATATATCAAAATATCACTGCAATTAGATTGTTTAAATTAAGCATATAATTATTATTTTGACACAGGGTCTTGCTTGCTCTGTTGCCCAGGCTGGAGTGCAGTGGTGTGATCATAGTTCACTGCAGCCTTGACCTCCTGGGCTCAAAGGATCCTCCCACCTCAGCTTCCTGAGTAGCTGGGACTACAGGCAGGCACGACCATACCCAGCTAATTTTTTAAATTTTTAGTAGAGATGAGGTCTCACTATGTTGCTCAGGCTGGTCTTGAACTCCTGAGCTCAAGAGATTCTTGGCTTCCCAAAGTGCTGGGATTATAGGCATAAGCCATTATGCCTCCTGGTCAGATTGTTTAAATTAAATTTAAATTGGATTAAAGTTCAGCTATATATCAAAAGTCAACACATTTGAATAAATTTTTATTGAATTAGCTGAAGCCATTCCATGATGAGATGGATCCATCTTTAAAAATAAATAGCTGTATTCATGGTTAGTTTGTTTTCTCTTTATAAAGAGCTCTGCAGTACTTTAGGGCTATCCAAGATTAGCAAGAATAAGAAAAAAATTAAACGTATGCTTCTTGTTCAATTTCGAGGCAAACAGAATTTAAACTAAAAGGAAAGAGAACTTTTAGCAGACTTTTCTAAATCATCAAGAAGGAAATAGAGAAAGGAGCTGGGAAACAAAGGAGGCAACTTCTTAGAGTATTTTGAGGATGGTAATAAGTACATTTTTGCATAGAAAACTTGTAAAACATGCATATTTAATTAATATTTAAATTAGCTACAAAAGAAAAGCTTAAGATCATATAGAAAAAAGCTGCACATTATCTTTCTGTTCTTTAAAGAAACAGGAGACTTGGATTTCGGCAGCAGACTTCACAGTTATTTACAGATAATTGGCAATGGGTAGTGAAAGTCATTTTGAATAAAGTCATTTTGAATATTAACATTAATGTAAGCACTTACTTTATCAATAATTCAACCATTAACTGAACATGACATGCACACAAATATTAACGTTCATGACATTACACACTGGTATCTCTTAAGACTGACATTAAACAAATCAATATGAAGAGAACTAAGAGGTCTCCCACAAGAATTACCTATTCATTAAAGATCTGGTATAATCTGTAAAGTATTTTTCAAAAGTCACAGAATGTCTATAATATTTAAATTTATAGAGGTCTTTTTACATTTTGTATCTATTGATTTGTTTGAGTCAGGCTCAGAGGCTTTCAAATATATAAATAAAAATATATATGCACTTGTAGACGTTGACATAAACAGATAGATCCATACACACTCTCACACAAGATAGACACCGTCTATGCACACACACTTACTTCGGTCATTCTTAAAGTAAGACCTGCACTCAGAGAAAAGGAGGTACCTGAGCTGAGGGCCTGGAATGTACTGTGCTGGACTTGGGGACTCCTCACAGGCCCCAACTGTCCTCCCAGGTTTCCTATCATTCCCTGGTTAGCCAGATTCATCTGGGAGCCATGCAAAGAGCTGTGAGAGAGGAGCTGTGACCCAACACTGGGGGACACTGGGGAGAAAGGACTGGTGAAAGGTGGTGGGGATGTAAGTCCAGTACCGTAGTTTGGAGGAAATGGAAACTGCTGTGCATTTGCCTGGGGAATCCGAGGGTTGCTCATAGTTGCTGGCATACCACTAGGAGCCACCATGCTTGGTGTCATATTCAACCCTTGTCCTCTCATCATCAAAGTTCGTTGCTGAACTTGCTGTTGCTGATGCATCTGTCTCTGTCGAAGATGCTGGTTCAGGATTTCCCTCTGTCTCTGGGCCAGCATCTGTGCATTAATAGGTGCCTGAAATCAGGGGTGATACATGGAGGAAAATGTTTGGGACAGACACATATTAAAAAACAAAGTGAATATTATAGACTGGCTAACAAATGGTACTATCATCTGTAAAATTATTTGGAAAAAAATTACATGAAAGGAATAACTCAGTTGAACAACTGGTGATTGAGAACGTGAGCTTCTAAGTTCTAAAGATACGATTATTCTGAAGCTTTGCTACAACTTAGCAGAGTAAAGTTTGATGCTAATATCAATTAAATCATTTTGTAAGGACAGAATTAACTAAAGGATCTCAAAAGAACACAGTCCTTTCTATAAGAAGACTGTAATATAAACCCTGAGGATGGTAGTATAGAGTCTCATTCAAGGCACATTCAAGTCTACAGAGAAATAAAATCACTGGGACAAAAAGTGACATGGTACACTTCAGAAAAGGCTGAACAGAGGCAGAAGGAAAAGGGGGAGAGCCAGGAGAGTGCCTGATAAGAATGCACAGAGACCGAGTCAGAGGTGGAGGGTGGATAGGGAGGAAAGGCAGGATGGATGAAGGGAAGGGTTCCTGGTGCTTGCTGTCAGCGAGAGGCATGAGGCTGCTAAGATTTTTTTTTTTTTTTTTTTTTGAGGTGGAGTCTTGCTCTGTCACCCAGGCTGGAGTGCAGTGGCCGGATCTCAGCTCACTGCAAACTCCGCCTCCCGGGTTTACGCCATTCTCCTGCCTCAGCCTCCCGAGTGGCTGGGACTACAGGCGCCTGCCACCTCGCCCGGCTAGTTTTTTGTATATTTTAGTAGAGACGGGGTTTCACCGTGTTGGCCAGGATGGTCTCGATCTCCTGACCTCGTGATCCGCCCGTCTCGGCCTCCCAAAGTACTGGGATTACAGGCTTGAGCCACCGCGCCCGGCTGCTAAGATATCATTGATCCTCATTTGTGAATTCCACATTTCCGAAGTTGCCTACTCAGTAAAATTTATTTGTAACCCCCAAATCAATACTCATGCCACTGTCATGGTCATTTGTAGACATGAGCACAGTGTTAAAACATTTCAGATATGCAATGTGCACACTTCCAGCTGAGGTTGAACAAGGCAACACTTTGCCTTCTGGTTTCAGCTCTCATACTGTAAACAAGCATCCTCTTTGTGGTCTATTTGGTGCCAAGATTTTTGCATTTTTTGCTTTTCCTGTTGGTGATTTTGTTGCTTAAACTGGCTCCCAGGCATGGTACTGCAGTGCTCTCTAGTGTTCCTAAGCACAAGAGGTGGTGATGTGCCTTCTGGAGAAAATAGGTGTGCCAGATAAGCAAGCGCCATTCAGGCCTGAGTTACAGTGAGTTCTTTAAACAAAAACACACATAAAACAAGGTTATGTGTTGACTGGATGATGACAATGTTGTGACCAGAGGTTTGCAGGAACTCAACCCTGTATTCCTCCTAAGAACAATAGTTCAGTGTTCTCTAATTCAGTGTTTGCAGTAACTTTATGTAGCACAACTTCTTAGAATAACAAGAATTGACTGTACCTGGCAATAAAAATGGCAGTGATTAGAAGGGAAAAAGGTAACATACTAGTAGGTAACTGGGTGACAGTACAGGGCCAGTGTGCTGATCTGGAGCCACATCTACTAAGTTAACTTTCTTCAAAGAGGAAGAAATGACAAAAGTAGCTGCATGCACACAATGAAAGCTAATGCCTTGTATGCTGCCTTACCTGTGTTGGTACTCCAGGCCTCAGAGTCAGGTTCACATTGGAAACATTGCTGATTTGATTCATAAGTGGCTGGCGATTCTAAATACATACAAACAGGATGAATACATTTTAAGAACAGAATACACTTTAAGTTTCCCAAGTAACTGCCCTCCCCAACCCAGTATCTGCACATTGCTGTGACAGCTGTGCCATCTCACATCATCTTCCCCACATCCTCCACCCAGCACCCCTGGCTTCCCAAGTGCCACTGAAGAACAGACCTGCTGTGCTTGGAGGCGATGCTGAAGTTGAAGTCTCAGTTGATTTGGCTGGTTCTGCACTAGGCCCGTGGGCCTGAGGCCCGGTCTGGGCTGCATACGGAGTGTGGCATAACTGGGCCGCTGTCCCATGGTGTGAAAGTTTGGATCTTGCATGGGAGAATAGCTACCCTGGGCCATTTGTGCCTGAGACGCATACTGCTGTGGGAAAACAGGCGCCTTCTGCTCCAGCATGATGTTGGAATCCTGACTTGAGAACTGTTCTGGATCTACTGCTTGGCTCTGGAGAGAAAGTCCCAAATAACAAACAAATAAATTAAACCATAAAAAGAGCAGAGTCAATATGAGGATGTTTTCTCTCACTGTCATACATTTGAAGCTTTTTATACTTTTTAATATTACACTCACTACACAAAGGTACCTTTAGCTTGACTCCACTTATCTTTCTAGAAAATGCCTCTGCTCACAGTTCCGGTTACACAAGGACAGAAGCAGGGGTCACACTGGATTCCCAGCAGCATTTCTTCCAAGGGAAGGAGGAAAATGTGCCAGGACTACAGAATGCCTCCTACCCACTCCACCAATCATATTGGCCTGGACTTTCACATGCAAATATCCTCCGGAAGTGTTATGTTTTTTGATTGATTATTCATACCTGTAGAGTTCATTTTGATTAGATAACCTCTTTGGCACCTGACTGGGATCAGCAGGTGCAGTGTGGGGTACTGACCATCATTATCCTGATTTTATAGCTAACAAAAATGAGACTTAAAGACATGAAGTGAATTGCAACAAGCCCTATTCAGCTAGTATGTGGTGGGGGTCCATTTCAGTTTGTGATTTGGGATCTGAGCTTCTCACCAGTGTGACATGCTGCCTATTACCTACTTTACTGTTTTCTGTGCCTGTCAGGATTCCCTACATGCCCCACATTTTGCCATCATCCTCTCATTACCTACTAGACATGGTTTATGTATCTGTCACTCCTGACTTTTTTTTTTTTTGAGATGGAGTTTTGCTCTTGTTGTCCAGGCCGGAGTGCAATGGTGCGATCTTGGCTCACCGCAACCTCCGTCTCCCAGGTTCAAGTGATTCTCCTGCCTCAGCCTCCCGAGCAGCTGGGATTACAGGCATGTGCCACTACGCCTGGCTAATTTTGTACTTTTAGTAGAGACGGGGTTTCTCCATGTTGGTCAGGCTGGTCTCGAACTCCCAACCTCAGGTGATCTGCCCGTCACAGCCTCCCAAAGTGCTGGGAATACAAAAGTGTGAGCCACCGCGCCCAGCTACTCCTGACTTCTTAGGGCTAACCTATCTACCTCGGTCAGAATGGAACAGGCGAACAAACCCAGAACTTCCCCGGGCTCCAGGACACCTCAGACTGAGGTGGCCCTGAATGTTTATGTGCTGAGGGGAAAGGTGGACCTGGCTGATTCTCCTTTTCCTTCTACTTCTAGGAGTAACTGCTATAAACTTAATGGTATACAGGAAGAAAAGACTCTAGCAACAAATAAAGTCTCTCAAGCTTTCCTTTTTTTTTTTTGAGGCAAAGCCTCACTTTGTTGTCAGGCTGGAGTGCAGTGGCGCGATCTCGGCTCACTGCAATCTCTGATTCCCCGGTTCAAGCAATTCTCCTGCCTCAGCCTCCTGAGTAGCTGGGATTACAGGCGTGTGCCACCGTGCCCAGCTAATTTTTGTATTTTTAGTAGAAACAGGGTTTCACCATGTTGGCCAGGATGGTCTTGATCTCTTGACCTTGTGATCCACCCACCTTGACCTCTCAAAGTGCTGGGATTCCAGGAGTGAGCCAATGCGCCCGGCCTCAAGTTTTCTTTAGCTCAGTGTTGCCCTAGGCCTTCTTGAAAACCGTCTACCATGTAGTGCTGGAGCCGCCTGGAAACCTGAGCTCTGGTCAGCACAGCCCTAGGGCCAGCCTGTGACAGCCAGGGGCCCACTGCCCTCCCTGTGTTAATTCTAAACATGGCGATGGAGCCTAAGCAGAGGAAACCATTCATTGCTGAATTACTGCTCTAACTACACACACAAAACTATCTCAGAACTTAAATATGAATATGAATAATTTGCATTCTATACTTCCCTCAACTCTACCTAATAATCATATTTCTATAATTCAGTTTCATGACAATGTTATAATGATGGTGGATTTGATGAGACAAAATAGAAATAACAGAAATGAGTGAAAAACGGACTAAAAATATTAAATGACATGACACCTGTTTTGATAACATTACAAATCACTCAGCAACTCCACATTTTAAAATGTCACTTAGACAAACTCAAGGATAAAATAGTACTGAGTGCTAAATTCTAACTATCACTGAAGACAAAGCAAACCAGTCACACAGGAAATATTTAAACTCCATTTTCCTTTCTTAATTTATTTTAGGTTATATCATGTAACCTCAAGTCATCTCTTTCCATTCTGCTGTTTTCAATATGAATTGATAAGTCATAACTCCCACCTGTGTCTGCTCAACTGTGGGAATTATGATAAGACTAATTTTAATGTTTCAGAGAAGTCTCCAATGACTCTGCATCACCTTTCTCTCAGAAAGACGATGACACGTCATATGGCAAAGTAGTAGACTGGACACTGGCAGGTACTTTTTGGCAGTAAGAAATAAAGATGATTCATGCTAAGTAAGGAGGAAAACAGTAACTAGAATGCGATGGTTTTTCTGGGTTACTCTTTACACAGTAAGCCAGGCTGCACTGCTTCACACAAAGTTAGCTGTGCAGCCAGTTCAGATAGTGTTTTGTTCTTTCAAGGGACTATGTTAGGTTATTTATTATATCATAGCTATCAGGTACTCTAAAAGCAGGGACTTACTTTTTTATAGTAATCAACTAATTACTTGGAAGAAGAAAGCTAAATAAGCTCACTAAGATTAGTTAACTTTTTTATATTCCCATTTACGCTTAAATATCCCCAAAATTATGGTGGGCTAAACCATAAATGAAAGGAACTATAGCTAGGACTATAGGTGTGTGCCACCACAACTGGTTGCTACATTTTATTTTATGTTTTTGGTAGAGACAGGGTTTCATTATGTTGCCCAGGCTGGAGTGTAGTAGCTTTTCACAGGCACAATCATTACACACTATATCCTTGAACTCCTGGACTAAACCATAAGTGAAAGGTTGAGCCCACCATTTTTAAAGGTAAAAATGATGAAAGAGTTGCAGCTACCTGTAAAATGACTTCTGCTAACTTATGTGGAAAGTATTCTTTTAGCACAAACAGCTTCCTATCACTGGCCCACAGGTGTGAAATGAATGCAGTGGTCACGACTACAGACACTCACACCAGCTGGAAGCCCAGGGGGAAGTGTCCTAGGTCACAAGGCAGCAATGTGCTGTTTGTGGTTTCTCTGTATCTTGTGTGTCCTTCCCTATCAGCAAGGATGGACACCAGGTGAACTGGACTTGAGTTTGTGTCTTTCTGCTAACTTGAACTGTATGCAAAGCTCATTCTCAGTGCTCTCCATTCTCAGGCAAAAGTTTATGTGAGGGTTACAAGGAAAGGGGAGGAAGAAACAGGGCCAGCCTGTTTTGAGGTAAAAAAACAGTATATTCTAAAAAGCAGATGGTGGAGTACCTGTAAACAGAAAACGGACACCTCTGTGCCCATGAGAGCACTTGACCCCCACCTGCTGCCCTTCTGCGCATACCTGGCTGACCAATTCGGGTATTCCCAAGGCTCTATCAATCTCCTCCAGGCCATCAAAATTCCGCAAGGCCAGATAGAGCTGGTCCAGAAGAGCTCCCTCATCACTCGGAGACTCGGCTGCAGGATGTGGACACAGCAAGTCATCTGGAGAACTGCCAAACGGCTGCCTGTAAAGACAGAAATGTTATCTTGGGCCAGTGGAAAAGCTAGTTGATTAGAGAACAAATTTTTTATCTCAAAGGTGAAAGTATCAATTGACTTCCAGGGTCGTTGCAACAAACTACCGTGCCAACTCAACACAGAACAAAAGGACAGTCTGAAATATTTGATACACTTTATTCCGTGTCCAATACAGGCCAGACACAAATCCAGACATTTAAGGTATGATTTTTATTTCTATTGGTCCCACTTCATGGCTTGCAAAGCTGAGGCTTGGTGCAAGTCCAGGGCTCACCAACCTACACTGACTGCTCAAGCATGTAAATATGTACTTGGCATTGAAGGAACCAAAGGACTTTTCTGCACTTTAGTAGGAATCACTGATTGACTTAAGATTCTTACTCTACAGGAAGCTGGGATGACCCACTTGGAGAGACAAAGAACTAGAGGCATCAGAGCTGCATTAATTTTCTTGAACTCAGCTGCAGCTAGATTAAATTTGGCTGGGCTGATAGGAAATTTCTTAGTCATGCACAAGCAGGCCTTGAAAACATGTATTTTTCTCTGAGATAGGGTCTCACTTCATTGCCCAGGCTGGAGCACAGTGGTATGATCATGACTCACTGCAGCCTCGACCTCCCAGGCTTAGGTGATCCTCCCACTTCAGCATCCAAGTAGCTGGGACTACAGGCACGCACCACCACGCCTGGCTAATTTTTTGTATTTTTTTGTAGAGATGGTGTTTCACCATGTTACTCAGGCTGGTCTCGAACTCCTGAGCTCAAGCGATCCACTCACTTCGGTCTCCCTAAGTGCTGGGATAACAGGTGTGAGTTAACCTGTTAACAGATAACCTGGCCTGAAAACATTAAAACCCTCAAGAAGCGTATGTGTTAGCCTTCCTGCATTAGGTACATAAGGAAAGTGGATCATGAACATGCAAATTATATTTGTTCTTATGTAAGATAATTGGTGATAAAATCAGAACACTAAACTCTAGATTACATGGTACATACAACTCCTATACATTTAAATTAATTGTCAGAGTAGAGAAGGGGTGTGTGTGTGTGTGTGTGAGTGTGAGTGTGTGCAGTGATGCCATCATGGCTCACTGGGCTCAAGTGATCCTCTGGCCTCACCCTCCTGAGTAGCTAGGACTATAGGTATATGCCACCACAACTGGCTGCTGCATTTTTTTTTTTTTTTTGGTAGACAGGGTTTCATGATGTTGCCCAGGCTGGAGTGCAGCAGCTTTTCACAGGCACAATTATTGCACACCTCATCCTTGAACTCCTGGGCTAAAAGAATCCTTCTACCTCAGCCTCCTGAGTAGCTGGGACTACAGATGTGATGTGTGCCACCAAGCTTGGCTAATTTTTGTAAATTTTTTGTAGAGACGGGGTCTTGCTACATTGCCCAGGCTGGTCTTGAACTCCTGGACTCAAGCAATCCTCCCACCTTGGCCTCCCAAGTGCTGGGATAACAGGCGTGAGCCACCACATCTAGCCTAGAGGAGGCTTTTAAAAAAGAGCTTCTGAGTTGCCTGAATACTAAAAGGGAAAATGGTATTTGTACTTTACCAAAAGTCTATTTTGTACCTTTAGAGTCACTACATGATGTTTTGGAGAAAATAAACGTTTATAGATTAAAAAACAAACAAAAAGTTTATAGATGAGCAAACTCATTCTTAAGCAAGTGAGAACAAACTTATCAAGAAATGAAGTTACCTATTAACACAGTTCAATATGCCATGTGGTTTTTAAATGCTCTAATATGCTATTTTGGCTTAGAATCCTGAAACACTGAAGTGCTAGCACTGAAACCAACAATTAATTTCAAATGGTCATAAAGGAATGCATTAATACAACCTATTCTCTCTACTCACCTCTAGTAACTTGGAAATTGTCCAGCTGAGGGTCCCTTGAGGCCACTCCTCACCTGCTTCCCCGACTTCCTGGCTGCAGGAGCTCCTTGCATTCCTAAGGAACCCATCCAGACCCCTGAGAGGCAAGTGCTCTTCCCACTCCTGCCCCTTTCTTGTCACTACTGGGCTTCACAAAGTCACACATGCTAGGAGCTTGCTGACCCTTTTTTCCTGCTTCTCTACAGCCCACACTCTCCTAGAACTTTCTTTAAACCAAACATGATCAGACTGCTCCACTACTGCTACACTTAGGGAGGGGGAGGAAGAAGCAGATGCAGAAAAGCAGTCAGGAGAGGGAGAAACCACTGAACTGTCTGCCATGATAGGAAAGAGGGAAGGAGATTCCTCAATGAGGAGAGGCCAACAAACATGAATGTGGCAGGAGTTCCATTAAACAGTTCAAGTTAGTCAAGAGTAATGTCAGCTATTTACCAACTTCTCTTAGGCAGCGACTTCATTTCCTAAAAATGCTAGTTAAGTTAGGCATTAAAGGATTTTCTTTGCCTAGATTTTGTCATTTTCAACTTGTTTCTTTGGAAGATGCATTCATATGCAACCCTCCCATCCCAAATGTATTCAGTGATGGCAGGCTCGTGTGAAATCTAATGCATGCAGGTGGCACAAGCAGACTTCCCAGCCTCACATCTGGCGGAAACCCACTGTCAGAAGGAGGCAGGCACTGTCTCGTGCCTTTGTAAGACCACTCCACCTTGACAGACCAGCAATAGAGCCAAATGCATATTAACAAACAACTAAAACAATCATTTGAATTTAAACAATTTCCTACATCATAAAATCACTTTTTGTTACATGCTTTTCTTTTTTAATTAAAAAAACCCCAAATGAATGCAGAGATTAAAAAGTTAAACAGTGCATCCAGGCTGTCCCACTTTGGTCAAGGCCCTCTTCAACACAAGCTGGGACTCTCAGGACACTTTGCCAGCAACTTTCCTGCTTGCATGATATCTCTGATTCTAATATGATGCTCAGGTTCCCATTCCCAAAGCACGCTTTACTGAGCAAACAGGCCCTACGCAGAATTCTTATGTGGTTCTTCAGCTCTCCCAGGAAAATGCCCCTGGAATGGGGTGGTAGTGGTGGTGGAATTCAAGGACACATGCCTTTGATAATGCCTAACCTTCCGAAACTTAATGTTCATGCCTTCCCTGTGAGCCCCAGCTATCATGGGCAGCTGATCTTTCTCCAAAAGATGCTATTCATACCACCAGAAAACCAAGACCTTGTCATTTACCCCATCCTTCCCATGCGCTTCCCCAGTTGAGGGTCTACTTTCCATTGGGGCGCCACCCATCTCCTCACAGACAGCCCCGCTTTCTCCTCTCAGCATTAAACCACTTACTGTGCTATGCTGAATTGATACTAACAATTTACGTTAAAAACGCAACTACACACCATGCTCACAAGGGGCAAGCATTGCATCCTCTACCTCTTTTTGGCCCAGTGCTTGAACATAAACACAGTATAGGCTCAGTAAGTTTCTAGCGGATGAAAACAAAAGGTTCCTGATTTGGCTGAGCTACAATACATTAAAAACCACTTTTATATTCAGAAATACATACTGTCTTGTGGCTTGGTGTTACAAATTTGGGCATATCATGAGTGATATCACTTCCCTTAGAGATGTCATAATATGCTTGCTAACAGAAAAATATACTGATCCAGACTCCCAATCCCAACTTTATAAATGGCCACTAACACAATGAAGAAATTATTTTTCTACATTTTGGACAATTACATATAGTTACAACCTGGATAGTATCTGACAGATAAATATAATAAATATAATATTAAGATGAGAATGGAATTCAGAATAATAAAGGGAAAAATAACATGGCCCCAGGCTGATGCAAAATAATAGGTAATAAACAAGCAGAGAAGAGATCCTGATATCAATAGAAATCCCATACCTTAAAGTCTACATGTTTATTTGTGGACTAGTAGGTCATTAAGTATGGGAATAAGAAGGAGAATTAGGTCAAATTCTCAGCACCTGTTTGAGAAACCATAACATTACCATTTCTTCACTTTTCAAAAGTATTTTCAAAATTCTGTAAAAAAGCAGCAGCTACTGAATGATGAGAAATAGTCAACAAAAGAAACCTTACTTAACAGATACATTTCAAACAGGAGAAAATCAAATTAAAACTGTGAACTTAGGCCTGGCGTGGTGGCTGACACCTGTAATCCCAGCACTTTGGAAGGCTGAGGCAGGTGAATTACATGAGGTCAGGAGTTCAAGACCAGCCTGGCCAACATGGCAAAAGCCTGTCTCTACTATAAATACAAAAATTAGCCGGGCGCCTGTAACCCCAGCTACTTGGGAGGCTGAGGCAGGAGAATCACTTGAACCCAGGAGGTGGAGGTTGCAGTGAGCCGAGATCACGCCACTGCACTCCAGCCTGGGCAGCAAAGTGAGACTCTGTCTCAAAACAAAAATCCCTCAAATTGTGAACTTAATGCAAAAGGAAGTCTTTCATGAAAGACAGCTATTGTATTTCAAGAGAAAACCCCTTTAATAAAACCAACAGAAATCTTTAAAAGTCATCTATAAATTTTTGACTATATTATAAAGAACTCTTTTATATACCAGATGAATGAAGGAAAAAAAAAAACCCATAATGGAACTAAAAGTGGAAATTAGCTATAAATAAATGAATATGTGAATGTTACAGATTTAAGGGCTAAACTACTATCTTTTTGAAATGTGTACATAAACTAAGGCTGGATTCATCAAACATTAAAAACCCTGTTCCTAAACATTAACTGTGATGCTTATAAAGGGGATTTTTAAAAAGCACTGCTCTTCTTTTATTTCAAAAGAGAGACATTGTTAGAACCTTTATTATCCATTAATTCTGAATTTCTATGACAATAAGATTACCATAAAGCTGGTCGTAAGTTTCTTCCACACTGAATTATTTAAAATAAAAATGTGAGAGTGGCTAGAAAAACCGAAATAACTTTAAAGGTAATGAAAATGTTTTGTTTTGTCCACAGTGCTTATGCAAAAAACCTAACTGATGGTAACAGAAACAATGACATGCTAGGGCAGTGCTGAGTCACAGACACTTGCACAGCAAACCTAACATGCTGACTCTATTACTGGACCAAGCATAATTCTGGACTTGCTTCCTTTTTTTTTTTTTTTTTTTTTGAGACGGAGTTTCGCTCCTGTTGCCCAGGCTGGAGTGCAATGGTGCGATCTCGGCTCACTGCAACCTCTGCCTTCTGGATTCAAGTGATTCTCCTGCCTCAGCCTCCTGAGTATCTGGAATTACAGGCATGCGCCACCATACCTGGCTAATTTTTTGTATTTTTAGTAGAGACAGGGTTTCTCCATGTTGGTCAGGCTGGTCTCAAACTCCCAACCTCAGGTGATCGACCCGTCTCAACCTCCCAAAGTGCTGGGATTACAGGTGTGAGCCACCGCGCCCGGCTCCATTTTTGTTTTAACAAAGCTCTCCTCCTATTTGGGCAACACCAAAAATCCTAATTTTGGGCCTAGTTCTTCCTAAAAATTAATCTTTGACATTTCATCCAAAAACAACTATCAGGTGGTGGATTTAATTATTATACATTTGTCCTGTGTTATATTTAACTTTCCATGGAAATGGGTGGGTTTCTAACATATCAAATAAACATATCTAGAAATAGCCTACCATTCACTGACATCATGAAATCAGAATCAAAGAACAAGAGGGACTGTGAGAAACCACCACCTCCAAGTATGACAGCAGTTCCGAGAGCAACAGCAATAGCTATCTACCTGGGGCGCGCTTCCCTGTCTACACAGCACGTGCCTCCCACTGCCCTTGGCAGCCAGTTTGGGATGAGCCACGCCGCCTGCCTGAGGTTCTTCCTCTGTCACCCAATGCCTCAATTCTACTCATAGCAGTCCTTACTCTGGGTCTGTGATGTGTAGCTTTTACCAGCTGAATTGGCTTCCTGTCATCTCTGCCATCTGAAATCAGACCTTTTCTTCAAGACTCTGAAGCCTTCTCCAAGCATCCTGGTTGGATAATCTTCTGAAACGTGGCTTATGATTTTTATACTGCACACTACCTCAATATTACAGTTATCAGCATACATATTTTATTTTCCATCTAATTTGTAACTTCTTTAAAGGCATGTCCTAGGTCATACTGATTTCTGGATTCACCCCTCCCCTTCGTGCACTGTGTAGTAGATAATATAGTCCAAATAAACCAAAACTGGTCAGGCACCAACTACTCAAAAGGAAAAGATTAATTTCTGGACAGGTATAAAATAACTGGCTACCCTAGGTGCTCAGGACTCACCTGTTTTGGCTGGCAAAAGATGCCTGGTCTATAGGCAGGATGCTTTCAGGCCATGGGGCAGTCTGATTTGGAGGAGCTTGTTGCTGGCTATACTGAGGTCCCCCCATGTTCATCTCTAATTCAGATGGCCCTAGAAACGGAGAAGAAAAAAATCTTACATCTTTAATCAAGGAAGCATTTATTTCTGCTATGTAATATAAAGTGAAATGTCTGGTTTATGACAAAGGGAAAACACAGAAGCAGTAATAATTAACTAGGTGAAAATAAGAAGATAAAATTCTGATTCTGAAGTAGAAGTCAATAAATATGGAGGCCATTTCAGAGAATATCTAGACAAGTAGTTCTAAACCTTTAGCATTTAAGACTCTAAATACTCAAAAAGTTTTTGTTTGTGTATGTTACATCTTATTGATATTTACTGTATTGGAAAATGAAATTGAGAAATGTAGATTCATTTAAAAATCACAATAAATGAATTATGTTAATATAAAAGATTTTTTTCCTAGATCCAAGTGAGCGGAATAAATAAGATTTTTTAATGCAAAATTTAAAAAATTCTTTTACTGGCATTGTTTTACATTTCTGCAAATAGCTTTAATGCCTGGGTTAATGGAATAGAGTGAAATCTTCTGTTTTTGCATTTCACCTGCCGTGATATCATATAGCCTGTAAAATTTCTGGAAAACTCTACCATACGCTTGGGCGATAGTAAGAGTGAAGAAGGCAACAGTGTTTCAGGATTAGTATGAAAATAGTTTGGGCCTTGCAGACACTCCCTGACTGGGAATCAGGGTGCTGGACCATGTTTCTAGGAAGCATGTCGAGACTGTTGGCTCCTGAACGTCGACTAACTGTACTTCAGCTGGCTCCCTTACCCGAGCAAGAGCAGAGCAGAAAGGAGGCCCAGACAACCCACACATGCTCTGTCTCCGAAGTTCTTTGAAAGGCTTTAAAGCCAATGGATGAGATGAGCTTTTAAAAATTGTATTATCATCATTATCTGTAGACCTGTATTCTATTCCAAAAGACAATTTTCTGTTGAATTCATGGCTTTTGGAGTTCACTAAAAATCAGAGAAACTCAGCTATACAATAAAGCTTATAGAACTGTATTTCCAGCTCAAGAGCCAGATGCTCTTCAATGAAGACTGAGAATAAATTGCATTTCTGGATATAAGGTACTATTATGATTTTTAATCAATAAATATTTTTAAATTTCTCATTTAATTTTGCATAGAAATCAGTTTTTAGCATTTTTCATGCTGTCAAATTATAAAAATTTATGTTTGAGAACCACTCATTAAGTACATTCAATGTAGTAAGACAATGTAAATGCCATCTCTGAGAAACAATAAGCCAAAATATGCTGAATAATTAAATAGGTAAGAAAACTAACGCCAAGTTAGGATGAAAATTCTACACTTTGACTTGTCAAAACAACCCTGGCATCTTTTTTCTTTTTTTTTTTTTTGAGAAGGAGTCTCACTCTGTCGCCCAGGCTGGAGTACACGTACACTGGTGTGATCACAGCTCACTGCAACCTCTGCCTCCCGGGTTCAAGCAATTCCCCTGCTTCAGCCTCCTGAGTAGCTGGGACTACAGGTGTGCGCCACCACGCCCAGCTAACTTTTGTTTTAGTAGATATGGGGTTTCACCATGTTGGCCAGGCTGGTTTTGAACTCCTGACCTCAGGTGATCTGCCTGCCTCAGCCTCCCACAGTGCTTGGCATCTTTTTTTGAATTATTTAGCTCTTCCTCATTGTGCAGTATCTAAGTATATGAAAAGAACATAAACATTAACATATTGGAATTATGCTAATATACAAGAGAAGGGCTAACATGGCAATGATAAAGGACATAATCTCAAGTATGAGTTGTACAGACCATTGATTTTTAAAATATAACAGCTTTATTGAAAGATAATTCATATAACATACAATTCACCTATTTAAAGTGTACAATGAGTTTTAGTATATTCAGAGTTGTACAACCATCACCACAATCAACTTCAGAACACTTTCATTCCACCAAAAAGAAATCCATTACTCATTAGGAGTCACTCCCTACTTCCTACCTGAGCCCTTCCCCTCAACTCCTGGCCCTAGGTAACCACTACTTTACTTTGTCTACAGATTTGCTCACTCTGGACATTTCATATAAATGGTATCATATAATGTATCAGACCATCAATTTTAATAATATGTGAACTGTCTCCAAATAGAATTCTAGCAATCCTCACATTCTGTGAGATGTTCTGTAAGACCCTGTAACCTTCAGTGAGGGTCTGGGAGAGTCTGATTTACCAATCTAGGTGGTGGCCCAGGAATCTGCATTTTAAGTTCCTGATATTCTTCTGATGATCAGTGTTAGAAACCACTGCTGTACCACCGAACTATTATTATTTCTTTCTGAGACGGAGTCTTGCTCTGTTGCCCAGGCTTTGACTGCAGTGGTGTCATCTTGGCTCAAGGCACCCTCCACCTCCTGGGTTCAAGCGATTCCCCCGCCTCAGCATCCTGAGTAGTTGGGATTACAGGTGCCGACCACCACGCCCAGCTAATTTTTGTAATTTTAGTAGAGATGGGGTTTCACCATGTTGGCCAGGCTGGTCTCGAACTCCTGACCTCAAGTGATACTGCCACCTCGGCCTCCCAAAGTGCTGGGATTACAAGCGTGAGCCACTGCGCCCGGCCTATTTCTTTATTAATAGTGTGACATTATAATTAACTTCTCCCCCAAAGTTGAAATTAGGTAATTTAATAAAAATAAAACATCTCAAAGGTAGTTGGTTCTTTTATATAACCTTTGAGATTCTGATTCCATACAGAGTTCCAGCAAAGTCTCACTTATGGCAGCTTCGGGGAGGATTATCTAAAATGCACATAAGAAGCATGTCTTGAAAGAACTTATGGAGCTGATCCTCTTGTCTAAGATGGCATAAAAGTTAAAAGCAAACAGCACTAGAGCCGCCTTACCTATATTCATGACCTGAGACTGAAGCGTCTGTCTTTGGCCAGGCTGGCTGCTGGGCCTCATGGGGATGCTGGCCGCTGGGTTCCGAATCATACCTCCTTGGACTGGTCGGTTCATGGCACTGGTGGTAGCAGCACAGGTGACTCTCACAGCCGAACTCTGTGGTGCCCATTCTCCAGATGGCATAGTAGGCCGAGAAGCACTGCTACCAATCATTCCTGCATGCAAGCCAAAGAAAACTGAGAGATGCAGTAACTGAAAACATATTTAGCATGTATGAACACCAGATGATCTTACCCTACAAAATAATCATTCTGTAATTCACACTTATCCAATAGCTAATGTTCTCATTCGCCAGATGTGGACCCTTGGCTAAGAAATAAGAATTGGCAATCACTACACAGTTTTCATAACATGGACTTGCCACTCTTTACAGTTCAGAAAAGCTGTTACAATTGTTCCCATTTGTACTTTGAAACAGGTGCCGTGGCGTGTGGATAACCCCAACTTCCTTCCTCAGGAAGTGAATCACATTAGCTGATATACACGTCAATGCTTTACTTTCCAAAAGGGAGGTAGAGGCTAAGAGGAACAAGGTAAAAACTGATAATCAATACTCTCATTATAAATGATAATCATAGAAGATATCTTGACGTCTACATGAGACTTTATCCTCAAGTCTCCTTCAGGGTATACTTCAAAACTGACCAAAAGTAGCCTCTAAGTAATGGAGAAATTATAGATCTTTCTCATATTTACTGTAGTTCTTTGCCTTGCAAGTTCCTTGCCTTGTATCCACTGTATTCTTGACTATACAGACCTAGAATGGGTTAGGACAGATTTGTAAAAATCCCTTCCTTTTTGAGGCGTTAATAGTTATCTGACCACACATAAGAGCGTAACGCTCCTAAGCAGGACTGTGTTTGCTTTGTCCTGGCCTGGCCCCCAGGATGCTGATAATGGCCAAACATTTGCTAAGACTTGATATTCTAAAGGGGGAACTCTTCAAATGAGGTCTCTTCATTTTGAAGTGTTTAATGATGGATACATAAAGGTTCTGCTTTCAAATATATGGCTGCTTTCATTTTCTTTAATTACGATAAACAACTAAAAATGGGGTATATTTAACAAATGAACATGCATTGTGGGCGTTTCTTCACTTATGAAATGAGAATGCGCTGTGACGATGATTAAGGGTGAAAGGCAGTCAGTTAGATTTTAAAAAGTTAAGAGGCCAGGCGCTCTCATGTCTGTAATCCCAGCACTTAGGGAGGCTGAGGTGGGCAGACTGTTTGAGCCCAGGAATTCGAGGTCAGCCTGGGCAACATGGCGAAGCCTCGTCTCTATAAAAAATATAAAAATTAGCTGGGTGTGGTGGCAGATGCCTGTAGTCCCAGTTACTCGGGAGGCTGAGGTGGGAGAATTACTTGAGTCTGGGAGGTTGAGGCTGTGTTGAGCCGTGATTGCGCCACTGTACTCCAGCCTGGGTGACAAAGTAAGACTCTGTTTCAAAACTAAACTAAAATAAAAAGTTAGAAGGGTATTCTATTAACACCTATTTAAAAAAAATATTTCAAAATTAGATTTGAACTATAGAAAAATATTATGGAAGAAGGGATTTTATTTTTAAAAAAATCTGTTATCTAATATGACAAGATTATAGAAAGTCTAGAAAGCAAAAAAGAGAATGATCCATAATTCAACAATAGTACTGCAATGATAACTGGGAAAGTCCCTCTCAGTCTGTTTTTTTTTTTTTTTTTTGAGATGGATTCTCGCTGGAGTGCAGTTGCGAGATCTTGGCTCATTACAACCTCCGCCCCCCGGGTTCAAGTGATTCCCCTGCCTCAGCCTCCTGAGTAGCTGGGATTAAGGTGCATGCCACCACACCTGTTTAATTTTTGTATTTTTAGTAGAGACAAGGTTTCACCATGTTGGTCAGGATGGTCTTGAACTTCTGACCTTGTCATCCACCTGCCTCGGCCTCCCAAAGTGCTGGGATTACAGGTGTGAGCCACCATGCCTGGCCCAGTCTATGTTTTTTTAAACAGCATGAGGGTATTGTATGATCTTCACAGCCTGGACACCAGTGCTCTCTCAGCTGCTGGGAGTTTAATACAGGCCTATTCTCAATTCCAGAAGATTCCTACAAGAACTCATATCTTCTTGTATTTTGCTGGTAAGCCTTAGTAAGTCATGGCTCCTTTTTCTTTTATAGAACTTTACATAGATCAATATTTTATTTATCTTAAATTTTAAATTAATCTTTATTTACTGAATATTTAATGAAATGAATATGACTATATAATTAGTGAAGCAGTCAGTGAACGACACACATGGCAGGCACCCAATAAATATTTGTTGAAGGAATAAGTTACCTTAATACAGCCCAGTTCACAGTTCTCATGAATTCCTTACAAACAACAGAAAGTTAAAAATCTACGTCTTCCCCTTAAACTGAACTCTTATATTCAGTTAACTGTCTAAATGGCACTCAGTATGTGTACAGGGATACAGGCTTGGCTAAAAATAAAATACCAAGAGTTAAAACACCTACCACTATAAGCTCTTCTTAAAAGATTTCTTTCCATGCCTTTGCTTCTAGTGACTCATTGAGACTAAGGAGCTATAAACTGTGAGCAGCTCTGCATTAGAAAACTCAGCATCCTGCTATATCCGTAATAAAAATATGTTACGGGTACAGGATGTGGCTGTGGTGGCAACAGTAATCAACGCTACTGCAACGACTTCCAATCTGAACTGGATATAAGTTTGGGAATATAATGGCCACTGAGACAGTGACTATTACCTAGGAAATGTGCCTACGCAAATTGCCGGACACCTGAAATTATAGCAGATCAACGTTCAAACCTGATCACAAGCAACTTCCTACATCTTCAAAAGGGAGCCTGGGACCATATCTGAAAGTTATTAGGCCAGGCATATTACTGTTTACAGTTCTTTATTTTTAATTAGTACTTTTTGGAATAAGAATTTTATCACCTAGAAGTATAAAAGGTTGGTTGAATTTTAAGCTCTTATTCTGAAATTCTCCAAACACAAATAATCAATACATAAGAAGTTTTGGGGGTACAGTAAATTATCCCTGGAATAATTTTATATATACCCTGCAATGCCTAGAACAGTAACTGGGATAGAAGTGAAATAAGTCTCAGCTATAGGATTAACGGTTAGAAACCTCATAAAAGTAACAATCACAGAATTAAATGGTTAGCTCACTGGAAAGGCTTTCCCATATGCCATTCTCAGAGTGAAAATCTGTAGAATTTTTTCACTTTCAGATGTTTTCTAACATAAAAAGTTCACTTGAAAAATTCTACTAGTTTAATGTGGATAAATATACCATTAAATAACCCACCAATAAAGTAACAGTGCATTTGAGCCCTTACCTGTGCTATTGTTCCCTAAATTTCCTTGATTTCCTATCATCCCTTGATTACCCATCATTCCTGGCTGAGGTATCACTGAGTAGGGACTACTGTTTCTGATTGGTGGGAAAGGTCCAGCACCAGTTGGGCTTTGCAATGTGATGTCAAGTGGTAAATTCTGGTTTGGCAATAACCTGCCCAGTTGCCCTGGTCGTGGGTTATTAAAAGCTAAGGAGAAAACAAATGAAAATTGAAGGTTAATATAGGATAATGGAAAATAATATTAACAGTAGTGTTTAGGGACAATGTCTGTAAAATGACAAAGGTATGCACGTCAGAGACCAGCTACCTAGACAAAAAAACAAAATCACAGACAAAAAACACATGCAGCACCCCAAAGCATAGATGTGTGATCTAATCAACCGATCTCTAATTCTTGACGATCTTGCAAAACAAAACAAAACAAAACACATATATATTATTTACCATATACCTTCCCCACCAATAGTAATATTCATTCATTCATTCATTCATTCATTCTCTTTTTTTATTCTGAGACAGAATTTTGCTCTCGTTGCCCAAGCTGGAGTGCAATGGCGCGATCTCGGCTCACTACAACCTCCGCCTCCCAGGTTCAAGAAATTCTCCTGCCTTAGCCTCCCGAGTAGCTGGATTACAGGCGTGCACTACCACGCTTGGCTAATTTTTTTTTTTTTTTTTTTTTTGAGATGGAGTCTCGTTCTGTCGCGAGACTTGAGTGCAGTGGCGCGATCTCGGCTCACTGCAACCGCTGCCTCTAGGGTTCAAGCAATTCTCTTGCCTTAGCCGCCCGCGTAGCTGGGGCTATAGTCGCACCACCACGCCCAGCTAATTTTTATATTTTTAGTAGAGACGGGGTTTCACCATGTTGGCCAGGATGTTCTCGATCTCTTGACCTTATGACCCGCCTGCTTCCGCCTCCCAAAGTGCTGGGATTACAGGCCTGAGCCACTGTGCCCGGCCCTTTTTTTTTAAATACACAGTCTTGCTCTGTTGCCCCGGCTGGAGTGTAGCAGCACAGTTGTAGTTAACTGCAGCTTTTAACTCCTGGGTTTAAGAGATCCTCTTGCCTCAGCCTTCTGAGTAGCTAGGACTACAGGTAAATACCACCAGGCCTGGCTAATTTTAAAATTGTTTTGTAGAGACAGTGTCACACTATATTGCCTAAGGTGGTCTCAAACTTCTTGCCTCAAGTGATCCTCCTGCTTTAGCCTCCCAAAGTGCTGGGATTACAGGCATGAGCCACCATGTCTGGCTCCCAATAGTAATTTCAAATATATAACTGTATTTGCTAATTAAACCAATTTTTTTCATGTTACAATATTCAAACTTAGGAGTACTGCTTTCTCACAGCTATGAAGCTATAAACATCTCTTACATACATCACCAAACCTATACATATGTGGTTTGGATATTAGAATATCACTTCTTAACTGGGCTTTCCTAGGATTAGAATTAGATTAAAAGTGGTTACTCTCATTAGAAGTTTAAAAATTTAAGTGTGACCTCTGTTGCCTAAAGCAGTATTAAATTAAAGCTGTAGGGCCCTGCTTACTTTTCAAAGTACAGCTTCTTTAAATTCTAGACACATTTGGATTTGATACGATTTTTATAGCTAGTTGACAAGAATTTATTGTGTACTAAGGACTAGACCAGCATCATGTTGACAACCTATAATTTGTTAACATTATTAAATTTAAAATACTAAGATATTACAAATTATTGTAACTTATTACATACTATCAAGTACTTTATTTTTCCTTAATTATATAAACAGTCTGAAATAGCATATTTAAAAGAAAAAGTTCTTAACCATCAATGACAGAAATAAAATATTTTTAAAAATTAGGGCTGAGAATGGAAATTATGTGCATGCTTAATCATGACTTCCTCAGGTTTGGTTATCAGGTTGCCATCAATAATCTAAATACCATCAGGAGCTACAGAAAGAAGAGAAACGGTGAATTCTACACAGTCCTTCATTACCTCCCCTAGGGCTAATGAGCATAGACTGCCTAGTGTGTTTCTTTTTTTCTTTTGAGACTGAGTTTCGCTCTGGTTGCCCAGGCTGGAGTGTAATGGCATGATCTCAGCTCACTGCAACCTCCCCCTTCTGAGTTCAAGCAATTCTCCTGCCTCAGCCTCCCTCCCGAGTAGCTGGGATTAGAGGCGCCCACCATCATGCACAGCAAATTTTTTGTATTTTTAGTAAAGATAGGGTTTCACCATGTTGGCCAGGCTGGTCTCGAACTCCTGACCTCAGGTGATCCACCTGCCTCGACCTCCCCAAGAGCTGGGATTACAGGCATGTGCGACCGTGCCCAGCCTGTCTAGTGTTTCTTACCCAGTTCTCAACTCTTTGACTTCATGATCTCCCATGATCCACAATTAACTCTCCATTGCCCAAGAAAGAGTGAGGTTTGAGAAGTCACATGCAAATCTTTCTATTGTGTGTATGTGTGTGTGTGTGTGTTTTGAGACGGAGTATCGCTCTGTCACCCAGGCTGGAGTACAGTGGCGCAATCTCGGACCGCTGCAACCTCCACCTCCCGGGTTCAACCAATTCTCCTGCCTCAGCCTCCCGAGTAACTGGGATTACAGGCACCTGCAACCACACCCAGCCCAAACTCATCTTTCTTTTGTTTTTTTCCTATTTCAGAATGGTCAGAAATCACTTGAGGAAAGACCTAGTAATTAAAGATGTTCTATGATTTGACTGATGGTTGCCATTTTTGATCTGAGAACAAATGCCAGGTATTGGCTCAAATTGTATCTGAAAAGGAAAAATCATTCTGTTTTGCCAATTTAACGCTGAAGAGGTTATCTGTCTTTCATAAATTATGGCCTTGCTACATAACAGATACTTTCTTCCATTCAAAACTATCAGACAACTTCAGGTATTAATCAAGTTTGTAAACTGAGTGTTCACAGTAAATAACGAGTTTATCCTAACTTACAAAACTTTAAAATGAAAAGATAAAAGATGTCTTTTCTAAACAGATAATTTAACTTAGAATACATTTAGAAACATAAAGT
This sequence comes from Piliocolobus tephrosceles, assembly GCF_002776525.5. NCBI lineage: Eukaryota > Metazoa > Chordata > Mammalia > Primates > Cercopithecidae > Piliocolobus > Piliocolobus tephrosceles. The sequence continues at coordinate 71,147,863 of NC_045440.1, forward strand.
TCCACGTCAAGTGATGTTTATATGAAGATTCCTAAGATAGGGCAAGATTTTTAATGTGTGTAGCCCTTTCATGTATAATAAATACTTTGAGTAGAATATTTTATTATTATTTTTAAATTTATTCTTTACTTCCAGCTGAGCAGTTTGGGAGAGTAGAATATTTTAAAATAGTGTATTATCCCTAAAAAAGTCAGCATAGCTCCCAAATGTTCTATATTTCAGTATTTCATTGTCTATTAAACACATAAAATCCAGGATAAACTCCATGTCTGAAGACAGTCACTGAAATGAAGGGAAATATGACAATCAGTTGAAGAACTTCATCAATGTAGGTCAGTCTCCCTGTCCAGTGCTGATTAAATTAACCCACAAGAGAATGTGAGAGAACCATGCTCGGGAGGATCCATTTTGAATACTGTTTCAAAAGACCAAGACAGTAGGTGGTGCTATTTGATCACAGAAACCTTAAAGTGACTAAGCTGGTTGCATCAGACTTCAATAATCCCTGTTTCTGATAGTGATTATATGGAAATTTCTTGGCATAACCAGTCATTTCTCATACTCACTGCTCTGTGAAATTCGCAGTGCTGTTTTCTGGGCTCCAACAGGTGTGACAGGGCTGTTTTCAGCTGTGAGTTGCATGAGGTCATTGATGATGGCTTGCTTGTCAACTGATCCAGCAGGGGCGCCTGGCCTCGTGTCTGGGAAAAGCTGTGGTAATTGACTATTCTGCAAATCATCCAAAATCTCCTCCAAGTTGTCCAGCTCACTGCCAGGCTGTAGTTGACAAACAGAAGAGTTTATCTAGTCTACTCTAAAGAGTAGACACCACAAGCCCATTTGCAATCATTGACCTAACTGCCATGAGGCACCACAGCCAAATAAAATACGTAGATTCATGCATACCTCAGGCCTAACAGATAATTGATCATCTTTTAAAAAATTAAGTTACCAAAGGACAAGTAATTTAATCTTTTGGTCCTCAATTTCCTCATCTATAAAAAGAGATGGCTGAATTAGAAAGAAAGCTCTCTTTCAGCATTGTGATTCATTGGCAATTTATAAATTCTCCTCTATTTTATGCTTATCATTCAATTAATTATGAGAATGTAGATTTCCAATTAATTATGAATAGACTATGACTTACGGTCCAGGTCTAGGTTTTATCGTCAAAACTCCCTAAGAAATAACAACAAAAGGGAAAAAAACTGGCATATAATGTAATGCAAATTTGCACCCAATCAGTATTTAATAAATGGTCATTTCCTTTCAGGATTTTTTTTTTTTTTTTTAATCTTTAAAAGAACACAGGGGTGGGGAGAGAGAAGCAAAGTAAGTTTGAAGTAACCATGAACTAAGCACTGCCTTTTCAATTTAAGTGGTCCTTTTTTTCTGTTTGGACTTTCAATTTTGGATGACAATGGTTTTCCCAGTCATTTGCCAGGTTAGGTGACAAAGGTAGGGAAGCAGGATAAAAACTGGTTGCCCCCAAAGACAGCACTATTAATCTAATTATACAGAAGCTATGATTTTTTTTTTTTTTTTTTTCCTGAGAAAGGGTCTTGCTCTGTCACCCAGACTGGCGTGCAGCAGCACAAACATTCATCCTCGTAGCCTTGACCTCCTGGGCTAAGTGATCCTGCCACCTCAGCCTCTTTAGTAGCTGGGACCACAGGCACGCACCACCATGTCTGGCTAATTTTTTGGTTTTTCTTTTTTTTAGATATGGGGGTCTCATTTTGTTACCTAGGATGGTCTCTGAGCTCAAGTAATTCCCCTGCCTCAGCTTCCCAAAGTGCTGGGATTACAGGAGAGGGCCACTGTGCCTATCTACAGAAGTCATAAAAAATGTTTTCAAGGTTTCTCTTCCATTTAAAAAAACAAAATTCAAGCACTAACATAAGCTAAGTATCACCACTATTTCACACTTAATACTTTTCTTCTATGACGCTAAACTGGAATTTATTCTAGATTTTACAGATATTCTTTTAAATATAACCTACCTATGTGCCAGATATTTAAAATCAGATAGTGCATGCTGGGATTGCTTTCTAGTGCAGAAAGTAGTATGAACGATTTTCTTGACGTGCAGGTGGAAAACATAAGTTAGTTTCCTCAGTCATTGGACTTTGAATCCTTGACCACAACTATTCCTTTCATCTACACTGGCAAATCAAATGAAATACATGGCGTACATCTGATAATGAGTTACACTTAAAGCAGGATGGCTTACATTTTTATCCCATACAATTCTTCCCCATGCAGAGGTTGGATATGCTAAGATTTCTGCAACTTGCAGCAAATGTAACATCCATATGAGATTTTTTTTTTTTTTTTGAGACGGAGTCTGGCTCTGTCGCTCAGGCTGGAGTGCAGTGGCCAGATCTCAGCTCACTGCAAGCTCCGCCTCCCGGGTTTACGCCATTCTCCTGCCTCAGCCTCCGGAGTAGCTGGGACTACAGGCGCCCGCCACCTCGCCCGGCTAGTTTTTTGTATTTTTTAGTAGAGATGGGGTTTCACCGTGTTAGCCAGGATGGTCTCGATCTCCTGACCTCGTGATCCGCCCGTCTCGGCCTCCCAAAGTGCTGGGATTACAGGCTTGAGCCACCGCGCCCGGCCGAGATGTTTTTTGATTGGATTTATTTCTCAAGTTAGGAAGAACAGAATGAAGTGACATTTTATTTTATTCTTCTCAGAGAGAACTAGCTTAGCAGTAACTGGGAGATCCATTTTCCTAATGCATTGTTAGAGCAATTATAAGACCATTTTTTAGTTAGTTTAGCCACTCAATTCTAACAAAAGAGGGAGGTATCAAATACAGGAGAATTAGTTATGAATTAAGAGCTGGGTTCCAAAGTTAGCATCCTAAAATATAGACAGTCACAGACAGGCCAAATGATCCTTAAAGCTCTGTAGGAAGGCACCACACTGACTGTCTCCTCCAACGGCAATAGTTTCCTCCAGAGTGGCAGCAAATTACTATTTCTTTGGCTGAGTCCTAAGTGAAGTAGTTTATGTAGGGGCCATGCTGCATTTTAAACGCCCATAGGTACATGTTCATACTATTAGAGCCACAAGGGAAATAAAACCCAGCAAAGTCATGTCACCCACCTCGTGATCACTCCACTACAGCATGTATTCATTGAGTTCAGTGGTGGGCAAAACTGTTCATACTACTGAAATAACCATTTAATAACCATCTGTTCTTCCAGAAACATAAAACTGACTTTATGTACTTCAAATACATGTGTAAAGTTGACTCCACTGTAATCTTCTTTATCATGTTTTGCTGAATGCATAAGGTATAAACTGATACTCTCAGTATAAACATGTAATGCCCTCCAAGGACAGCGCCTGGAGCTAAGTAATGGGCACTGAGTCAACACGATGAATTCTTTTAATCATATTAACACATAATTTTAAAAATCTTCCCCAAATCAGTAATTTTTTCATAGGAATTCCTATAATTTCCATTACTTTTTCAGAAAATGTTTCATAAAAATGTGTGGTAACTTTCCTTATACTTGTCATGTAGATCAGAAAAAGGCTCTAATAAAACTGAGGTTATATCTGCTCTATGAAACGCAGTTTCCCTACTACAATGCTGTCCTGTGTCGAGCAATTTTAAAAGGCAGAAGCTCCATGTGTGGGGGTGAGGGAGGTAGGCTATAATAAGTGGTGAGCTGCCTCTTGAGAAACCTCTGCAGATTACTTTTAAGAGAAATATCCAAAATAAATAGATCCATGTAAACAAAACTAAAGTATGTTATTTCTCAATGGATACATTTATATTTGCGTCAAATCCCAGACATATGTAAAAGGAACTTTTGACAATATATATTAAGAACAGTCTAGACTCACACTTTTCCTTTTTTTTTTTTTTTGAGACAAGGTCTCACTCTGTCACCCAGGCTGGAGTGCAATGGTGTAATCTAGGCTTACTGCAACCTCCGCCTCCCAGGTTCAAGCAATTCTCCTGCCTCAGCCTCCCCAACAGCTGGAACTACAGGTGTGCACCACCATATCTGGCTCATTTTTGTATTTTTAGGAGAAACGGGGTTTCATCATGTTGGCCAGGCTGGTCTTGAACTGCCAATCTCAGGTGATCTGCCTGCTTTGGCTTCCCAAAGTGTTGGGATTACAGGTGTGAGCCATCAGGCCCGGCCTAAATACATTTTTCTGAAGAAAGCCATTCAGGATCTTCTTAGTATCAAAAGGAACTAGTTCTATGAAGGCTTTTAACTATGAACACTATTGGAATTTATTCAAGCTTAGCAACTGAAAAATGCATTATGAAGTTTTCCCCACTAGAGATAATATTACTTTGCCTGTGTTTATTCCTTGTCAATTTATGGAGTACACATTTAATGTTGTCAGAAGTTCACTTTACATGCTCTTCTTCAAGGAGATAAAAGTTCAGAATATCTGTACCCCTCAGGTTAACAATAACAGCTGATGACTACAGAATTTTTTTCTGTATTCACTTAAGTTTTGGAAGGAATAAATCTGATTACATTAAGTTTCTGTTAAAAAATTTTCTCCCCTCAATTTTTGTAGGCTTTAATTCTCATCAAAGTTCTTCTAGTCTCTATCCACTTTGTTAGGCACAATTTCTTTACAAGACAAAAAGATTAATGCCTTCCTTTAAAATGCTTTGCCAAGATACTTTAAAGTTTTGCTTAGGCATCTATTTGAATGCTCAAATTAGCCACATCAATTTGAGTTGTTAGTTTAAACTATTTCAGGCAGAAAATGAGTCAGAAAGATTTTTATAAAAGTTCTACAAAATGAAAATCAGACTTGATTTCTTTAATTTTTCATTTTTCTGGTTTTAGGATTTTTTCATGTCAAATCAACTTGTTCTCTGCAGGAAATATAAAAAGCACATGCATTTAAACAACATCAGTATTCTAATAAATTACAAAGCATCTTTTCAAAATATTTTAAATAAAAAGCATAATTTTACCATACTTGCCTAACACAAAGTTGTTAAGAAACGGTAATACAATTCTACCACATCTGGAGAGAAATTTTCAGGACACTATCTGTTTAAAATATGGTTGCCTTTCTAATGGAGTCAAATGCCAAGAAGAAATTCTTTTTAGACTATTTCCAAACCTTATCATACGTGTCTCAGCAGCATTAGAAAGGACCCAGTAGTATCACTGGGTTAAGTATCAACCATGTTCCACTGTGTAAATAAGCATGTAACTTAAAAGTCTGTAAACATACTGGAAATTTTTCTGTTACTGTTTCCTGTTGGTTAGGAAATGCTGTAGAAACAAATGTTGTTTAACCACTCTGCCTGGTAAAAAATGCTATTTTGGGTATAATAGCACCATCGAAGTACTTCCTGTCCTTAATAAGTTAGTAATAGGTTAAACACACACTCAGTCAATGGCTCTTTTCTGAATCAAAATAACAAGACAGTTAACTGTGCAATTCAGCCTCACTAATAGTTTGTTTTATCTCACTAAATAACTTATTGTATTCAACTGAAGTGGAAGAAGTCTTCAATAAGTTTGTACAGCAATCAATAGGAGATGCAATTAACCTGTATTTGGAAATAGTGAAGGTGAGTAAGAGGTGAAAGAATCATTGTTTTTTTCTTAAAGTCATTCTAACTTTGATCTAAATATAGGTAATGTACACTTCCTGTGGTAACTTTTCAAGCTGCAATGTTTTTGATGTTAAAATTGCTCCAAAGCAGTACTTCTGGTGGAGTTTTACATGAGAGTAAAGGGAGGACGAGACCAGTGACTGGATTTCATTAAGAAAAATATACTTACTATATGTGCCTCTGTGTGCATGTGCGTGTGTGCCTGTGCACACTGCTTTTTGATTCACCCAAAGTGACAGATCTGTGCTGATTACACTCTGGACTTTCTGTTTCCTAGGTGAGATAATTTTTTATCAGAAAAACGTTTCTCCTAAATAATAATCTGAAACTGCAAGTGACTCAAGGACTTTTTAAAAAAGTCCTCTTTTGTCAGTTTTTTGTTTGAAGTTAGTGCAATCACATAAATAAATACAGAAATACCAAAAAGTGGCCCCTTTCCTTGACCTTCTAAGTCCCTGGGGCCTCAGATCAGGCCTGGGATAGAAATAAATTGTTTACAGAGGGAAGGCCTGGCCACATTAGACACTAAGCTAAGGGAGACCATCTCGCCCTCCAACATGTGTCAAGAGACCGGAGCGCCACTGTCTGTGCCTGCCACTCTGGACTGCCACTAGCTGTGTAGATTCTAATCTAGTAAACCTCAAAAGATTAAAACACTTATAGGTGTTAATATGGTTTTACATTTCACTTTATTCAAGACATTGCTATTAATTTTCTGCTGAGACACCGGTTTCCCCATTTAATGATTTTACAGCGTTATGGAATAGCTTGCTAATAGAACGTTGCACTAACATTTAAGTTTAAGGATTAATCACCCAAGATGTTTATGAAATTTGGCTCTGCTTCCCTTGTGAAGGACATGAAGGTTTGAAAAATTATATCTGGCCTGGCGCGGTGGCTCAAGCCTGTAATCCCAGCACTTTGGGAGGCCGAGACGGGCGGATCACGAGGTCAGGAGATCGAGACCATCCTGGCTAACACAGTGAAACCCCGTCTCTACTAAAAAATACAAAAAACTAGCCGGACGAGGTGGCGGGCGCCTGTAGTCCCAGCTACTCGGGAGGCTGAGGCAGGAGAATGGCGTGAACCCGGGAGGCGGAGTTTGCAGCGAGCCGAGCCGGCCACTGCACTCCAGCCTGGGCGACAGAGCGAGACTCCGCCTCAAAAAAAAAAAAAAGAAAAATTATATCTGACCTTTAGGAATGGTAGCAGCTGTCAAGACATCAAAGTGAAAGAAATAAGGAGGCCAAGTGCTTAGAAGCCTAGATGGAGCCCAGCTAAAAGAGCAAGTGTGGCCTCGGCATCCCTGACGATGGCTCTCAACCCCAGACCTGCCTCTGGGTTAGCTCTACCGACTCAGCAGAGCTCCAGGGTACAGCAAGGGGTGTACTTTTCCTCTCTCCATCCATTGAAGACACTGACAAATGAAATATCCTCTTGCAAAACAAATTTCAAGGACAAACCTTGAGCCATTTAAAGTAGGAAGGCCTCTTGGCTTCTTCACTTTTTAACCAATCACGACTCAAGAACAGATAAGACGTACAGGGCATATTCAGGGACTACAGGAAAGGGATGGCTAGGGTGAAGTCTTGGATCATTGATTCCCCAGGAAATGTCTCATGCCAAGTCACTGTGGCTGTTAATAACCCATGTTTTCTTTAAATGGGTTTTTATTTTTTGAGACAAGGTCTCAATCTATTGCCTAGGCTGGAGTGCAGTGGTGCAATCATAGCTCACTGTCGCCTCCAACTCCTGGGCTCAAGCAGCCTCAGTCTCCTGAGTAGCTGAGACTACAGGTGCATGCCACCATACCTAGCTAATTTTTTATGTTTTCTAGAGATGGGGTTTCATCATGCTGCCCAGGCTGGTCTTGAACTCCTGTCCTCAAGCAGTCCTCCACCTTGGCCTCCCAAAGTGTTGGGATTAGAGGCATGAGCCACTTCACCCAGTCTGTTTTTGTTTTTTAATAAAGAAAAATAATAGCTTACTTTTTCTCTGTGATGTCATTATCTCCTTAGAGGATTATCAAGAATGATTTGGGGTGGAAGGTTGAGGAGATGTTGATCAAAGGATACAAATTTCAGTTAGTCAGGAAGAGTAAGTTCAAGAGATCTACTGTACAACACTGTGGCTACAGTTAGTAATGATGTATTATATGCCTGAAAATCACTAATAGATTTTAAGTGTTTGTACTGCAAAAAGTGTGTGAAGTAATGTATTTGTTAATTAGCTTCAGCTAGCCACTCCAGGATATGTATTCCAAAACAACATGTTGTATACCATAAATATATACAATTCTAATTTGTCAAGTATAAATAAGAATTATTTTGAATATCACTTAAGTTATCTTGGATTTTTTTCAGGGAATTTATTTTTCAGACAAGAAGAGCACATAATGTAGCCTATTATTCTAGTCTTGAACTTACATAACATGGCTCAGATGTACTAATGTCAGTTAAACCTTTCTCTCTCCTTTCTACTATCCCTTTCCTTCTTAAATATTTTTTATACCAGTGGTCTAAGAAATTCTTTTGCATTAATCAGAAGTTTAGTTAAGAATAAAGAGAGGTATAATGACCTTCATTGGGTTTCAAAACCAGTTAAACTCTGATCTTATAAAGAGAGAAAGGTAAATAAGAAATAATTCAATTAAGTCTGTTCTGACAAAGCCCAGTTTCAAGGAAGTGATTATCTCCAATTCAGGCAGCATCTATAACAGAGGCTAGCAAACTACCACCAGCCTGTGGGCTAAATCCTGTTTTTGTATGAGCTAAGAATGAATTTTAATGGTTGAAAAAAATTTTTAATATTTTGTGACACATGATAATTGCATGAAATTCAAATTTCAGTGTCTATAAGCAATGCTTTATTGGAGCAAAGTCATATTCAAGTTTGTTTACACAGTGTCTGTGGCTGCTTTTGCACTACAATGGTGGAGTTGAATGGTTTTGACAGAGACTATATGGCCTGCAAAGCCTAAAATACTTACCATTTGGTCCTCATAAAAAAAGGCCTGCCCACCCATGTTCTATAACAATTTCACTCTTTGCTAGGAGAGTATTTGAAACACACAGCTTCAGTGAGAGTTTCAAGGTAAGAACAAAGGAGAAAGCTTATTTTTATCCAATCACCTGAGACTTCAAAATGCCCCTATGGAGAAAATCCTTGATGGATATAGATTAGTACACCTGCGAGAAGACGTGATAAAACTTACCTGGTCACCAGGCTCAAAGCTCATCTCCTCCTTCTCAGTTTTCATTGCTATTAATTTTGTGTTACTGGCAGGATCTGTCTTACTGTCCAGACGCTCAAGTTTGGGGGTTATTTCTGGTAAACCAATATCTTTAGTATCATCTTTATCTAGCAAATAGCGAAGTAGTGCATTCTCTTTCTTCTTGGGGCTCACCGGTTCCTGTTTAATAGTCACTTCTGATCCAGGAGCTGTGCTGCTGGACTCCTGGCTCAGGTCTTTGCCTGTGGCTTCTGCTGTTAACTTGGCCAAGTCCACAGGGGAACTGCTGTCCTGCAACAGTCTGTGCAAAATTTTATGCTTCTCCTTGAGCGAGGTTCCATGTGTTGACCCAGAACCAGGCAAGCTACCTGTGGAGTCTTTGTTTGTGTCCGACAAAGAGCTGGCTAAGGGCGAGGGCTCCATCTGATCGGATTTGGTGGTCAGCAGCTGCAGGAGTTTGGTCTGCCCTTTGCTGTCGTGCAGTCTGCTCTGCCCGTCGGCTCTCTCGCTGCTCACGGTCGGGGGCAGGTTGGGGTCATTTGTTTCCTTTTGCTCTCCAGGATGGCAGCTGCTCTCTGCTTGTCCAGTTGTACCTTCAGAGGGCTCCCCATAAAGTCCAAAACAGTCTTTTGAGTCCAAGCTTCCCATCTTGCTGAGTGGGGGAGGATTCATATTAACTGGGGAGTTTTGCAAATTGCCCATTTTTAGGTCTGGTGAAGCCAGCGATGACCCTAATGAGACCCCGTGCCCCTCGCTGAGGGCCTGAAGTGCATTGAGGGAGCTGTTGGTATAACTATGGCTATTTCCTGTGCTGCTGCAAACTCCCACAGGGGAATGCAAGCTTCCTGCAGGGGAAAACTGACTGGGTGGGATTCGAGGGCTGCCAGCCACTCCAGGGCTCATGCGATGCCTTGGTGAAAGCATAGAGGTGGGCTGTCCTGGATTCATGCCAGGGCTGCTTTGTGAGGGGCTGTTCATTTTGAGTGCATAGTTACTACCCTGAGGAGTGGTTGCTTGCATGCCTGACACATGGTTCATTCCCCCAGAACCACCAAACCTGCCCATGGGCATGCCCATTTGTTCCTTTGGGCCATTTATGGGAAAATTTATATTGCTACTGAGGGTCATGTCCTGACCTGGGTTCCCACTGCACAGGGCCTGATGGGCAGGGCTGCTAGAGCTAATTGGATTCAATGGCTTCCCCATCGTTTGTCCAGTCAGATCTGGATTCATCACACACACATTCTGCTCTCTGTATAATGAGAAAAGAAAGAAATGTAAGATAAAAGGAAAAATAACTTAGCAAGTTGTTATTAATTTTTAAAAATGAAATGGCCTCTTCGCTTTAAAAGAACAGGCTATATTTTAAGGATAGATAATACTTTGTTGAAATCATCTGCAATTATGGACAAGACTGAACACGTACAGTGTTGGACCAAGAGGGATGTTTTTCAGGCAACTCATTAAGATGTCTGGTTTTACAGAGGGGGCGTGTTTAAATTTGACTACTACTGTATTGAAATTGCATTTACTAGACAAGACATTAACAGGGTTCCAATTACATAATACATCTTTCTCATGAGTAGCTGAGAGCTTGTATGTCTTAAAGAAATGAGTAGAGCTGTCTTCGGTTTTTCTTCCAGAGATTATAATTCCCAACAATACACACATCTGTAAGCCCAGAGCTCTGATATTTACTGCTTGGCTCAAGATAAACACACTTAGGGGAAAACAACTTGCCCCTAACTGTTAAGAGAAACTCTGCCAGTTCTAGAACTAATAGTTACTAAAACTGTTTGGAGTTAGATCACCTTGTTTAACAGATTTCCACTCACCTCCTCACCCCACATCCCTCCAAGTCAGAGCGAGACCTCAGAGCCAACAGCTTGGGAAGGGAAGTTCAGAGTGACTTTAGTTTGTGATCTTACTACTGTACTTCTGGATAACGCCATTCCATCTCCTTACTAATGACTAAAACCAGCCTTTCTGAGCAAGATGATTTTGCAAGTTCTATGAGCTTTAATTTACAGCCTTGGCAGTCACTTTTGAGTTACCAAATGTGTTCACAAATCCAAATAAAACAGGTTTCACAAATTGTCAAACATCAGCTTTTGGTTAGGTGGGTGAAATTTGCCACATCTGTAATCACGTTCAAACTGTTTCAGCTTGAGGTTAGATTTATTAACAGCTGGTGGAGTTGCCTGATTTTTTTACTCCTAAATAGACAGTAAATTGAGAAATGTGATAAAATGGGACTCCTCAGCCAGAGCAACGTTATATATTTACTGATAGGACCTCATAAAGTTTTCCATGGCATAAGCATAAGCATTTAGATAACTAACGAAATTTAATCATTTTCCTAAATATGTGCTCAAAACAATATGGTTTATGACATTTATTTAAAAATCAACATTCAATTTCTTTATCTTCACTGTTTTATGAAATTGTTTGTTACCCTTCAATTTAAGGTCTAATGTTGAGAAGTTAATTTGAATCTGAGAACAAAAATCTAAAATATTATTTGTAATTATATACATAGAAAGTTCTAGATTTAGGCTGGGTGTGGTGGCCCACACCTGTAATCCCAGTGATTTGGGAGGCCAAGGTGGAAGGATCACTCAAGGCTGGAACACGCCTGTAATCACAGCTACTCAGGAGGCTGAGGCACAAGAATCGCCTGAACCCAAGAGGCAGAGGTTGCAGAGAGCTGAGATCACGCCGCTGCACTCCAGTCTGGGAGACAGAGCAAGACTCTGCCTCACAAAAAAAAAAAAAAAAAAGAAGTTCTACATTTAAACACACAGAAGCAGAAATCATACTACTGACATCAATATTCCTGCCCTGCATTTGTTGCTACTGGGAGCTGATCAATAAATTTCCCCTTTTCAATGTAATGGGAAATGATGTCTGAGCAAAGTTAGTGCTAGCCTTGTGTTCTTCCAGCTGGGTTTTACAATTCATTACTGTTAAGGCTAAAATTCAAAGTAGAGTCCTACTTTGCCAATACAGTTGTTCTTTGGTTACATGCGGGACTGGTTCTAGCCTCCACCCTGCCCCCACGCCACAGATACTAAAATCCATGGATGCTCAAGTCCCTGATATAAAATGGCATAATTTTTGCATATCACCTACACACATCCTCCTATACTTTAAATCATTTCTAGAGATCATTTCTTATAATACCTAATACAGTGTAAATACAGTTATAATACAAATAAAATAATACAGTATAATATTATATATATATATATTTTTCCCCCCCAAATATTTTCCATCTGTGGTTGGCTGAATCCTGAGATGCAGAACCCACGGATACAGAGGGTCAATTATATTATGAATTGTCATTTAGCCAACAGCTAATAACAATTTAATTTTATATTTTACATTACTGGGATTGATGAGAAGAAATGTCTAACAAATCCTCAAAGCTCTAAAATGATTTGCTGCTTTTTTAATATCTCCTCTTAACTTGGAAATGAAAAATGACTTCTTAGAACTAGGATTACCTGTGAAGCATATGTAAAGATATTACAAGTTGAGGTTCATTAGTAGTCTGAGAACGGATGAGTTTGCTCTTCGTTTGTGCAGCAACAAGAGTGCCATCAGACAAGGAAAAACGATAGATTTGACTGAATGCCAATCCTTGTCTCAGTACTGCAGGCAAGCAAAGAAACAGAAGGCATGTTTAGAAAAAAAAAAACTGAGAGGTCGGGGAGGACAAGACATAATAAGAGTAATCAACTTCATTAAGTTTCATAATAGTTTCCCACCAGCATGTTAAAGAGTTATAAGTAATCTTTATGAGATTAAAATATAACGTTTTAAAAGCACATTTACTTTTCACTCAAAATACCAATAACCTCAATTATCTGTTTTTCTTATGAAAAGGAGGAAGAGCCTGGACCCTCAAACTGTATTCTTAAAATCTTTATTATTATGGCAAAACAGTGTAAACCATTTATCAGTTCAAACAAGCTTTACAATGATTTGCTTAAAATGGTAGAAAACAATACAATGTATAAACAGGGTATCTCTTAGGTATACAATTTGACTTTAATTTCCTTGTAAAACTAATACAAATATTAAAATAAAATTTATGACATTAAATATGTTCTCTGAATAGTCATCTTGAAGTTACATACTGTTCAATCCATCATCTCACACACTACTCTCCCCCAATCCTGTTTCTCACCGTGCAAGAAGTATTATTTTCGTGGTTAGGACAACAGGAAGTAAAAGATAAACAATCAGAAGAATCTATTCAGAGAAAAAAAGGCTAAACAAAATTGAAACAGTAAAAGTGCAAATCTTAGCGACATTGGAATTGGTTTAACTTTTAGATAAGGGGTCAGGTGTTTCCATTTTCAAGACAATAACAAAATACAACACAAATCAACTAGGTTAAGACAATTTCTCTTAAAATAATTGAGATTTATCTTTTAAAGCTACTATGTTTTATAACTATCTTATACCACCTATTAAAAAAGAACATTTCAATTCAGTTTATAAAAAAGACATATAATTTTAGTTCCTCTTAAACCATTTTAACAAGGCTACTATGTTGCTACCACATAATCCTCAGCACACATTTTGTGGGCTGAATAGTTACCCCTAAAGCAACCATGCGTATTCACCATGCCACAAAACTGCCACGAGAGAGAGAGAGAGGCTGACATATAATGTGGATTCTAATTTCTTGGTAAAATTTCACTCTAAGCAATTTATCTAATGACTTCTCTCTGCAGTTTCAGTTAGATACTACATTTAGGTTTCACTTTCTGCCATGAATTGTTGCACAATGTTAGTCTGAAGCGGTAGTACTGAAAATGAATTACTGAACATGTGAGTATCTTGCTTTGCATAATGTTTCTAAAAGATGACATAAATGTAATTTTTTTATAGTAAGACTTATATTTCCAATGGCTTATAATTTCAGAATTTTAACTGACCTTGGCTGTGATCCCTAAAGATTTTCATTTAAACTCGGTCAACATCCAACAGCTCAGAAAAGTAGGTATGTGTAAGCACTCACCTGAACACATTTAGGAAGTGCCTCCATTTAAACAACGCTTTGCAGATTTCTGTTCAATGTAACTGATCATCCCTGATCTTACCTATTTCAAAAGTTTGAAATGTCTATATGGGGTTTCCTTCTAGTGGGTCCCATCTGTTTAAATCTAGCGCAGTGTCTGCTGCATCTGTGTAAATCCTTTTGTAAGGAATCAGGTTGTCAAAGAATTAAACTCAGGACCCAAGGATGCCGAACATGTTTGCTTATGCCAATTTCTTGGTTTTTATTATTACTATTCTTTTTATTTTAAACCGGATGTAATGAAATGGTAGGTTAAATATTGATTTCTGTCAATGTAGCATCTTTATTTCCTTGTATTCTTTCCAACTTAAAGAAAAATGCTGGAAGACACAAGTTGTTGGATTATGCACTCATTTCTAAAAAATAGGATGAATAGGATGAAAAGAATAAATAAGATGAGGAAAAAATAAGGGCATGGGAGAGACAGGTCATTTATTATGATTTTTTATAAGTGATCTAAAAAGCATAAAGTTTAAACATACCAACACTATCGGTAAAGTGCCAGATGCACATTAGGTAGATGATGACAAACTCAAACTCCATTTTCTATAACTAGTTACAAATTTTTTCTGCAAGGAAGCAGACAACTGTCGAAGCTGAGTTACAAGCTGCCCTGCACTGCACGAGTCCCTCCCGTGCAGTATGGCCCAGCTGACAGTGCATGTGGAGCCCTGGCCAACCGCACTGCTGGGACACAGAGAGAAGGACAGTCTTGCTCCCCAAATTAGCACATACTAAAGCAAAAGGAGTTTTTTTTTGGTTCATACCTCTTTAACAGAAAACAAAAATGCACTTGAGAAAAAGTTATTCTTTGGAAAGACCTTTGGAAGCAGCATGACAGTGACCAAAATGGGCTCAGACAGATGTCCTGCCCTGATACTGAATGCTAGAGAGTCAGTCATTTCACCTGCCTCAATCTCCTTGTCCCCTTGTCCAGAGTGACAGATGTGACATCCACGTCACAGGCTTGCTGTGAGGGCCAGTGAGAGGAGGCAAAAGGGACAATGCCACACAAAGACCAGGTACTCAATAAGGGCTGCTGCTATTACTGAAGTCTTGGGCTCAGTTCCAGCTGTCCTACTGCTTAAGTCAGTGAGCTAAGACAAGTCGTGTCAACTTTTGGGCCCTCTAGAAACACCTGGATAGTCTTTGCTGGTTACTACCTTGAAGAAGGGCTTGGGGTCCCCACCATTACCTCCACCAGGGATTCACTCACTCTCCAAAATTCCACTTATTCTTATATTCAGATTCTAACTGAATCGTTAATATTTCTCTTAATTAGATGGTACTTATAATTTTGTTATACATCTAGAAGCTCCTGGATCAAAGAAAATGACCTCTTTCTTCCTCCTTTTGTCTGCCTCTGTGACACTATCATCTCCTGTTCTTCTTTCGTCACTCTTCTGTCCTACAAGTTCTCCTGTTAAAATTTTCCTTCAGAAGGCAACATCTACGCCAGATGAGACAGCTCACGAGAACAGTCACCAGCTCTGTTCCCAAGGTGAACTCCAGGAATCACTGACAGAAAGCTCCCACAGGAAGCAGTAATTTAAGAAAAATCATTTAGAGATGCCTACCTTCATGATGATGCCTCTTGGCATAGGACACAGATTCTCCTTCATGCTGTGCATGGAACTTCTGAATGCACCTTCTTACCAGGTCCTCCCAGCCTGGTTTCATGGCTGCTCTCATGGTGCTGGTATCCAGAGAAGTGATCTTGCCTATTAAGTAACAGCAGGCATTATACCTACATGCTGATCTATTCTTTATGGAAATAAATATATATATATTTTTTTCTGAGACAAGAGTCTCACTCTATCGTCCAGGCTGGAGTGCAGTGGTGCAATCTCAGCTCACTGCAACCTCCACCTCCTGGGTTCAAACGACTCTTGTGCGTCAGACGCCCAAGAAGCTGGGATTACAGGCGTGCACCACATTTGGCTAATTTTTGTATTTTTAATACAGATGAAGTTTTGCCACATTGGCCAGGCTGGCTTTGAACTCTTGACCTCAAGTGATCCTCCTGACTCAGCCTCCCAAAGTGTTGGGGTTACAGGCGTGAGCCACCACGCCCGGCCAGAAATAATTAAATTTTAACAAGATCTAAATGTATTTATTTAAACTAGGTAACACAAGTACATGGACCAAAAGGGTATACAGTGACAGCCAGCATCTCTCTCTCTGGTCTTCCAACTCCTTGACATTTCTACTGCAGCAGCAATTGCTAGTACTAGCATTCTTACAGTCTTCTAAATACAGTCCTTGCATTCTCAAATATGTAAGTATTCTAAAATGATTCCTTTGGTCTTCTTTGGAAAGGAAATTTACCTTGGAGATCCTGGCGAGTAGTAAAACTTTCTGATGAGGGAAGAACTGGTCTTTCCTTCATGGGAACTCTTCTTGCCACGCAAATCAAGCAGGACTGCAAATCTTAAATCACACATTTTTACATTTATCATATGGGGCTTTCCTAGTGATTCAAACAAACCCAAGTGTATTTATGACAGCACAGTCCATCATAAAAAAAGCAGTAAGGGAGAGAGTGATGAAACATTATGTACCCGAGCTTCTTACTGGTTTTATTCTCTCCATGAAAGTGGTAGGTGGGTAAGGGAGACGGAGGGTGGCTGTGTAAGGAGAACTGGGGAGCAGAGGATAAACTGCCGAGGCCCCACAATACATGTGATGGAAATACATCCACTACACTAAAGCCTTAATAATCTGAAACACTCTCTCCAGCAGTAGAAAAAAAAATTAAATCCTTTCTTTTTAAATGGCTGATAGAAAACCCGGTTAATATGTAATGAAGTACAAAAATGATGAAACTAAAATCTGATACTCTTGCTTTATCAAGGGTTTGCTTCTTGAGTTTTAGGGTTCAGGAAAACTAGGTACACCTTATGCCAAACTAAGTAAATACTACAATGGCAATATGCAATTTAAAGCAAAGAATATAAACTGGGTCTAGACACAGATTCAGAGAACGACTCCCACAATACCTAGAAAATGCAGCGTGCACCAGGAGAGCTGCATTATAGTTCAGAATCTTGGCTGTGGACAGTTTCTCACACAGCCAATTCTAATCACTTACTCCTCACCTTGCTTCAACTGTTTTATGCATCAGGGTTCACTTCTGGAGGAAAAGGAGAAGTTTTCTTTATCTTTGTAACATGCAGAGCACACTGCACAGCCCTTTCAATTTAAAAAACACTGGACAAATGCTGTTGTTAAAAAACTTAAGTAATCCCTTCATGTCTCATGTCACTGATTTATGATTGTTTACCTCTAAATTTGAGAATTTCCTGAATTTGACAGAGTTTATTATCTATATTTGCTCCTGCTGCTACCCTATCTAAAATATCAGGCTGCCTCGATTTCTCCCTCCACAGTATTCATGCTGTAAGGCAGAGGTCCTCTACAATCAGTACTTCACTAACTACTCTAGGACCCCACAGTGCCTCCTTGGACAGATTTTTCTTTCTCAACTTTTACAGAAATTTTAGTATATAGTTTGTAACTTGGCTGTTCCTGAATTGCTCTGTGGTAGTCTTTTAAAATTATTTCATGTATTATTTCTTCAACAAGACTGAAATATCCAGCAATAGTTGGTATCACAAAATTAAAATGCAATTATAGTCCTCAACAAAATAACAACTAAATTTTTGGACACTGTGAGATAAACACCTTTCTAGCTACTGTATGAGTTATTAACTCAGTTAATCCTCTTAATAGCTCTATGACACACGTAGTAGCATCATTTCCATTTTACAGACAAGATCAAAGCACAAAGTTTAAGTAATTTGTCCAATGTCACACAAACCTTTGGCAAAGCCAGGATTAGAATCTGAGCATGCCATGGCTCAGAAACCCTGTGCTTATGCTATACTGTGTTAACACATAGAACGTACTTTTAAATGTACAAAAAATGTTTCTAAAGCACAAAGTAATAAATTAGCTCAGCTATTCCTTTTTATACTGCCTTGGGAATATTATCACAGATGGATAAATTAGCAGCACTTACTCTGTTGCATAAAACAGAATAAAATCATTTGACATTCCTTACCTAGGCAAAATACTTAATTTTGAAATACTATATATTTATTACCTTTAACAGCTCTAATATTTCCTTCTCAATAAAATTTAAATTTTAAAATAAGCATTAAATAACTAGCATTCAACGCGAACCACAGTTCAGCATATTCATTTAAACCTTATTACATTCTGATACTGGTATTGGTGACTTCACTTGATAATAAACTGATACTCAGAAAGGCCAAGGATTCTGTCCAAAGTCCTAGCCAGAGCTGGGAGCAGCTGAATTAAGAGTTGGCCTGTCTGATTATGTAGCCCAGGATGTTTTCAGCCACAAGTGGTCCTCAGCTCTTTCCCTTCTGCTCCCCACGCACAATGCACTCTTCAACACTGCCTTGTATTAGAGTGACACTCAGCTGTGTGGACAGTTTGCCTGGTGGGCTCAGGAGGTGGATACTACATCAGCCTATCTTTATGGCGAACAGCCTAATAAACTTATAGTCTAAAACCTGTTCCATAACCCGCTCCTGTCTCTATCCTCTCTTTAGTACCATTCTATTATATCACATTCTGGGCCCAGCATCCATGGATAGGCTACATGGATTCCATCAACCCCTTGAAAGTAAAATGCTGTTTTACTGTGTGCATTTTTCTTTTTTGAGATGGAGTCTCACTCTGTCGCCCAGGCTGGAGTGCAATGGCACGATCTTGGCTCAATGCAACCTCCGCCTCTCAGGTTTAAGCGATTCTCCTGCCTCAGCCTCCTGAGTAGCTGGGACTACAGGCACATGCCAGCCACCAGGCTACTTTTTGTACTTTTAGTAGAGATGGGGTTTCACCATGTTGGCCAGGATGGTCTCGATCTCCTGACCTCGTGATCCACCTGCCTCAGTCTCCCAAAGTGCTGGGATTACAGGTGTTGAGCCACCGTGCCAGGACAACTGTGCATTTTTCTAGGGCTGTGGCATACAGCTTGCACTCGATGTTCAAAGAGCCTAGGATCCCCCAAAAGTGTGATCACTAACACAGTCACATTAGTACAGCAGCCACTAGCCACATGTGGCTATTCAAATGCAAATTTAATAAAATTAAAAATTCAGCCCCCTAGTTGCACTACTGACATTTCAAGTGCTCACCAGCCACACGTGGCTAGTGGCTGCCACACTAGACGCTAAAGATATGTCACTTCCACCATCGCAGGTAATTCTGTTGGACAGTGCTGTTCTGGAGACTTAAAAATTTCCATCACAAAATAGTAAAATTGAAAAGAACAAAGATACTGCCTCCTCACTTTTCTTCAGGTGACCACTAATTAAAGTGTGAAGGAAGTAGCACAGGAATAAATACACAGACACATAAAACACCCTAGGGGTTCTGTCCCACCTTCTCCTTCTTCTTTGATGGACTTTGGTTGAGAGACAGCGAAGCACTGCATAGTTTCATATTTCTGATGAGCTTCCTGGTTATCATGACCCTCCTCTTCTGAATCAGGTAAAGGTTTTACCAGCATCCGACAATTGAAGGTATGGCTGTTCCGCCTTGGAGGTTCGCCAGACCAAGATCCCCCATTCACTGAGCAAGGCAAAAAGCAACCCAGTTTTACAGAGAAACAAACATCAGATTCATTGCCTCTGAATTATTAAAATCATGTAGGAAAAATATGATTATTTCATCTTTACGTAGTACTTTTATACTTTCCTAAATACTTTCATAATCTAGAGGAGGAAAAATCTTTTAACATTTTTACAACTTGGGAATATCCTGGAATTTTCTTTTTTTTTCCCTCAAATTTTAAAAAATTTTATTATACTTCAAGTTCTGAGATACATGTGGAATCTTGGGATTTTCAAAACATTTTCTACACTACTTCTTTACCCGGACTCCTTCCCTTCAAGTCCAGTCCTGGATTGTTACTAGAATACTATAGTTTTCTACTTTTGCATCTTCCTAACTGATTTCTTGGAAATTGAGTTCAATCTACTTGCATTCCAATTTTAGATAAGTTACCCCTGCTCAAAACTCTGTGAGTGGCACCAAATGTAGTGCATATTAAATTCTTTCAGAGGATTTAGAATTGATGTAGTCTGAAGGATGAAGTCCATTAACACAGACTCTCACTAACCAGCTCCACTGCAACCATCTAACAGGATCTTCCACATTCCCCTGCACAAGCCTCCCCATGCTCCACCATACCAGGGCCGCATGGATGTCCTTGCTCCCGCTGCCACTCTATCTAACACATCAGGTTGCCTCAGTTTCTCTCTCCATAGGTACTCATGCTCTAAGGCTGAGGTCCTCTACAATCAATACTTTACTATCTACTCCCCCATACTGCCTCCTAGGGCAGATTCTTCTTTTCTCAAATTTTACAGAAATTTTAGTATATGGTTTATAACTTTGTTTTTCCTGAGTTGTTCAGTTGTAGTCTTTTTAAATTGTTTCACGTATATTTCTTCAATAAGACTGAAAAATCCTTGAACATACAGTGCTAATGTCATTTCTTTTCAAGTTAACTACTTCAGACATCTATTGGAGTATTAAAACTAAAAAAAGTATGTATTTAAGAAAGAGACAATGAAAGAGAGGAAAGACATCAATTATTTTTGAAATGCATTAGAGATAACAATGAAAGAAATAAAACAATGACCGATTTTGAGAATTAAAGGGTGTTTATGGATTTTACCAAGTTAACTTCCTCATTTGACACATAAAAAATCTGATGCCCAAAGACATGTTCAACTACTAGAAAAGTTGGAATCAGAACCAATCCTAATTCTCATTTTGGTGTTCTTTTCTATATCATTCCTTATGCTTTATCTAAAAACACTGGGGACAGTACGACAATAGAACAGGGGATCAAAAAAAGGGTGAGTCATAAGAAAACTAATATATTCTCCAGTAACCAGCTAGAGAAAATGGAGAAGGACACGTAGGTGTTATAGCGAACCCAATGGCCCATGAATGGCCCAGTGAACCCAAAGAACCCATGGCCACTGGGCTGTAGAATGAGAAAGGAAACAAACTCTAGAAAGGAAAAAGTTAGCTGTAAGAAATTATCTTGAAATTACAGAAAAACCCATAACTAGCTTTGTATATCTTTGCAGACATTTGGGAAGTTTATTTCAGCATCAGCATTTTATTTTATTATTATTACTTTTTTGAAACAGAGTCTCTGTCACCAAAGCTGGAGTGCAGTGGTGTGATCTTGGCTCACTGCAATCTCCACCTCCTGGGCTCAAGGGATTCTCGTGCCTCAGCCTCTGGAGAAGCTGGGATTACAGGCACGAGCCACCACGCCCGGCTAATGTTTTGCATTTTTAGTGGAGGTGGGGTTTTGGCATGTTGGCCAGGCTGGTCTCGAACTCCTGACCTCAAGTGATCCACCAGCCTCAGCCTCCCAAAGTGCTGGGATTACAGGGGTAAGCCACTGAGCCCAGCCATTATCAGCATTTAAAAAAGCTTATTTACAAAATAAAGACTACACAGAGTAATCAACTGAAGAGAAAAAGAGTTCCTATTAAGTCAGATTAATAAGTTGAAAGTTAAAAGGAAACAATATAAAGTAAGGCAAAAAGCTCTTTAGACAAGTGAATTAATAATAGTGAATTAATAAGTAGAGGTCTTTTAAGGAAGTCATAAAACTACTGAAGAGATCTGAAAATATTAGTTACTTGAAATAAGAAATCCCATTTTCTTAATTTACTAGAGAATATAATAAAGGAATCCTACACAAGTATTCACACATTTTGCATTACTGTTGTAGTCACTATGAACAAAGAATTATCACATAAGGAAAAGCTAGCCCGAATGAAATTTGAAAAGGACCTTTTCCTACTTATAACAGTAAGACCAGCTAGTATAAACAATCTTAAGAACAGAAATACTTGCCAACTCAGGATTTGACCTTATTTTTCATTTCTTTCAATCCGTGAAGATGTTCTTAGCATCATCAGTTTGAGAATATTAAAAAAAGAATCACTTAGTGAGTGGGAACAGCAGTACTCTAGAGCGGCAGCTAAGGTGGGCCCACGCTGTGAATCACCCACTGCACAGTGTGTCCTTAATCATCATGTATACTCGGACGACATCTCCAAAATAAGATGAAGTCAGGAAATTCGAGACAGGGAGAGTGGGCTAAGGGAGCAGCATCTGGTGATCACACCTACAGGGCCCACCGGAGAGTCTGCGAGACGGAAGAGTCCATTCAGGGCTTGGGCTGTAGCATCTGAACCTCTCCATCTGCCACTTGTTCCTTAACATTTTATTTCTAGAATGTGTATACACCTATAATATGCTTCATGTGCAGGACTCAAAATACGTTGAATCTCAAACTTCTCATGACCTTTGACTTTTCGGATGGTCATGGAGAAAATGGACAAAACGAAGTTGGCTAGAATGGAACAGGGTGAGGCAATGTGTCACCTTAAAAAACAATCTCTACATTATAGCACAAAGGATAGATGCTCGAGGGGATGGATACGCCATCTCCATGATGTGATATTTCACACTGCATGTCTGTATCAAAACACCTCATGTATCCCATAAATATATATACCTACTGTGTACCCACAAAAATAACAAATTTAAAAACCACAACAATCTTATTGAAAATAGTTGCTGGCCGGGTGCGGTGGCTCAAGCCTGTAATCCCAGCACTTTGGGAGGCTGAGACGGGCGGATCACGAGGTCAGGAGATCGAGACCATCCTGGCTAACACGGTGAAACCCCGTCTCTACTAAAAATACAAAAACTAGCCGGGCGAGGTGGCGGGCACCTGTAGTCCCAGCTACTCGGGAGGCTGAGGCAGGAGAATGGCGTAAACCCGGGAGGCGGAGCTTGCAGTGAGATGAGATCCGGCCACTGCACTCCAGCCCCGGCAATACAGCGAGACTCTGCCTCACAACAAAAAAAAAAAAAAAAAAAAAAAAAGGAAAGAAAATAGTTGCCATATAAGTACTTTCCATCTGAATCATTTTCATGAATCTGAATCAATTTCTGTTCATTTATCATGAGATAATTACTGCCAAGCAAAATCATCATCATCATCATCATCACTTCTTGGCCTTCTGGCTAAGAAGCAATGATTTTCATGTACTTTAAATACAGGATCAAAAATGATCACTCATTTGAGATCAGTATCTGAAGATGCCCCCTTTTCCATGACTTTTAAGCTTAAACACACAAGCATCTGTAAAAAACTACCCAGTCACTCTCATCCCCATCTGATATAATATAGTTTTATTTGATCCACTTCAACCAAGACAATGTGTGTGTGTATGAGGCGGGGGCAGGTGAAGGTGAGGGGAGGTAGGGAGGGAGACCCAGCAGACAGTCATTTACCTATAGACTTTGGCAGCAGGTTTTTGACAAATTCCGTGTGGTCCCCAACATGCAAGATGCTATATACACTTTTGTTCATCAGCTCTTCTTGGTTATACCTTAGATACTGTGTCACATTCTCTGACACAAACACAACGTTGCCTTCCAGGTTCACTACAAAGAAGAACCCATCAAGGGCCTAGGGGACAAAGTACAAACTGTTAGGATGCAACATAACATCATAGCAATTGTTAAGAAGGGAATGATCCCTTTAAGGGAAACACAGTTCACACATGGATAGAAAAGAGATCTTTCTCAGCTCTCTCCCAGTTTTCAGGAACAATTAACACATTTTCTCTTGGTGAAATAGAAATTATTCCATCTTACTAAGTGGGAGAGAGAGCCTAGATTAGGGTTTCTTGTCACAAACTAAATGACCAACACTAACTCCATTAATTTATCAGGAGATAATTACTGTGAAGTAAAAGTGTACAGGCATTCATCTGTATTTTCAAAATGAGACTGACGTACTCCACTGGGCCAAGAACAACTTTTATGTCACCAACCTAATGCACGGTAATTTTTATCTACAGTTTTTCATGTTATACAATGAGAGAAAGGAGTCATTAAAATTTTTTTCCCCAGTTTAAGGATAATTACCAGGAAAACCTTCCCAAATTTTACCACCTAGCTGTCACGGATGATATGAAAAACATCACAGATAATTTCAGACCTTTAAAGAAACATCAATCCTTTATTACTTGGTATATATGGGAAAGGGTCTCGGAAGTGTCTCTGATGTGGCAAACTCACCTTCATGGGGACCTCAGCATTGCCCTGCCCTTAGAAGGGCACTAATTATGCCAAATTATTCTATGTTACTTGTTCTCTAGATTAAGAAGCAGGTTCCTAAATTACCTAAATAACAGTAGCAAGCTTCCGGTAATGAGTTCACAGCTTCACTTTTTGTTGTCATCCCAATGGAGGTGAGGGAAGGAGATAAAAAAATCTAGGATCATTTCAGGAAGTTGAGATAATAATAGTGGATGTGGACATGTTCACTGTACCTTACACGTACCTCCTGGAAGGAATGTTTTATCTTTTCCACTTTATAGAGGAGGAAACTGAGGCTCAAAGAGGTTAACGTCTCAGAACTAGTCAGTGGTAGCAGAGCTTGAATGTGAATCCAGGAGGATCCGATTCCAAAGCTCATGCTTTGATGACCATTCAGTACAGTCCTCTACTCTAATATTCATTCACCCCTAATCCATTTCCCATCATGTTTACTTTGGTGATGGAAATGTAGGGGGTTTAACAGTGAGTTTCTCCTGGTTACATTACCCCATTTTTCTTTTTTTGGTCCTTGCTTATCAAAGCTGTTTTTATGAGTCAGGTGAGTGACAAGGACTGAAAGCTTTACGTTGATTCATCATACCTGGGACCAGGACCATGGGGTCTAGTCAGTTTAGGCTGCTCAGTTTCTTTATGACACATGTTTATTACAATTTTATTCTTTTTGAAGATAAGGTCTTGCTCTGCGTCCAGCCTGGTGTGCAGTGGCACGATCATAGCTCACTGCAGCCTTGAACCCTTGGGCTCAAGCTATCCTCCCACCTCAGCCTCCTGAGTAGCTAGGATCACAGGTATGTACCACCACACCCAGATATTTTTTATTTTTTGGGACAGGGTCTCACTCTGTTGCCTGGGCTGGGGTACAGTGGCATGATCATGGCTCACTGTAGCCTTCACCTCCTGGGCCCAAGGGATCCTCCCATCTCAGCCTACCAAGTAGCTGGAACCACAGGCACGTACCATCACACTTGACTAATTTTTTTAACTTTTGTAATGATGGAGTCTCCCCATGTTGCCCAAGTTGGTCTTGAACTCCTGGGTCCAAGTGATCCTCCTTGTCTCAGCCTCATAAAGGGGTGAAATTACAGGCATGAGTCAGTGCACCAGGCTTTTTAAATTTTCTAGAGAGAAAGGAACTCACTGTGTTGCCCAGGCTGGTCTCAAACTCTTGGCCTCAAGTGATCCTCCCACCACTCCGTAATCCCAAAGTGCTGGGATTATAGGCATGAGCCACTATACCCAGCATGTTTATTACTATTTTTAAGATGAATGGCATATATATATACACATACAACAATGAATTTGGTGGATGGGGCCTAAAGTGTTTACTTTTTCCCTAGTTTGTTTTTTCCTTAAGTTACTGTTAAACAGGCTTCTATTTTATGAGCTATCTTTGAATATATTTCGTCTTTAATTCTATTTTAATCACAAAACTAAGTGCTCTCTCAAATTAGAACTGGCCATAAGGCACTAAAGAAAGGTTCACCCATTTGGTTTTTAAGTTTTTCTTAAAACATTCTATCAGGTTTTCTCAATGGTATGAACCACATGCAGGACAAAGCAAGACTACATGTAAATAAACAGCCTTTCATAATACATGGTACTAACCTTGAGAACTGTGTGCAAGTGTGTACACTCAGGAAGTCAGGTGATAAGTTATATGCCCAGTGTCCCTTTTCAGCTCATTGATTTGGATATACCCTTTGATAGGGATTTTCATAATCATATTACCTATGGTTCATTTTTAAAAGTACATGTTGCTTCCTACTGCTTATACCACAGTAAAAAGACTGACTTGAGGCATAATAAAACTGGAAGATGAAATTGTTTCATCTCATAAAGCTGTGTTTTTTTAAGGCTCACTATGATATGCTCTGATGAAAAAAGCTGACATTTGGTTGTGCTGCCTAGCAACCACTATGCTATGATGTAAGCATGAGTGTGCATCTATGCCTAGGAACAGCTCCATGAGAACATGTTCTCTCTGTTTAAGTGATTGCACGTAAACAGGGATAAAAATTTAAATTCAAACCGTAAGTCACCAGATTTAAGAATAACCTCTCTAACACATTTAACACTCAAGTCCTGCTACACAGGTTCTTGATCAATGTACTAAATTCTCAGAAGACTATTTCGAACGACAAAAATGTTGGTTTGGTTTTATGACATCAGGTCTACTGAAATGTAGCAATCTGATTTCTACAACTGATGAACTCAAAGGGCTTGAGTCCCAGCTCTGGTTACTCCCAGTATTTCTATTTAGAAGTCTCAAAAGTCTTCCCAGGAGTTTCCACTCTAATGTTCCCCCTACCCCAAGATATGATGAATAAACACAGGTATAGGGAAATTCCCCAACTGTAATAATTTAGTTAACATAATTTTCAAATCACTTTTTAATTTAGAATTCAAACATTTTTCCAAAGGAAATTATCCCCTTTCTTTCATTGAATTCTAAATGGCCACCTCGTTACAGTTTTCATAATCTGCTTCTAAGAACCCAGACAGAAGTAGCACTCTCTGGCCTTCCACTGCCTTGCTGACTATAGAAAAATTGGGTTAAGTGTGTTTTTGCTTTTCTCCTGGAAGGTGAGGCTGAATGTTTTCAAGCCAGTGATTCAAGAGGAGATAAGCAAGGGCCAACATTGGGACATTTAAAGCCTTTTGGCCAGCAGGTTCAGCCCCAGGAAATGAAGTTTGTCATTTCCAAATAGAAAGTCTGGGTCAGACGATCTTGAAGTCTTTATTGTGTGCCCCCTTCTGCCCTGCCCCCAATTTTATGGTAGATTTTCACAGAATTAGATTTTCTAAAAATAAAAATCCCTTTAAACATCAACTGAAAAAAAGAGATAAGGGGGACTATTGGTTATCTTTATTTTAAAAATCAGAATTGTTGGCTGCTGCAGCAAGCTAGCTGATTCTACACTGGCAGTGCTGCAAAGCTTCTGGCCATGCAGTCTTTTCAACCTCATCATATCATCAGCCGAGCAAATTATCCTGAGAACTGACATAATTTATGTCTCAGGGTTCCTCTGTTTCTTGTTATATATTCACTAACATTTTTTTTCTCATCTTACCATAACCTACATCTTGAATTTTAATTTTGGAAAAGGTACAGCAAAGCACTTGGCTCTTAGTACTAGTTAATAAAACAGAAAAACTGTACTTTACAAATTCTAGACATTAGCTGGTCATAAAGCTTCCTTAATAAAGAACAGGTAGTTAAGACCAACCTTATGCTTCTCTTCAAAGTTCCTTTTGCCTAATATTTTACTTTTCTTCCTTATGAGATAAATAAGCTAGTTTGAAATAGCATAAGTAGGAAGCATAAAGCTCCTCCTTGGTCCTCATATTTTAACCTGTATGTATAGGCATTTGTACATGGCATACACAAAATTTAAGAATTTTGAGAACATTTCAAGCTAAAATACAACACAGAATTTAGTAGGACTTGTGAATAGTTTCCCAAATAAATGCTCAACTGGCAATTACAACTTGTCAATGTCTACTGTAATCTAGTTTATTTAATTCTATGCTAATTTCAAACACACATTTACTGGTAGCAGGAGCATACGTAGAGACACAGAGCCATATCAGCAAGCTCAAGAGGTACACAGTACTAGTAGTAGTGTGGATTCTCCTTAAATTATATTCACCTGAAATTAAATGTAATAATGTGAAGATCAACAAGATTTTAAAATATAGTACTAAAATGAAGATGTGCTACCTCAAGCATCATAGGCCCCAGTGCATCCTTGTCGATGACACCCTGCCCTGTAGAGGATACATCTGACTTCTGTACTTCATCTATGTTGGCAGCTGCTGCTTTCTCTGCAATAAACATAAGTGTGAATTAAATGGCAGTGCTATATCAAGGACAGAGTGACACAGAAATGTTTTTATTGTGATGATTTTTAAAAATCTCTAGTGGGATCAGATGCAGCTACAAAAGAGTTAGAGTACATCCCTGTTGCCCCTAAATGGGAGACACTGCTGGAAGCAGAAGCCAGAACATTAACTTTTCACCTCTAGAACCTGTGGCTCAGATCCCCTTTCAGGCTGCTCAGAAAATGAGTTTTGAGGTTTCCTGACAGTCCCCGACAGGCATTTTTTTCTAGATTATGAAACTGCTATATTCTATGGCACAATTAGCTTCTACTCAGGAGATTCCCCAAACTAGGATAAAGGAAGGTCTGTTGTTCAGAATTCAGTAGCATAATCAGAGACAGATTTGCACACATTTGAAGAAATAACAAGGAGTCATAAACTGCTATGGCTGCCCCCATGGGACACTCTGCAATGTCTGCCTGGACTCGTTTACTGTTCCACTTCTGCTAACATTCCCATTTAAAGTGGCCAGGAAGACTTGGTCCCAATGCTTCTCCATCTAAGAGGTTAGAAGCACCCTACCAGAGACTTGGGGAATTTCAATGGCTGCCCTTTGATCTAGCAAAGAGGCATGTAATGTGTGCTCCTGGATGGAAATGTGCAAGGCAAATTTCAGGCTCATGAAGACAGGAAGGCCCCAGAAGACATTCTATCATAGAATGAGAACGTTTTGTGAAAAAGCTCACAGAAGAAAAAGATGCACACTTATCAACGTATGTGTAAAGCAGTTATCTCAAGAACACCAAAAAAAGTTTAAAGCATAACATATACATATCAACAACTTGCTAGAAAACAACACAAAATGTGACAATTATTTGTACCTGAATAAATTATATCCTTGTTTATACTGCATGTTATCATTGTAATTAAACGTAGAAATAGAAAACTGTAACTCAATTTAGCACTCAGAATTAACCTGCTTTCAGAACCTTAATAATTTTTTTGTCAAAAATATTTTATGCAGTATGTTGAAAATCTGTAAAGCCTAATTTATGGCTGAGAACCTAGAAAACAAATAGGAATTACGTGGGTCCTCCCAATCTTGCCATTCCCACGACAAAGCTTCCACAGAGCATGTTATCACTGGAAGGGGAAGATGACCTGTGCAGTTCAAGCTCAAACTCAGCCACTGAGAAGTATGACTCCAAGCAAGCTGCTTAAACTTACCTGTCTTCCATATATCAGGGACCGAGCTAAAGTAAATGGGATGATACGTGAAACACTCTAAAAATACAAAGAAGTTTTCAAATGTATCATAATACTAGCATATCTGTATTGATTAGTTCTTCCTTGAGTTCCACACGTAGTAATTTCTTTGCAGAGCTTATCATAAGCAGACTGTATCTGCTTTATCAACTCTCTAATATATTCCTGATTTACCTCCTTAGATCGAAAAAATTGTGACTGCCTATAAATAGAGATATGACTTGTCTGGTAGCCTTCATAACTCAATATTGGCAGATTTGTCAGTCCTTGCTTCGTTTCTGGCTTTGCTGCCTTTCCAAGCTCCTCACTGCGGGATGCTGTACATTTGTTCTGTCTGCAGGCTTCGTCTCATCCCAATTCCTCAGTCAGTCCCTTCTGAGGCAGGAAATACCTCAGGGTCTCCAGCCACAGGATTGGTTTAGCCAGTTATTGCATGTGACTGCCCCCATCCCCTTTTCCTGGAATCTTTTTAATTGCCAAATAGACTCACAGTAAAATAAATGTGCACTGGGGCATACTTTTTAATTTTGTTGGCGGTTCGCTCTGTAAGGATGTTGCTTTCTTTTCAAGATCTGCTCACTTTTCTACCCACCATTTCAGGAATAGGATTTGCACTGCTAACTGCTGCTTCATCTAATTTTCAAGGGCCATCTTGCTATGGGAGCTATGCTGGATTTTCCTTGAGCACCACCATCCACACCACACTCTGTGGGGTCTTCTTGGATGTGGACAGGGTGTGTACCTCTTTTAACAGTCCTTGTTGTAGAGGCCCCAGTGTGCCTCAGACCTAAGGATCCCTATGTTTCATGAATACTAAATCTCAAGGCCCATATAAAAGATGTCATAATTTGTGTGGTCCTACCGCATTTATTTCTTGATTGTCTTCAGCGTCGCGGCAGTCCATGTACAGGAGCAATGTGCTGACATACCACAGACTGAGTGATCCGCAGCCTTTCCTTCACTTAACTATTCACAGGGGTCGCATTCTCCCATCAGGGGTCACATTCTCCCATCTTTCAGTAGCAGCAGTGATTCTCAAAATGCAATGGTAAATGTAAGACAACCGCCCTGGAGGGGGGTCTATCAGAATGTGCAGTGGGAACACACAGACAGCTTGAAAGGTCTGCTTCGCTGAGATTCGAATACATCTTCCTAGGAGGATATCCCCATTCTCCTGCCTCCTACAGCGTGACACACACTGCACAAAAGAGTAGGCTACCCCACTTGAAGGTAAGCTTTTTGAACTGTGCCTGGATCCTCAATAGCACCATCCCGATTTCAGACCAGGTTTTCACTGCATCTATGGGGGCTGACTGAGAGGCTAGACCCACCACCAGCACTTCCTCCCAGAAGCATGGGAGCAAGTGAGATCGAGGTGTATGGGAAAAGAAAGTAATTTTCCCCTTTTGCCTCACTGGACCTCCAGGGTAGAGGAGGAGGATACAATGGGCAGACAGGGTCAAGTAATATGGGAAAGGGTTTCCTAAAAACTGGTCTTAAATAACAACCTTATCTTGCTATAGTCAAGAAGTTTCAAGGCATCTCATATTCTCTCAGGATCCCAAGTCCTATTATTCCACTGTTTTATTATTTTTAAGAATGAATTTAGTTTAGGTTAATGTTGGGGGAGAGAGGGAGAGGAAACAATAGCTGTCAATCACAAAGGCAATCCTGCGCCTATCACTGATTGCTAGAAAACATCAGGCTATTTGGCACATGAGATTCTGATAGCACAATAGTAATGAATTATTGTTTTCTATGGTATCGATACTAATGCTGCATTTTTGGGCAAAATAAATACAAAATAATGATGTTTGTGATAGTAACCAAATTCTAGGCCTTTTAAAGACAATAAGTACGCCTTGTGAAATGTTTATGGTACCAGGGTATGATCATCTTTCTGAGGATCTAAATTCAGCCATCAACATTCTGTGTGATACAAAAACCTTACACTTAGATAACTCAATCAGGCAGGTTCCTCAACACTGGTTAAGTCTTCATGCCTGGGTATTCTAAATTCTAGCAACATGCTCCGGCAAAGAATTTTAGACTTTTGTCAAAGGTTATGTAGAATCAGGATCAAATCTGTACAGAATTTTATTTTTAGGAATTTATAGATCAGATATAATTTGGGGTACGGGCCTACGATTTAAATTGGGAGATGATTTAGATCTCACAAAACATGTGTTTGAGGAACAACTGGAGGAAAGCCTGGATAAAAATAATTATTACCCTGAAACATTATTTATAAATGTGAAACATGCTGTTTTATTCTTTAAAATATTCAACTGATAAATATTTAAGAGGAAGAAAGCAGCAACTAACAGCAGTAATGGAGAATGAGTGGCCTATGTGAGCCCACATGAGGGAATAGAACAGTGACACTGGGATGGGCAGAGTAGGCTATGTCTGTGTGTCTGGTCTGTGGCCTGCACTGTCTATGCAGGGGAAGCAAAGTGAAAAATCCTCGTCTGCTGAGGGCTCACCCTCTATCCAGGAGGGCAAAACTATTACAACCCAACCAAATGAAGACGACATAGGGCTAAACGGCAAGCCCTCAGTTCAAAAAAGGGATGGAAATGGCTGGACATAGCTGAAAGTATTTCACATATGTTGTAACCGAATTGGATTCTGCAGGATATGCAAGTGGACAGCAAGAAAACAGGTGGGGACGGATGTGTGGCTGGCATCGGGCCACTACAAAATTTCAGCCTGGCTTGAAAGCCTATGGTAAGGAACACTGGCGAAACGTTGATCTAAGCTGGAACTCTAGCAATCTCAGACAGAAAATAAAACAACAAAGGTGTTCACAAGATCAGCCTAAACGTATATTAGCGGAAACTGTGATTTGAAAGAAAATTCCAAATGAGTTTATAGGTTACTTGCAAGAAAAGTTTTAAAAAGTGTTGCAATATTTACACAAATGCTATTTATATATATGTTAAGAGAATGGGAAATTTTTATTCCTCATAAAGTAAGGAAATATAAGAAAAAAGGGTAAAGAATTCAGAGCTTCTTACTCTTATCCTTGCAAGAATGAAACATCTATTTTCTAGCTAATTTGTCATCTATTCTTTAATTCTGTATTGAATTTGTGCTTTGACCATTTCTTAATATTAAAAAGAAAAAAATCAATAATATGAAGTGATAGAAAACACTCAGAAATAGGGCTTTGCCAATGTAATTGGAATCTAAATTAAACTGGTCCTAAATTTATGTTATTTGGGTACTTTTCATGAAGTAATTACTACCTCTGTTGAATGTGCAGTTGAGCCTTGAAATTATACGGGAGGAGGAAAAAGAAGGGAGGAAGGGAGGAGGAAAAAGAAAAGGACTCTTTAGAGAGATACTATTATGTTAACCGGACATATACTGGTATCTTGACAGAGCATTTCAGTAACGAGTATGCTATTTTTATGTACCAGATAAAAAAAGCTTAAATCCTTCGATATTTATACTCCTGTAAGTACAGCATTACTATACTAAAACACACTATTTAATATTTTTAAATAAGGCAGTTTTCTCAGTGGTCACAAACTATATTTACTTTTCTATATTTTGCATCCATTAACCATAAAAATATATTGTTACAAAAATATCCTTCAGTAAACTAAACAGTAGAAAGCTCATCTCAGAGTTTCATACGATCAAAACCTTATGAAATCTCATTATTACAGATGGAACTCTTTTTAAATCCGAGAAAGAGATGATAAAATCAAATTTTCAGAGACTACTAGAAGATTTCTTCTAAGCCCTGACTTCATTATTTCTTCCTGCTACGCTTTTACCATTAAAGTTATTCTTTTTATTGTATTAAATTTTTTTTTTTTTGGTAGAGACAGGGTTTCACTCTGTTGCCCAGGCTGGTCTTGAACTCCTGGGCTCAAGCAATCCTCTCACCTTGGTCTCCCAAAGTGCTGGGATTACAGGCATGAACCACCATGCCCAGTCCCCAAAGTTATCCTTTTTAGATAAAGAACACGACCTAATAAAGTAACAATGAAAATAATAATTCTATTCTTGTATTCCTCACTCCCAAAAGACTTAAAAAAAAAATCATGAAATAGCTCTGATCTTTTTAGAACTGATCAGCAGGAAGTAGCTATGATCTTTTTAATAGCGCCCAGTTTTACAAATGCAGAACTCTGATTGGAGAGATCATCCAAGGATGCCTCTATAATCTTTTTCTGACTCGCCTTTTCCTCCTGGGTGGCTGCTTGAAGAGCAATCCCTCACGATCCCCTTCTCCATTTGCCCGTGCTCCAGAAATCCAATACCAATTAATTAGATTTCCACTTTCAAAGCAAAGAACAAAACCCCATCTCTTCAGGGACCATGTTAAGATGAGTCATACCACAAACTGGGGAAAAATCATTAATATTATATTCCATATGTTTTTTTATAAGTAATTATTATTCATGCTTTCTCTTAGAACAAAAAAAAAGGTGATCAGGGAAAGAATTTCATCCTAGAAATATAAGTGATTTGAAAATACAAGGAAAAAAATATTTATTTTTTGAAGCAGCTGTATTAAATTGCTCATTGGCATGTAGAGGCATAAATTTGTTATTTATTTGTTTATTTTTAGAGACAGCGTCCCACTATGTTACCAGGCTGAAGTGCAGTGGCTATTCACAGGTGTGATCACAGCACACTACAGCCTTGAACTCTTGGGCTTAAGCAATCCTCCTGACTCGGCCTCAAGTAGCTGAGATTATTGGCAAATGCCACCGTGCTCAGCTCCAGGCATAACTTGAAAGTAAAATTCCAGCCTTCTGGTAAGAACAACAATAAATTAGAAACTGATCCCAGCAAAAACTTAATTTAGTTTTTAAAAAGTACATTTAAATATTTTTAAATTATCAAGTGATGTTTCTTTAAAAAAAGGCCTTGACATAATCTTCTGAAGTATCATTTATTAATTTTGGTTGCTTATTTAATCTCATAGTATTAGGTACTCTTAATCAATTTTTTATTAGGTAACTGAACTGAGATTATGAATTCAGAGAGTCTTTCCACAAAGCATTACCAGAACAGAGTTCTAACCCTTCACCGGGGTGGCACTCATGCTCAAGGGACAGCCACATAATTGTTCTAACTCCAGCAGCAGCAGTGGCAACCATCACTGATTACTTAGAAACCTAAACGCTGCTAAATGTCTCCCATTATAGGGACAGGGTGACACTGTCGTTATGGTAGAAATTGATACTCTTGCTTTTTCCTTTTTTTGGGATTATCTGAAGAGGCTGTAGAAAACGTGTAGAAATTAGTCTATCTTTAAAAAGTCAGAATCCAAACAAATGTCACTCACTCTGTAATAATGAATCTACTGAAAGATAATCCACAGGGTATGTACACAGATACAGAGACATTTTAAGACTGCCCATGTTTAGGGAACCCTGAAGTGTAAAGACAATTAAGAATTTAGGTTATCTTTCTGTTTGGTCAAGCCTGAGGACAGTTGTTTTTACAGAAGCTATATTATTTAAATTAGATAGAATTAGAAACTTTGACTAAAATGGAATCTGATACTTTGTGTAGGTTTTATAATTAATTCCTCTGCTTCAAAGTGAGTAAAATCACTCACCTAGAAATCTACGAATTTTTCAGTAGACTGACGTCAAACACAAGTCTAATTACCTCCACAACAAATTTGATTTGAAGATTCTACTGGGAAAACATCCACGATTTCTATCTTTTCCTGCATTAAGAAACTGGATGTTTCAGGTGAAGTGACTGTCAAAGCCAGCAGCAGTGAGACCTACGCAGAGCAAAGAAGTCACTGAAACAATGATGGGTAGTTTCTGACCAAGCACTATAGATGAAATATATATTACAGGAAAAGTTATGTAGCATCTCAAAGGTTCTAGAAGGTAAAATGAGAGAATTATGCATCTGCACCCAACTAAAATTAGAAAAGCTGCCATATGGCTTTGTGAAGCCAGCAGCACATTCTTATTCATTAGGAAGCATTCTGCTAACATAAAAACACAAGGCCCTTCCTGTGCTCTCCAAATGTGTTTATCTTTTCAACATTAATGCACTATATATCATCAAGCTGCTGAAGTCTCCTGCCGTGCATATTAAAAGCGCGCAGCTGCACTTTCTTTAGTAGTGGGAGGAACCTAAGCCTCAAGTTGCCTCCCTCTTTTTCTGACACTGAGCTTCTTCTTAACATCATGATTTCCCTTCAGCATGAAGAAATAGCAAAATTAACCAATCTGAAGGCCATCTTCACCCAGCAAACCCCTCTTACTCTCTGCTTTAGAGAAAGCAACATACTTGGTTTCGTTTTCATCAATGGTGTAAGGCTTGACTACTTAAGTAGAACTAAAAATCATGTCCCAAGTTTGAAATACATAGGCCTACTTTTAAAATTAATGTACTACAGCAGCCAGAATAGACTTTGAGTATAACTGGCTAGAAAATGCTTTTGTTCATAGGAATTCACCATCATTCCTTCTGCTATTGCTCATATATATATTACTATTTAATAGCCCACTTCATATAGTATTGAATTTACTGATAGGTAAAATGGGCAGTGGAAAATCTTTCACAAGCTATGTGAGTAACAATTTGTCCAAAATCTTCCTTTTATATAATCCAAATTCCTGCACGTCACAGTTCATGTCCTATAGGAGCTTAAATTTAAAGATCAACTGCAGAAGAAAAAAATACTTAAGCACACAGTAAACAATGTAGACACTGAAACAACCCACGGAAACATGGCTTCAGGAAGTGCTTCAAGTTAGTGAACTGAAAGCCAACAAGTATTAAATATTATACATATTACATTTATTATGGCAGCATTCATTCATTCCCTGATAGGATAATGGTGCATCTCTACTTGTATCTTCCACAGCAATGGAGTACTGAGAGGTGAAGGCAAAATAAAATATAAAAACTGCTATTTCAGAGTGAATTCTAATTTATTGGGCTCCACTCACTAAAGTTTTGGGAGTTACCTGAACACAGAAATAAAGGAATCATAACTTGCTTAGAAAGCTGAAAGATGAAATTAAGATTAGATGAAAGAAGGAAAAAACATCAATGGGTGTGACAGAAATGAGAAGTGAGGTGAGGCTCGAAGTCATCACTTATTCAGAAGATTATGAGTAAGCCTGTCAAAAGACCAAATTATAAAAATGTTTTATTTCTTCCGAATATGAATGTCAACTCAAAAGCAAGGCCAACAAAGTTACACTGTAGGAGTACTTAATAAAGTTTCTGATAAATAGGTTAAAATATGAAAATCATATTAAAAAGTTGTCTCTAAAATTCTAAGACTTTGGTCTTAGTTGTACAACTTTTTAAATCTCCTAAATCACAATTCTGTTTATTAGCACAGTAAACCTCATCTCCCATTATTCCTAGCTAATACACCATAGCAATATTTAGTATCTATCTCCCCATATGCATCATATTCTTTCAAGATTTTGAGCATTCTCTCAGATTGTTCCATTGGCACAGATGCCCTTCCACCCCTTCTCTTGGAAGATGCCACCACGGCTCCAGAAAACTCATGTCGACGAAGTTAGGCCCCTGCTGCTGTGCTTCTATGATGCCCTATGCCCATCCCCATCTTAACGTTCCCCTCACCATTTCGAAATGATCTGTTTTCATGTCTGTCCCTTTTCACTGCATTGCTAACTCCTTGGCTGTAAGCAATGACTTTTTATTTGCTGCTTGGCACATAGTGGGTGCTCAATGATGTTGTGTTAATACTGAACACAGTATTCACAGCTGTAAATACAGTTTCACAGCTGGAGCTAAAATTAAATTCCATTTAGCCAGGGCTGAAATCTCACAAATGTCTCTTTCGAGGTATCTGTTTTGAAGAGCTTTACCATATACCTAACATAGTGGAGGTTCATTTTAAGACTCTGATTTTTTATTTTTGGAGTGAAAGTATTAGGTAGAGATGGGATGAGAAAAAAGGTCAGACCATATTTGTTAAGGGCATCAAGAATAACAGCTCAGGTAGTCAGGCCAATGAGAAGAGGATTTGGAAGACAAGTCGCCAAGGCCTTCTCTACACCAAGATATGAAGTTTAAAAGCCCCAGCCAGCCTACTTTACTAGTCCAGATTCTCATCTAGGAAGTTACAACCTACTTCACAAAAGAAGTGATTTGGGTAACAGACATTTTTTTCAGTCCTTGGGATTTTCCCAGCCACTCGCAGCTCTTAAGAAAATAAACCTACCCAAGTAGAGGTTGTACAAATTGTCACATTTGCCTGGGGAGCCAGGATAAAAGAGCACTTCATCGGGTTTCTTGTACCTCTCACGCAGAGTGCTGAGAGAAGCCTTGGATTGTAAGGATAAGGGTAACAGCTGATAGAGGAAAGCCACCTATAAAGCAGCGCTTTATAAAGTGGGATTAGCTGAAGGGTTAAAATCCCTGGAGAGGCTGCCAAGGTTCTTCCTGTCTTATTCAACTTTGAATATCCATTGACTAAAATAAACCTGAATGCTCTAAAGATGGCTAATAAACATGTAGGGAAAGACAGAGGTAAGGATGAAGGAAAGGAAGGGGGGCTGGTTACTTCCTGCTGTCTCTTCTTTCTGGCTCTGCCACCAACCCTCATTTCCATGAAGCTTGCAAGGCTTCACTCCCAGGCCTCTGTTTCACTTTAATGGTGGCTATCTGGAGCGGTGTCTCTCAAGGCATCGAAAGGACTGAAAACCATCCTAGTACCTGAACTTCATTTGTCTTCTGGGGCCAAATCTCCCATGCCTAGGAATCCTCCCTGCTCCTCACTTCCTTTTCACTGACATCTTGCTCCCTGATTTCATTTTCTGTTCCACTTCTCAGACCTGCTTGTATTTCTCTCCTTGTGTTTTTCTCCCATCTGGTTATCTTTTCCTTCCAGTTTCTCTTTACAGACACAGGACCTGATGTCATTCTGAAGAGACTGCTACAACTCATCATATGTAGACTCTTCTCCTTTCCCCCACTGTGATTCTAACAATATCATAGAGAGGTTGAAATTCCTGGTTTCATTTTGCTTACTACCATCTACTCCCAGTTTTCTCATTCTAGCATTTGCTTGAGCAATCATGGGAGGACCTCACTAGTGTGCTTTTCAAAAAGCAGGTGCTCCCAATTTAAAGTACCTAATGCAAAAAGCTGATAATAGAACACAGAATCATCCAATTTAGAGCCTAAAATATTATGCTAAATCATATTGCAGCAGAGAAAGCAAAGCAGTGATAACAATGGGAGAACTCTGCATAAATATATGCAGCACCATGGCTCTGGCCAAGCAATGAAGGCACAGGGAGAATGGGGCTGAGGGGACAGCATACTCCAGGGAGCAAAACAAGAAAGACAATGGGAACAAAGGAAGTAACTGTAAGGTGAGTGCAGGTTGCCTGTAGCCAGGGTGCAAGTTCTCTGTGGACAGGGTCATGGGGCACATGGTGGGGTGGAGTGGAGGTGGAACAACTCCAGAGGCAGGCTCCAGAAAAGCTTACAATTTGACACCACCCAAATCTCCCACAGGCAAAGATCTCTAATAGCCAAGAATTTGCTTCAGTCAAATCAACTCTGGAAAGCTGATTGCTAAGACAAAAACTAGGTAATTCCTAAGTGAACACTTAAGGAGGAAAATAAGAGGGTATATGAGAATAGGTCTGTCTAGTTTCAAGTACTTTTTTGGCCATTTGAACAATTACTACAGGCACAGTTTACCATTTCTTGTGATTCTCCAACTGCCATTATTTGTTGTGTCATTTGTCCTTCTCTACATGTATGTTTATTTTCTGCCTGGTTCACAGGATTTTTTTTGACCTGTTAGAAACTATGTATAGGAATGCAGCCACC
The DNA here is from genome assembly GCF_002776525.5 of Piliocolobus tephrosceles. Taxonomy (NCBI): domain Eukaryota; kingdom Metazoa; phylum Chordata; class Mammalia; order Primates; family Cercopithecidae; genus Piliocolobus; species Piliocolobus tephrosceles. The sequence goes on from NC_045440.1 coordinate 71,186,926, forward strand.
TAACAATGAAAACACATATAAATCATAAACCTAAATACACACACACACACACACTCTCTCACTCTCTCTCTCCAGAGAAACCCATCTTAGGGAAAGGAGCCCAGATTTATCCTCCAGGACGTCAAGAAAGGATGGTGTAAAAAGTTTACAATCCTGGGTCTAAGTTCACAATCCAGGGACTTTCTGTTAGAAGGTCTATGTTCTTCATAACAGAACTTCTGTGGGGAAAACTACAGAAGGAATAATATTCATATCATATAGAAACAGATTCTATTCAAATGCTTGAAATAGCTTTAATTTTGAATTCACATTTTTACATACAAAGTGTATATCCTCCCTCCCCACCCTCCTCCCCTGATGAGCTAATCTCAGAATGGTCCCAGTCCTTATGAACTCGGCACTACCAAGGCCCCTCAGATCAGAGCTGACCGCACAGGGCAAGGTGCTGTGAGAGACAAGGCTGTTATGCAGTATTCATCTTCTGCACCAAGATCATCAGGGCCCTCTTCCAGAAGAGAGCTGTTACCTGGGGATGGCATCAAACTGTCTATACCAAATGCGAAGTAAAGTCTGGTAAAATAAAGGACCTGATTTCTTTTGAAGATCAAAAATACGCTACTACAAAATTTTTAAAAGCAAGGTTTGTGTACGTAACAAACAAACCTGATTTGTATTTACAGAAAAATTTACAGCATATCTTATTGTGGAACATGCTCACTGTATTGAGAGTAAGAAATCAGGTAAAACAGTAGACAAGAAGAAAGACTAGGAAGCATTTGGAAAATAATTCCAAAGTAGATTTTCCTAATTTGTAAAAATGTGAATTTTCTTTATTAACATCTTTATTAACACCTAAATTCAAAGGACATTCTAGAAAAAGAGGTCCTGTCAAATATCCACTCAATTACTGCATTTCATATTGACAACAGGAAGAGCTTTAAATACATCTTTAAAATGACCCTTTAACTACCTTACAGCATAAATTCTCTCCAATTTAAGCAGGAATGGCAGTGAATCATCAACCAACCTTCCACAACTATTTAAAGCAGTAGGCAATTAAAAAGAACACAAGGACTGGTGTCACTCAGAAATTGACATGCCTCAACCAGGCAGCAGGAGAGGCAGTGAGGGCCTTAGAAAAGGCTGGCACTTCCACACTGCAAAGCCCAGCACAAGTGTGAAGGAGAGGTGGTTACAATTTGCATGCTGAGGTCAAAGTGACATTAACAAAGGTCAACATTTACAGTATTTTCTAAATTTGGTATCCAGAGGAACCTTTCTACAACCAAATCCTCTCCTTTTCTTATTTTATGTAATTCTGCAGCAAATTCTGTAAACTGAGGGGAAAAAATGGTAATACCCCCAGTAATTTAGTAATTCCCTGAGATTTTATATCAGTTATGTGCTCTCAAATACAAGGACTGTTTAAGCAATCGAATCCACTTGCAAGAAATCAGAACAAATGTCTATTTAAAGTCTAACAATTTTCCAATAGATGTTACGGAAAAGTTTGAGCCACAATGGACAGACATACAGACTGTGAGCACCCTGGCTATGGATGGATAAGTCAAAAAGGAAAAACTCTCAGAAAATTAATTATGATCATCCATATAGGCCATAGAACATATCACAATTCAGTATCTAATTATAAATATAAAAAAGACATAGTAATTAAGTTACTCCCTATCAAATTAACTGGTTTAAATTACCTTAAAATTAGTTTTGTTTTACACATATTAACCACAAGAGATGTTTCTCCAACATTCTACAACCACTCAAATAATGAAATGAAACAAAATCCTCATAAAATTTCTTCTTCTTTCAATTTAATTATCCTACATAAGCTTCTAGATGCTAACTAATTTAGTAATATACTATCATAAAGACTTCAAAAAAGCTCTACCCAATGGCATTTTTCCCCCAGTGGCAGTTTGAAACAACAAGCTTAGCTTCAATGCAGATGCATGGGTTGAATCCAAGAAACCTGTTTCTGGAAATCCTGACTGCCAGGTGATGGTTTACAGGTGAGGCTGAAGATGACTGATATGACAGCTGGGCAGGTCCAGTTTTCAGAGCCATAACAAGAACAGAAGGTAGCCTGTTTTTTGTAGACTGATAGCCTGGACAAGAGGATGATGGTGTACTCATTTCATATGTAATTCACCTACTTCTCAAATAAACTGAATATTGGCTTAGATTTGCTTTTTCAAAAATGCATTGTGTGTTGTTTTTAAACTATATCAATGGACAGTGGGCTTCCCAGAGATTGGAATGGTGGCAGTTTGTCAGTTCTGCATTGCCAAGGAAAATATTTGGCTGCATAGAGGGTTTCCTGAGAGCAAGTTAGTACACGACCTCAATCTTTTCCAAGCTTATCATAATGCCGTAAGGCTATGCTGATTCAGCAAAGCAATCCATAATCACTTGCAAAATGCCCCTGCTTCACAGGGATGTTATGAGACTTAATAAAATAATGCATGTGAAGCACTCTGAGCTCTACAGAAGAAAGGCAGGAAGTAATAATATTATTCTGCATTTATAATGACAAGCAGTCTTACAATGGCAAAAATCTAATAGACCTGTTCACAAATTACAAATAAAAACTAGCTTAAATAATTTAATATAATTGTTCAACAAAAAAAACCTGGAATCATTTCAGTCTGAAAAGTGGAATGAACAGACTTCATAAGGCTAAGTCAAAATGAAAAGAAATAGACAAGTTTCTACTAAACAGAAAGATTATATTCCTTTGTAAAAGAATAAAAATGGAACCAGAAACTTACAAGAAAGAAAAGTGTATTTTTTTAAAATTATTTTGTGACACTGCTGTTATGAATTAAATTTAGTTATATTTCTATGGCTTTTTTCTTTCTTTCTTTTTTTTTCTGAGACGGAGTCTCACTCTGTTGGCAGGCTGGAGTGCAGTGGCGAGATGTCGGCTCACTGCAACCTCTGCCTCCTGGATTCAAGTGATTCTCCTGCCTCAGCCTCCTGAGTAGCTGGGACTACAGGTGCGTGCCACCACGCCTGGCTAATTTTTGTGTTTTCAGTAGAGACGGGGTTTCACCATGTTGGCCAGGATGGTCTCGATCTCTTGACCTCGTGATCCGCCCGCCTCAGCCTCCCAAAGTGCTGGGATTACAGGGGTGAGCCACCATGCCCGGCCTTCTATGGTTTTCTTACTAATAAATTTTAAATCAAAGTCAGTATTAAGAGTAATAAAATTTTTTCAGTTATCAATGATAAAACTGATTTAACTCTCAGTGGAATAAAACATGAATACTTTACCAAAGGTACATTGTTTCTTTTTAAAAAATTAAAACAATGCTGGATTTTCTTTCTTTTCTTTTCTTTTATTTTTCTTTCTTTGCCAACAGTATTTGTCTTATGGATGGGAAATGCCTATTTATTTTTCCTCGGGACACACCCAGCCAAAGGAAAACGATGCATTAAATTTCACTTCATTTGGGGTGTCTCTACCAGAGCTAGCCAGGTTGAAGTGGCATTGCTAGGCTCTTAGGTGCCACTGACTTCACTGGATAGTGACAGGCCTTCTTGGTTCAGCAGATGCCATTTTCTCAAGGAAATCTCACAATTTCAGGGGATCCAAGCTGTTTACCCTTTGTGCTTCCACAACATGACCATAATATCATTTACTGTATCATATAAATTGTCTGATTTGATCTAGATCTCCTCAGAATTCCCTCGATTGTCCAGTCTCTGAGCCAGAAATAATGTTTTTCATCTGTGTATCTCCATCGACCATGCAACTGCTGACCATGTAGACACCACGTAGAGCCAAGTGACCCACACTCTGGAGAAAACAGTTTCCCTCAAGTAGGCTGAGCAGGCTGTACAGCATCAACTTCAAGCACATAGGACAAGGAATTTTACTCTCTAATTTTCATTTGTAATTTTGTTTTAGAGAAGTAGTTTATGTTTTCTTTTTAAAAAATACGTGATATTAGATGGTGGAAATGCAAAGACGAAAAAGACAAGCTCTGTCTTTTATAGGGCTTAGGGTGCACTGCCATGGTTAAGCCAAGTGCTGAAATGGGGTTAGTGGATTATCGTGATTAAAGTGTTAGGGATTTATGAACAAAAGAAAAATTAAAATTCGAAATTTGTGAATTCATAAGTATTAAAAAGGTTTTTCTTTATTTAGCTAGAAGACTCTGCTTGTTTGGAGAGTATAGGAAATAGCATTGATCTGGAAGCTGAATAAAGAAAGACTGTAATTATCTAAGATTTTCACTAAGAATGCTTTCATCAGAGAATGAACACAGCAAAGCTGATTACATAACTCAAAATAAACTTCCATCAACACACCGGAACAATACACACACCTCAGGATGCTAACAGGGCCTAATTAGTTCTCTAAAGTATAACAGCTCGAAAAAATTTTTGAAAAATAAAAATGTGAAGATTAATAATCTTTTACATTATCCTGTCAGGATAAATCTAATTGCCAAGGAAATTAGACTTACAAGTCTCAAAAATTCAGGTTAAGAACATACCCTATAGGAATAAAAATAAATTTGTTAATTTTCCAAAATTAAACCCAGTTAAGTGGTAGACTTGGAGAAAAACCTACATGCATGGAACTACAAAAGTATCTATACAAAGAGGAGTTATACTATCTGTCCTTTCTAAAGAAACTATGAGTCACTAAGTCAGGAATGGAATTAAAACTCATTGGTGTCTAGATCTTTGCTCTCATGTATCCGAATATGGATTGGGAGCTCAATTAAAAACCTTGATTTCCAAAAAAAGAGAGGGTTTAGTAGAGTACATGAAAGTATCTAAGGGGCTCTTCAGATGAATTATTATAATCAACTATTCATAAGAAGGAAAGTAAGGCCGGGCGTGGTGGCTCATGCCTGTAATCCCAGCACTTTGGGAGGCTGAGGCGGGTGGATCACATGACGAGGAGTTCGAGACCAGCCTGGCCAACATGGCAAAATGGTGTCTCTACTAAAAATACAAAAAAAATTTAGCTGGGCGTGGTAGTGGACGCCTGTAATCCCAGCTACTTGGGAGGGTGAGGCAGGATAATTACTTGAACCCAGGAGGCAGAGGTTGTAGTGAGTCGAGATCGTTTGGGTGATGGAGTGAGACTCTGTCTCCAAAAAAAAAAAGGGAAAGTAAAAGTTGGAAGAAGATGAACATTCAAATAACTACATTATAAATGAGAAAAATCAAGGGAATGGGAGTCTAAAAGTCAAGGATCATTCTGTGGAGGATACCTTTGGTAAGGGAGCTAAAAGCGGTGGACATAACAGCAAGAAAACTAATTGAGAAGCTGGTAGGTACATGACTTCCACATAAGAATATCTGATACTGCAGGTCTTTACAAACACTGACACCAGGTCCATACACTTTCATCTTCATCATGAATGACTTCTTCCACTCTCACTTCAGGGGTCATTTCAAAAAAAAGTTAAATTGCTCATCATTTGTGTACTTTAAAAAAAATATGAAAATAGTCTGTGTCCCATAGGCAAGGAATAGGCAAAGAGTATATTCTTACAATTCTGAGTGACTACTATAATGAATAGTCAGAAATCAAAGATGAAAGTTCTATCACTTTGAAGCCACTAAAGTAGTAACAAAAACTCAAATGTCCATCTGGTTAGCCAGGTAATATGCATTCCCTTCAGTACTGAAATAATGCCAGTCAAAAGAGAGACAGGGTGGATTTCTATCCACCCCTCAAGCTGCACACATGGCCTCACCCACATTTCCTAGCCCCCCACTTAGAATATTCTCTGCCATAGGGAGCTCCTAGAAAATGAGACTGAGTTTTCCCCTGAATAGATGAACCTTACATTAATTCTTCATGTAATGTAAGACCCATCATTTACCTATACAGCAGCCTTTGTCTCTAAGAAAAGGAAGAAGAGAGAGGGAGGGAGAGGGAGAAAGAGACATACACAAGTGGGTTATGTTTTTATAGAAGTGAGAGGGACCCATGAGAATCTCCTGTGAGATTAAAAGAGATAAACTGAGGGGTTTCTAAAGACTGAAAAGGCCAGGGACAGTGACTCATGCCTGTAATCCCAGCACTTTGGGAGGCCGAGGTAGGTGGATCACCTGAGCTTAGGAGTTTGAGACCAGCCTGGCCAACACCGCGAAACCCCATCTCTACTAAAAATACAAAAATTAGCTGGGCATGGTGGAGGGCGCCTGTAATCCCAGCTACTTGGGAGGCTGAGGCAGGAGAACCACTTGAACCTGGGAGGCAGAGGCTGCAGTGAGCTGATATCGCGCCACTGCACTCCAGCCTGGGTGAGAGAGAGAGAATCTGTCTCAAAAAACAAAAATAAAAACAAAAAATAAAGACTGAAGACAACATGGAGAGTTGAAACCAAGCTTTTCTTATATTTCAAAGAATACACTTCCAATTGTATCTGTATCTGGAATACTATTTAGTAGTTTTTAAGATTTGCAGAAAGTTTGTGACTTTTCCCTTATTTTACTTTGTTATTAGCAATAACAATCCTTAGTCCCCAAAGAGTTGAGCATTTGCTTCAGGGACAACTGTACATCAAAATCTGAATTTTGTGCTACAGTGGACCAGAGGAAGGGGGAAAAAAAAAAGAAATAAAGTGATGGCTAGAGGAAGACAGCAGAATGGGAAGCAAGTGATTTATGAAGTAAAAGAAGGAACTTTGCCAGAGTCTTAGAAGAGTTACTCTGCTAGCCTGAGCCCTTGGTAGCTCCTGGCTTCCAGGCTGTGCATGCGCCTGTGACTGGACAACCCCACCACCCACGGCCTGCCCCTCTGCTCCTAAGAGTCTTGGCTGGTATTTCATGGCAGTGGAGGCCTGGAAGGGGAGGAGCCAGAACACTACCAGGGCAGAAAGGAAGGAAGAGGCAACCACACTCCAGGCTTCTCTGGAAATCCAGATCTTCCCAAGAAATACATGGATGTGTTGATCAATTAGCCTCTATAGTGTCCCTCCTTGTAATAAACATTGGGTCAGTGGTTCCCACCTTTTGGGGTACGAGGACTCTTTTAAACATCAATAAAAATGGAGACCTGACCAGGCGCAGTGGCTCACGCCTGTAATCCCAACACTTTGGGAGGCCAAGGCAGGCGGATCACGAGGTCAGGAGTTCAAGATCAGCCTGACCAAGATGGTGAAAACTCGTCATTACTAAAAAATATGAAAATTAGCTGGGCATGGTGGCGCATGCCTGTAATCCCAGTTAGGAGGCTGAGGCAGGAGAATTGCTTGAACCCGGGAGGCAGAGGTTGCAGTGAGCCGAGACTGCACCACTGCACTCCAGCCTGGGCGACAGAGCGAGACTCCGTCTCAAAAAAAAACACAAAAAAACAAAAAAAAAAAACAAAACAAAAACGAACAAACAAAAAAACAAAAGGAAAAAAAGAAAACGGAGACCCATAGGACAATATCATACTTGAAAATGATATATAACAGGAAGAACAGGTTACAATAAATTTAGGAATGCTTCTAAAAGAACTATCTTATTTATCACTACATCATCAAAGCGATATGCACCACACAGATTAAGAACTTCTCTAGTTAGATGCAATATTGATTAACAATAGGCCTTATGGAGTTGGTCCAATAGTCTAATCACCAAAATTTGCATTGGTTTGATAGAAAATCAAACCAATGATTTTCTGAACAATTAACTTACAGTTAAATCTCAGAAAAAGAAAAAGTTTAAAGGTTAAAATGTCTCCTTCTTTCTTAAGAAAGCATGGAAGAAAAAAAAGACTCCCAAATGCAATCACACAAGATATATACTTCCATATTATCTAAGAGACAAAAATATGTAACAACTTCTGATCTTTGACAATTCAGCTATCTAACAATATTCCAAATAAAATGTACTATGTGTAATTTTTTTCCCTGACATAAAGGATCCACAAATTGAAGATGGTCTATCAGAAGAAAAAAGCTTTTAAGAAGTTGAGTTTAATCATGTCAATCCCAAAAGAGCTTGCTTCCTTTCCTTTTCTGTTTCCTCCCATCCGATATAACAAAATAAATACACCACTTGGAATCTTACAGAATGGTGGTGTGCACATGCTTATCTAATGTAGACAGGCTTAAATAAGGGATCACCAATGCTCTGAGAACCACTTCGGGCCTAAAGAAATAGAGGATACAGGCTCTCCAAAATGGCCTGAGAATTCTGTAATGTTCGCTATCTGGTGTTAACTGGCAGTGGAAAGGCATCTCAGTGATGAACGTATGGGAAGCAGCACCACGCTGATATTGGAATTATTTTACTCTTCTTCCACAGACAAAATTTCTTATTTCCAAAAAAGACAGCTCCAACAGGACTCTAAATCTATTACAGCTATCAAGGTTCTAACACTGGAAGAGCAGAATCCAAGTCCGTTTTAAATGAACGACTTTTCTCTGCTGTGTATTTTTTCTATGTGACTATATTGAATTGGGGTTTTCTTTTGTACAAAATAACAGAAATGAGAAACAGAGGCAAAGATACAATTTCATATCTAAAATTTTAAGTGTAAATATTTGAAATCTAATAAATTCATTTTCTAGATGGAAGTTCAGATTTTACATTCTTTTCCAGAACGCAAGTTAAAACACACTCCATATTGTCTTGTATATAGCTAAGCACTCTTGGCCCTCAGATTCCATTCCTTCATTTTTGATCAATGATGCAATGAATGGTCACAGTCGTCACAGTGACTATCAGCAAAGTCTGTTTTGCTCCCAACATACTTCCCGAAATGGGAGAGAACACCTTAACAAGGCCAGTGTTGTTTACTAGAGGTTACATAGCACAAGATGGACAGATCTTATGATGGATAATAGAACATTCACTCTGACAGAAAAATTCCTCATCTGCTCACATAGGGGCACAAAATGAATGTTCTAAAGCCTGGTATCCAATTTTCTGGCTAAATACCAAGAAGTCTTTTTTGGTCTAGAGAGCAACTTTCTATTTTTCTGGACTCTTTTATCATCTTTTTTTTTTTTTTGCCTGACAGGAAAACCTGACCTGCCTTCAAAGTGTGCATCATCTTTTGAAATAGGGATCTGAAAAAAATATTCTTCCTAGTAAACTCGGTGTCTCTACCTGTTTAAAGTAACAGCTGATACCATGCTTACCCAATTGACTCCTAACAACCTTCTTCCAAATAGCAGACAAAGCCAAGAGTAAACAGCTGGGTAACAGGTTTAATTGTCTTTCCACTTCACTGGGAGACAGTGGCTTTGGAGCTAGGTAGAGATCTAGACTTCGATGCTAGTCCTACCACTTATTAGCTGTGTGACTCTAGGGAAGTTTAGAGTCTAGACCCAAACCTAGGTTCTTCTGTAAAATGGAGATAATAACTCAACTTACCCTACAGGGGGTGTTGCAAGGCTGAAATGAGATGAGGTATGAAAGAGCAGTACCTGGCACCAAGTAAGTACTCTGTATGTGTGAGTTCTCATTTCACTGTGGTAGCTGACCCTTTTGCTTTTGACAGAGTATATGTGACAGACTTTGCTAGTACATAAGGATAGATCTGCATTTTGTAGGGCCCGAAGCTTAATTAGAGGGAGAGGTGTCTCTTTAAAAATACAAAATTGAGTATAAAAGTGAGTATTTACATAGAATGAGAAAAGAGCTGCAAACACTAGAGTGCTGAAGAAGATTCAAACCTCTTCTTCTGAGAATTCTGTAGATAATAATCTGAAATGCTTCTGAAGAAGTGCTTCCTAATTGAAACGTGGCGTCCTATCAGCTCCTGGCGCATATAGGAGCCCATACAAGTAAGGGGTCCTGAGGCTTAAGCTTTGTCAGCCTAGAGGGAATTCTGCCTCTGAAAGTGTACAATATAGATTTTTCACTTACTTATTTTAATTTTATGTCATTCACCTGGCTTTTGGCTTGTAATATTAATTACATCTTACGTTCTATATCTTTGCAAGCAGATTGTTAGACCAAAGTTCCTGATATTTACAAGTCCCTTAAATATAAATGGTTATATAGGAATCACTGTTTCATCTGACGATCCCCGGTGGCTACAGAAATCCCATGTTCCATTTCATCCTGCTACACTGCTTACAACCTTCTTCCCAATAGCTGCTTCACCACATTCCTTTCAGTGGAAAGAGACCAATTCATTCCCACCCCAAACACCTTGTGGTCACATCCTGTTGTGTTCCACACCACGCCAAACTACAGCCACCTGTGAGATGAGTGGCCCAGAAGGAACAGCATTATAGGGAACATCACTCATTGAACCCTATATTTAATGTTCCTTTTAAGACAACAGAAAACCATGAGTGCTCTGAATATAGAGCAGCAGTATTCAGACAGTGTTTATGGCCATGAGAAATTCTTGCATCTGGAGGAGGAATAATAATAATAACCTTTCCTGGCCAGGCGCGGTGGCTCATGCCTGTAATCTCAGCACTTTGGGAGGCTGAGGCGGGCAGATCACGAGGTCAGGAGTTCTAGACCAGCCTGGCCAACATGGTGAAACCCCATCTCTACTAAAGATACAAAAATTAGCCAGGCATAGTGGTGCCCATCTGTAATCCCAGCTCCTTGGGAGGCTGAGGCATGAGAATCACTTGAACCTGGGAGGCGGAGGTTGCAATGAGCTGAGATCACAACATTGCACTCCAGCCTGGGCAACAGGGCTAGACTGCCTCAAAAATAAAAAAATAATAATAAAAAAATAACCTTTCCTTTTTTCTCTTCACCTTCAATGGATATACATCAGCGATGAAAGCCTGCTTAGAAATGCTGAGATGTGCAGAACATACAGGACCCTGGGTTAGAGACAGTTATGACCTAAAGGTGCTATTTGCTATAGTGCTTCCTTAGCCTATAATGCCTCAGATGCCTTGACTACAGCCTCCATTAACATTTAAGGTATTTAATGAAACCACATCTAACTCAAATTATCAAAATCTCTTTTCTGAACAATATGTGTTAAAACTACCTCTAAAACATTATCTCTAAAGACACAGCAATAACTATTACAAATCTTTATTTTTATTTTGAATGTGTTGCTTTTGGAATTTCTCTGTGGAACAACATTTTCTGTCTTAATAAACAAAGGCAAAGTTGAAGACATGACAACCATTCTCAGGTAGGTAATGGAATGCAGAGGTAGAAAGATCACAGGCTGCACAATAACCAGACTGCGCTTTAGGTTCTAGTTTGTCACTGACTAGTTTTAAGACCTCAACCTAAATACTGTTTTTGTGTGTAAGTTTCCTTATCTATGAAACATAGGCAATAATTCCAATCCTGAAGCAGTCTCACAGACATATCCTATGGACAGAGTGTAGAAAGCAGTAGGCGTCTACATGGGATGAGGAGGTAGCTGAAAACAGTATGTACGAATGTATTTACATGACATTCTCTTAACACTGCTAAAGAAAAAAGTATAGTTAAGTAGCCCTGGATACAAGGAATTTTGGTTCTTAGTATCAGACTTTATTTAAACATTACCCATATGGTGAACTTCAATATATTCTTGGAGATCAAAAAACATTTTACTTCCTACCTTCTCTTATCCCACTTTCCTTAATATCACTATATATCTACATCAACCTATCCATCAATCAATCAATCATAGTACTTACTAATTTGCTATAATTACTTCTTCTTTTTCTTAGATCCAGGTATCAGCTTTATTACCCACTAAATGCAGGCACAGGCCAAACTGGACCCCCACAGGCCTCCCTCAAGGGTGGGTTCCTAAGTCAGGGAGGGTGAGGGACATATGCTGAGGAGGAGCTATTCCAAAAAAGCTTTATCGATTTCTTTGTTGTCTGTACAGCCTGAGAGCCCCATGACGAAAGGGCCAGTGCTTTATAGCTCTTTATATTCCTGATGGCTAGCACAGCATTTGAACATAGAAGATATCTGGCAAATGTGTCCTGAATGTAAATATGAATTAATAAGAAATCACCATGTTTAAGTATAATTATGGCATGTTCCCTGGTCATTTCCAGACCATATCATTGGAATTTATTTTAAACTGACACAGTAGTTAATGAAAGTCCTTAAATGTGTTTTTGTTCATTATTCTATTCATACCTTCTTAAAGCAGCTGAAGAAAACCTTGGATTTCTTGTTGCTTTCCCATTTTCTCTGAAAGCTTTTTTTTTTTTTTTTTTTTAAAGACAAGGCCTTGCTCTGTCACCCAGGCTAGAGTGCAGTGGCTCAAGTGATCCTCCCAGCTCAGCCTCTTGAGTAGCTAGGACTACAGGCACAAACCACCATGTCCAGCTAATTTTTAACATTTTTTGTAGGGACAGGATCTCACTATGTTGCCCAGGCTGGTCTCAAACTCCTGGCCTCAAGTGATCCTCCTGCCTTGGCCTTCCAAAGTGTTGGAATAATAGGTGTAAGTCATGGCACCTGGCTTTTTGTTCATTTCGTATGAATGCTTATTAAGTATCTCTTATGTACAAGACAGGTAAAAGGGTATAAAAATTATTAAGATAAGGTTCCTCCACAAAAGAGCTGTCATGGTAACAGGGAGTTTTTTGTGTTTTGTTGTTGTTGTTTTCAGTTTAAACTATACTACAAGCCAAAATGATGTATATATTTGATCTAAAAGTGGCACACAAGCTGTGCAGTTATAAGTTAAAGAGTAATTAAAGCTGGAGGTCTGCCTAGAAGCACAATGGCTTGAAAGATAAGAGCAGGAGAAAGCCCCGAAAGTACACTGGGACCAGCCAGCAAGGGGCCTTGAAAACCATGGGAAGGCATTTTCCTTCATCCTGCAGGCAGGGAGACTCACTGGAAGCTCAGGAGTTACACAGCCAATATATTTTTAGAAAGTTAATGGTGATAGCAGTGGGGATGGATTATAGAAGGTAAAGAAGCAGAGATGAGTTAAGGTGAGAAAAGATGTCTTAAATTAGAGTGCTGAAAATAAACATGGGAAAAAGGGTTATATATCACAGAATATGGTGAGGAACTGACAGAACTGACTTAACTGGCTGAGTGTGGGGAAGGAAGAGGTAAAAGAGAAGGTGGCTGGAACTGAGGTTTCTAGTCTTGGTAAGGACAAAACAGGCGATCAGCGCATGCTGGTTACACACACTGAGACAGGGCACAGGAAAAAGGATGAGGCAGTCTTTTCAGAAGGCAGAGGAGAAAATGGGTTTGGTTTGAGATATTATCAATTTAAGGCACCTGTGGAACACCCCATGGATGTCTAACGGTAGCTGGCAATCTGGACGGACAGTGAAACTGTAAGCTGGGAGCTCTGGGGAGGGACTCACCGAGTATCTGTGCAATGAAAGATGAGGGAAAGGTCAAGGGCAGAGATTTACCTTGACAATCAGCACAGATATAAGCAATAGTTAAAATTCATTAAAGAGGGAATTTTATTTGGGAACAAAGAATGGCCAAAGTTTAGATGACGAAGAAAAGCCAGTGAGTGAAGATGAATGTGGTACAGCTCAAAAGTAGAAAGGGGTGAGGCGCAGTGGCTCATGCCTGTAATTCCAGCACTCTGGGAAGCTGAGGTGGGAGGATCACCTGAGGTGTCATGCAAGATGAAGTTCTAGAGATCCATTGTACAACAACATGCATATAGTTAACAATACTGTAATTTACACCTAAAAATTGGTAAGAGAGTCAATTTATTTTATGTGTTTATTTACTGCCCCACCCACAAATTCACCAACCAAAAAAGTCTCCTTGGAAGGACCAATGAAAACAGTTGCAACGGCTGGGCGCCATAGCTCATGCCTATAATCCCAGCACTTTGGGAGGCTGAGGTGGGCAGATCACGAGGTCAAGAGATCAAGCGGTGGCTCACACCTGTAATCCCAGCATTTTGGGAGGCCAAGGTGGGTGGATCACGAGGTCAAAAGATCGAGACCATTCTGGCTAACACGGTGAAACCCTGTCTCTACTAAAAATACAAAAATTAGCTGGGCATGATGGCACGCGCCTGTAGTCCCAGCTAATCAGGAGGCTGACGCAGAAGAATCACTTGAACCTGGGAGGCGGAGGTTGTAGTGAGCAAAGACTGCACCACTGCACTCCAGCCTGGCGACAGACCAAGTCTCTGTCTCAAAAAAACAAAAAAAAGAAAAGAAAAGGAAAAAGAAAATAGTTGCCTGTGTAATTTATTACTGTATAATCCATATCAGTTTGAAAATACTTAAGTCTGAAGTCCATGAAAATAGTCATAGTTCCCTCTCCCTTCTTCTACCAGTACAACAGATTTAAAAAATAGGACCGTTCTTATTGATTTCTTAAAAAAAAAAAACAAACCCAAAACAAACACCCATGAAAAATGTACTTTACTATAATCCCAGCTACTCAAGTAGCTGAGGTGGGAGGATCACTTGAACTCAGAAGTCTGAATCAAACTCAGGTAACACTGCAAGACCTCATCTAAAAAAAAAAAGAAATAAGAGAGAAAGAAACAGAAAAACATACTTTAAACCTAAGCTAACCAGTGAATGACAATAATAAACAGTGGTATTTGTGCGCTTATATCATTTTTGTTTATTTCTATGTTTAAACTCTTCTCCCTACCACAGCACAAATATTTAATTCATTTCTCAAAAATTGGCATCATTCTTCAAACTAAAAGAATGAATTAAATGTAAACATCAGCTCACAGAAATTTAAATGTACCTGGCAAATTCTTACATATGAGTTATTCCAAAACCAATATATCTAATATCTGCACAGCACTAACACAAAATGTGAATTTGCTTTCTATATTACATATTCTAGTCTAAAACAATATGTCTATTTAAAACATTAGAGAAAATATTCCATGGTAATTAAAGTTCCTAATAAAACATTATAAAATACTTGTTTTCATAGGATTCCTTTTTTTTTTTTTTAAGACGAGGTCTCACTCTATCTCCCACGTGTGCAGTGGTGCAATCTTGGCTCACCACAACCTCTGCTTCCCGGGTTCAAGCGATTCTCCTGCCTCAGCCTCCTGAGTAGCTGGAATTACAGGCGTGTGCCACCACACCTGGCTAATTTTTGTATTTTTAGAAGAGAGGGGGTTTCACCATGTTGGCCAGGATGGTCTCGAACTCCTGACCTCAAGTGATCCGCCCGCCTCGGCCTCCAAAAGTGCTGGGATTACAGGCATGAGCCACCATGCCTGGCGAATAGGACTTCAAAATATATTTTAGTCGACAAGCTGTAAGGATTCTTCATCCTTACAAAAACAAACAGGGCTCCAGCTACACTTATCAGAATCTAAGAGAGTTAAAAGTTCACCCATTGTTTTATGAAGATGTTAATGTACTTTCAGGAGGCAAACAAAAATATTGTAAATAATATTTGTCACAAGAGAGGTTGTAATCTGTAATCCTTGTGCAAGAACGGGGGAATGCATTCACTCAATTACTAGAATACAAATATTATATTCTTAAATTTAGGGCAGTATTTTCTCCTGATATAAAACCATTACATAAGGCTGAATAAACACCAGGAATCAGAAAAATCCAACAAATATTTATTTTAAATAAACTAAGAACAAACATCGTACTCAAAACCACTGCAGGTGGCTGGGTGCCGTGGCTCACGCCTATAATCCCAGCACTTTGGGAGGCCAAGGTAGGCAGATCACCTGAGCTCAGGAGTTCGAGACCAGCCTGGGCAACATGGGGAAACCCCGTCTCTACTAAAAATACAAAAAGTAGCCAGGTGTGGTGGTGCATGCCTGTAGTGGTGCACGCCTATAATCCCAGCTACTCAGGAGGCTGAGGCACAAGAATTGCTTGAACCTGGGAGGCAGAGGTTGCAGTGAGCAGAGATTGCACCATTGCACTCCAGCCTGGAAGAGAGAGTGAGACCTTGTCTCAAAAAAAGAACTGCTGCAGGTCCAAGAGTTAGGTAGACAATACAACCTCTGCCATCAAGAAATCTGTCATTCAATGGGTGAAGAAAAAGTGAAGTACCTAAAACACTAAACAAACACTAAACAGAGTAAGAGCAGACAGTACAAGAAATGTGAAAGGAGATGAATTCATATTTGTTTGGAGATTAGAAAGTGTTTTGTGAAAAAAGCAGTGTTTGAGATGGGCCTTGAAGAACAGCAGGAATGTAATGGGAATAGACAGAAACAGGAAAAGCAGTATTTTGGATAGGGAGGAAAGAATACGAATAATGACACAAAAGCAAAAAAGCACAAGTATGTGTCAGCAATAAGAAATAGTGTAGGGTAATGGGCTTTGGGTACATATACTGATGAAATGAGCCACAAGAATATAGTAGTAGGCCAAACTGGTCAGACATGGGGTCTTGGTGAAGCCCCCTGCCACTGGACCCTCTATTATCATTCACCCAGATTCCCTGTCACGATCCACTACAAATGCAGAACAGCTGTGATACTACATTCTGATGGCCTATTAAAGATTAGCAGATGTCAACCAGCTGAGAGGGAAAAAGAAAAGAGGCATTCCCAGACAGAAGACCCAGGAGGAAACCGTAATGTGAGAGTCTCAGCCAGTGTATGTCATGGGGAGGAGATGCAAGTGCAAGGAGGTTGCGGGTTGGAGCAAGGGAGAATATGGCAGGACTGGAGACAAATCATAGAAGAACTAGTCTTCTATGGTAAGGGTTCTTCTTTTGGACTGTCATAGACTCCGCTAGCAGTCACTGAAGTCAGGACGAATGATCAACCTGGCTCCCTCAAGGAGGATCTTAAGGAGTACCTTTAGCAGATTCTTGTGGAGGAATGGCCCAGTATTACCCCGCTGGGCACAATGGCAGATACAATTTCTATGCCCCAGCAATCAAAGTGGTAGGAGCAGGTAGCATACTGATTCACCTCCCCCACCCTTTGACAAGTACAGGGGAGGGCTGAGCAGCCAGGAAACATGTGGGCACTCTTCACTAAAGCTGGGATGGGAGTAGGACAGAAGGTAAGGACTAGCAGCTAGTGGGCTCAGCCCAAGGGCTCTTATCTACAAATGTGCCCACAGTGTCACAATATGACTCTGCATTAAGTCATTAGTGACAATGTCATAATGAACTATAAACTAAGATATTACATTTAAGAATTTCTCTTAGTGTTTGAACTTGCACATGGGTACTTTCGAGTGTACTTTCCATCTTCTTCTGTCTCTGTCCAGCGCTCTGTCATTCTGAGTCTCTCTCACTGTCTTTCACCTCTGTCATTCCCCCTCTTCATTTCCTCCTGCTCCCTCTAAGTCTATTTAAATTATAAAACTAAATGAAAGCTTATTTATAAAACAACATTTATTCCTTCTTATAGATGAATGAGAAATTTTATAGTTTTCTAGCATGTTTTAACTTCATTTTTTCTTGTTGTTTTATTAGTTATGCACCTCTCCCCCTCTAGATTTAGAATTAAAAAAATCCAAATATCTCCCATTTCAAGTATAGAGTATCTCTAGAGTCTAGATATAATGGTAGATGACTTCAAGCTAACTCTGCTGAAGATAGTTAGAGGTCTCTCATTTAATGTTACTTTCTCCAAATTCCAATATTGCTTACTGTACAGGGCTTACTACTCTCCTATCTAGCTCTGACCTGCCCTTTACAGCCTCAAATCCAACCAAGTGCTTCCATATATCTTATTCTACAGTCTGACCGGGCATACCCCGCAAGTCACTGAGCACTCAGGCTCCTCTGTTTTCTGTGTGGAGTGCCTCTCCTCATGCCAGCCCCTACTTTTTTACCTATTAAAATCTTACTTTTACAGCAAGACCGAGTTCAAGTTTATTGTCCTCCTAAAAGCCTGCGCCAGCTTCTTTAATAATCACATTCCTTTCCATTGTCCCCTACAGTTCCATAGCTAGTTGTCTGACAGCTGATTTTCCCCCGAATGAGTGAAAGCTCCAAGAAAAAGAATCATGTACTTACTGACTGCTGGATTTCCCCTGGCAAATAACCATATGCCTTATATATAGTATATACTCAATAAAAAATTTATTGAATGAATATTTACTCTTGGATGAAAGCAATACATACCGTATTGATGTATGATTAGGGTCATACATCAATGACAGAATTAATTTCTTTTCATATGAGTACAAGGTGATCAAGAAAACAAGGGATGTCTACTTTCTATTAGAGTGTGATAGCCAGCTTGGGTCTTGAAGTAAGAACTCACATCATAAATCCTAAAGCATTAGAACACATTCAATTATTTAAATCCTCTTTATCTGAAAGCTGTTAAACAAAAAACTTCCATGTACTTAAGAAATAAAATAAGGGGATCCTAGGAGGAAATGAGAATAGAAATTCCATCCCTGTTCACTAATTTTAAGGATTTCATTAACAATATAAGCCACATGAAAATGTGCGAAAACGAATTATATGTAGTTCAGTGGAAAAATAGTTTATCTTCATTAAAAATTGCAGTATCAGTGGGGTGCGGTGGTTCACACCTGTAATCCCAGCACTCTGGGAGGCCAAGGCAGGTAGATCACCTTAGGTTAGGAGTTTGAAACCAGCCTGACCAACATGGTGAAACCCTGTTTCTACTAAAAATACAAAAATTAGCCAGGCATGGTGGTGGGCACTGTAATCCCAGTTACTTGGGGGGCCGAAGCGGAAGAATTGCTTGAACCCGGGAGGTGAAGGTTGCAGTGAACTGAGATGGCACCCTCCAGCCTAGGTGACAGAGCCTGACTCCGCTTCAAAACAAAACAAAACGAAACAAAAAAAACAAGAAGAAGAAGAAAAGAAAAGTAATTGAAAATGAATAGTGCTACTTCAGTGAATGCATCAACGATAAAAAGTGAAACAGCCAGGTGTGGTGACTCATGCCTATAATCACAGCACTTTGGGAGGCCAAGTGGGAGGATCTCTTGAGCTTAGGAGTTTGAGACCAGGCTGGGCCACACAGTGAGACCCCATCTCTTAAAATAAAATAAAAATAAGAAAGTGAAATAGCCTTTTTGCTGATATGGACGAAGTTTCAGTGGTGTGGACAAAGTTTCAGTGATCTGGACAGAAGATCAAGCCAGCCACAAGATTCCCTTAAATGAGAGCCTAATCCAGAGCAAGGCCGTGACTCTTTTCAATTTTATAAGATGCAGAAGAAAAGAAAAGTTTAAAGCTAGCAAAGGCGAGTTCATATGGTTTAAGGAAAAAATCTTTCTCCATAACATAAAAATATAAGGTGAAGCAGCATGTGCTGATGGAGAAGCTGTAGCAAGTTATCCAGAAGATCTGGCTAAGATCATTAATGAAGGTGGTTACACCAAGCAATAGATTTTCAATGTAGACAAAAAAACCTTCTATTGGAAGAAGCAGCCATCTAGGACTTTCATAGTTAAGAGGAGAGAAGTCAATGCCTCACTTCAAAGCTTGAAAGGACAAACTGACTCTTCTGTTAAGGGGCTGGTGCAGCTGGTGACTTTAAATTGAAGTAAATGTTCACTTCCCATTCTGAAAATCCTAGGGTTCTTCGTAAGAATGATGCTAAATCTACTCTGCCTGTGCTCTAAAATAACAAAGCCTGAATGTCAGCATATTTGTTTATAGTATGGTTTACTGACTACTTTAAGCCCATTGTTGAGACATACTGCTCAGAAAAAGATTCCTTTCAAAATACTACTGCTCACTGGCAATGGACCCAGTTGCCCAAGAGCTGTGATGAGGACGTACAAGGCCAAAAATGTTTGTTTTCATGCCTGCTAACACAGTATCTATGCTGTAGCCATGTTTCAAGGTGTACTGCCACAGACAGTGGTTCTTCTGATGTATCTGGGCAAAGTACAAAGAAAAACATTCTGGAAAGGAATCACCATTCTAGATGCCATGAAGAACATTCACGATTCATGGGAGGAGGTCAAAATATCAACATGAACAGGAATTTAGAAGAAGGTGATTCCAACCCTCATGGATGATTTGAAGGGATTCCTGACTTCAGTGGAGGAAGTAACTCTAGATGCAGTGGAAATAACAAGAGAACTGGAATTAGAAGTGAAGCCCGAGATGTGACTGAATTGCTGCAATCTCATGATGAAACTTGAACAAACGAGGAGTTGCTTTTTGTGGATAAGCAAAGAAAATGGTTTCTTGAGATGGAATCAACTCCTGGTAAAGATGCTGTGAACACTGTTGAAATGACAACAAAGGATTTAGAATATTCCATAAACTTAGTTGATAAGGCAGGAACAGGGTTTGAGAGGACTGATTCCAATTCTGAAAGTTCTACTGAGGGTATAATGCCATCAAACAGCATTGCATGGTACAGACAAATCTTTCATGAAAGTAAGAGTCCATCAGTGTGGCAAATTTCATTGTTATCTTATTTTAAAAAATCGTTATAGCCACCCTAGCCTTTAGCAACTCCCACCCTGATCAGTCAGCAGCCATCAACATTGAGGCAAGACCCTCCTACTGGCAAGAGATTAGAACTTGTTGATGAGGCTCATATGCTTGTTAGCACTTTTTTTTTTTTTTTTTTTTGAGACGGAGTCTCGCTCTGTCACCCAGGCTGGAGTGCTGTGGCCGGATCTCAGCTCACTGCAAGTTCCGCCTCCCGGGTTCACGCCATTCTCCTGCCTCAGCTTCCTGGGTAGCTGGACTACAGGCGCCTGCCACCTCGCCCGGCTAGTTTTTTGTAGTTTTTAGTAGAGACGGGGTTTCACCGTGTTAGCCAGGATGGTCTCGATCTCCTGACCTCGTGATCTGCCCGTCTCGGCCTCCCAAAGTGCTGGGATTACAGGCTTGAGCCACCGCGCCCGGCCTTGTTAGCACTTTTCAGCATTAAGGTATTTTTAAATTAAGATATATTACTTTTTTAAAGAAGTAATAGCGTTGTGCACTTGAAAGACTACAGTATAGTGAAGTATAACCTTTATACACCCTGGGAAACCAAAAAATTCAAAACTTGCTTTATTTTATATTCGCTTTATGGTGCGGGTCTGGAACTGAACCGGTGGTATCTCTGAGGTATGCCTGTGCTTACTATTTTTCTGTGGAATAGAAGCAATATTAGCCTCCCAGTTAGGAAAAATGGTTATTTGCTATCTGTTTCCATGACTCCTGTTTCTAAGTTATAGAAGACAGAAGTTCTAAACGTTTATGACCATCATACCAAATATAAAGAAATATCCTAGTTTAGTATCAGAAAGCTGCAATGACGGTGCAGGTTCCAGACCCAGACTGCCCTATTCCTTCGCTTAATGGCTGTGTGACTTTGCCAGGCTACTTAACCACTGTGTCTCAGGTTCCACTCCTGCCAAGGGGGAAAACAATGCACCTATTCCATGGTTTGTTTTGAGCACTAAATAGGTTATCAAATCTGAGCACTTTAAAAACTGCCTGACACACAGTAAGAACTATTTAGTCTTAGTATTAAAAATTCTCCAAGATTATTTAGCCAACAGAAGATCTAACTTAATTACTAAGTAATTAACTTAGCTAATAACTAAGGATTATGAATGTGGGCCAAAAAAACCCCACCAACATGTATGGAATTTTCTATTTGATGGCAGTCACACTATTAGCATCAAACTCTTGTGTGTACTTGCTCTGTTTCTACAAAGTCCATTCCACACTTAATGCTCTTGGAGGGCTAGCATTTATGAAACATGGGTCTCATAAAGCGCCACGTACAACAGAATGCTTATTAATTTAACTAGCTGGTAATTTCCCCTCCAAATTTCCATCCTTTAGGCCATTTAAAAATCTTTTTCTTCTCTCCCTTTATTTATAAAGCACATAAAAGTTGGGAGTAACTGACAAGAGCACAGACTTGAGGGAAAGAGCCCTCCATGCCTGGCTGACAGACACGCCATAGCTTCTGACACTGGAGCAGGGTTCCATAAAGATGAGCCCAGCTTTCCTCAGTGTGTATTCTTTAGTACGGCCCCTCATGCAACCCAGTTTAACTTCTCTGGGATAAATACGCAGGTTTATTGCATGTGTCTACAGGCCCGTTCTCCTGAGCTCCCAAATGCATTTTATTCATGCTGACAACTATGACTGAAATACAAATTAAGTCTGGATAATGGTGTAAAGATGGTAGTTGGATTTTATTTATGCTGACTGGTCAGGGGATCAGTTGGGGTTGGGGAAGACACAAGAGTTAAGAGAGAAAGGCTTTGGCCTGACTTACGTGTTATTCTTACTGGCTGCCAGATGCTGAGAAAATTCAAACTGGTCCAAATAGAGCTGCTGATGGAGTGGTACGCACGGGCTGCACAGATTTTCTGGCACCAGAAAAATTTTTTTACTTCCTACAGATAGGCTGGGCACAGTGGCTCACCCCTGTAATCCCAGCACTTTGGGAGGCCGAGGCAGGCGGATCATGAGGTCAGGAGTTCGAGACCAGCCTGGCCAACATGGTGAAACCCCATCTCTACTAAAAATACAAAAATTAGCCGGGCATGGTGGTACATGCCTGTAATCCCACCTACTCGGGAGGCTGAGGCAGGAGAATTGCTTGAACCCAGGAGGTGGAGGTTGCAGTAAGCTGAGATCGTGCCACTGCATTCCAGCCTGGGCAACAGAGTGAGACTCCATCTCAAAAAAAAAGAAAAGAAAAGAAAAAACGGCACCTTTCTGCTTAAGTAGGAATGAAAATTAACTACTGAATGTTTACTATGACAGGTGTTTACTGAATTTACATGGCTCATAATATCTTCTACAGCTATGTGACCTAGGTGTTGTTAGCACTAAACTCTGTATGAGGCAACTGAGTCTCAGAGATAAGATAATTTGCCCAGGTTCAAAAAGCTCCTAAATGGACCAGGATTCATACCTAGCTCCTGTCTGATTCAATTCTGCTCTTTTTAAAAAACAAATTATTAGACAAAGACTATTTGGAAAATATCAGAGTAGTTGAGAACTTAAAAGTACATTTATGCTTTTCATTTTTTCATTCGGTATTTAAGTTTTGCTTCCCTTTACAGAACACGCTGCTTTTCAAATTAGCAGGAACATTCTTAGAAGAATAAGACGTGACAGGGTGTTTATTGCTGCTTCTTGGGTGGTTGTGGTATGCAGCCTTATGATTAAAACTACGGTTAAGGTATGGCGCAGTCCCAGCGTGACACCTCTGAACGTGTTTTATGGTTTGAAGGGGGAATTACCAAGGTTTTGCAAACTTTAAAAACTTGTGCAAGACCTTCATTGTGGTTTATATATATAATTGTTTTGAAATGTGGAAGTACTACCTAAACATGCAGTGTTCTCAAAACTGAATCATTCATAATCCTTAGAAACCTAAAACAAAAAGCTTAATGATTTCTTTACTATAATGATACCAGCAACTAGAAACACAGCAACTTCAAGGCACTGGTTAATAACTTTAACCAATTATTTCTCCTAAGAGTTCTAGGAATATTATTTTATCCCTTTGCAGAAACCAAAATATGAAGATACAAAATTGAGGTTTAAACTGAGTTTTTGATAGCTAGTGAACCCCAAAGGGAAAAGAAAGATGAGTGATGAAGGGGACTGAAATGGGCACTGGTCTACTGGATGTTAAATGTCATGGAGAAATCAGGAAATAAAGACTGATTTGCAGAGAGGGCTGGTGTTAGAAACTGTTGTGGATGCTATATGTATATTTTTATGTTTTTAGAAGACAGAACTATACTTTTAAAACTGTTTTATACAGAATTTAGCTCAACAATATATGTATGAAAATGGAAAACGCTAAGATAATATGCTAATAGGTAGCTAGCATTTTGTGACAGGTAAGAGCAGTTAGTTTCAGACTCATGTATTATAAAGACAAAGACATATTATTTTAACAAAATATGTCTTTTTTGAATATTATATAAAAGGCAGATTTAAAAAATTTGAACTCTAAGAGGATGCACTCAAAAACAGATTACAGGTCAGGCGCAGTGGCTCACGCCTGTAATCCCAGCCCTTTGGGAGGCCAAGGCAGGAGGGTTGCTTGAGGTCAGGAGTTCGAGGCCAGCCTGGTAAACATGGTGAAACCCTGTTTTTACTAAAAATACTAAAAAATTAGCAGGGCATGGTGGCAGGCACCTGTAATCCCAGCTACTCGGGAGGCTGAGGCAGGAGAATCGCTTGAACCCAGGAAGCAGAGGTTGCAGTGAGTTGAGGATCACACCACTGCACTCTAGCCTGGGCGACAGAGTGAGACTCTATCTCAAAAAAACAAAAAAACACCAGATTACAAAAGATAATAATCTCCCCAGGCCTGAAGGAAAGCAGTATGCAGATACTTGAAGAGCATATATTGGCCCTGGGCACCAAGATATTGTTCATACATGCCGAATAAAGATTTATTTTTGGTAACACAAAGTCAAATGTGTTCTTAAAAACATTATTTTCTTAATATTTTTCTGTAGGCAAAAATATCAAAGAAAAGAATCATAAAATGATCTCAGAAAAAAAGAAAACCATAGGAAGAGAACTGTCACGTTCTGTGTTTCGAATTCACAGATGGATTTCTTACTGGAGGTTAGAGCCTTTCAAATCTCTTGTCATTCAGGATATGAAATTCTAATCTAGTGGTGTGGCCAGTTGAGGCTCAGACTAATCAAATATGCTGACTAGCTGAAACAGGAGGTGCTTGACTTCCTTACTTCTGGTTTACATCTCAAACTGGCTCCTACTTGCAACTTTTGACGGTCACTTGCTGTGTATGCCTTGAAAATGCCACGGTGTGGGGTGAAGAATTGTGGGCACCTAATTGAGTTTACTAGATGAAAAGTTCCATCACCCTGACTCACCTCAGTCTCCTCTGTCTTTAGGGAATGGCTGAATTTTATACAAAGCCTATTTATAAACCACTGCAAGTGATACTTGCATTCATCTTACACTGTGACATCATTTCCTCATCAATAATTTAAGCATAAGAAATGGATTAAAGGGACTCTGAAGGGACTTCTCACACAGGGAAAAACAGAAACCAATTCAACTCTTCAAAATACTAATTCAGTCCTCTTACCTTGTTCTTTGATCTGACGAATTTGCTTCACAGTTTCTTTTAAGATTGCACATTTGTCAGGTTTGAAGTTAAAGTTGTCTATATCATTAAAATTTGCAAAAATCAGCTCTGCAAGTTCTTCTATATATTTATTTTCCTGTTCACGATTACGTTTTTCAGTGTTCCTTTTGGGGCTTAAAAGAAGAAACACATTTTTTATGATATATTTGAAAAAGAGCTATTGTGAAAAAAATGAATGTGTTAAACAAGTTTAATACACAGATAGCAAACAAAAGTTACCTATATCAACACAGAAATACCTTGGGGGGGAAAACACAATTTTCCAAAAGTGTTTTTCATGTTTAAAAAAAAAAAAAATCAACCTAAGCCCAGTTTGTAATGAAACTATCTGTTCAATGTGTTTGGCATCTCCCACTGGACTGTCCGCTTCACAGTGACCAGGACTGTGCTCACCACTGTGCTTAGTGCAGTACTTGAAACAAGTGGGCATCAAATTAATTGACAAATAAAAAAAGGTAAAGGAGGTTATATTTTAAATTTTATTTAAGATTAGTAAAAGGAGCGAAGTTAATCCAGTTATAATAGGAATAAATTTCAATAATTTTTGGTAAAACATAAAAAATAAAACCAGATATTTATAATTTTATAGACTTCTTCAGAATGTTAGTAAGCAACCCAAACAGCCTTTTTAGGTAATGCAAAAAGTCACAACACAGCTAGAAACAAAAGCGAAACTGACCCAGGAAATATGTTAACTGTCCAAGCTGAATGACATGCAAAATATAAACAAACAGTCCAATTTCAACTAAAGTTTAAAAAGTTAATGGAATGGAAAAATATCGAAAGAGGTAAAATCTTCTCATTAGAATGTGACAAAATAGTAAACTCAAAAGTTCCTTTTCAAAATAACAGCATACAATTATTTTCTCAAGCGCAAAGGGGGGCCCATTAAATGACATTCAAACAGTACAATAAGGAAGAAAAGCAGGTTGCTTAATGTAGCAGCTTTCTGTATTTTTA
The DNA here is from genome assembly GCF_002776525.5 of Piliocolobus tephrosceles. NCBI lineage: Eukaryota > Metazoa > Chordata > Mammalia > Primates > Cercopithecidae > Piliocolobus > Piliocolobus tephrosceles. The sequence goes on from NC_045440.1 coordinate 71,212,814, forward strand.
TATATAATTATTTGTATATAATATTAATTTAAAAATTTCTGGATTCACAACAGACTTTCATATATTCGTCTCTAAATATGTTTGATTTTCATGAAGTAATACATAATATAATACAATGTCTCTATTTTATAGTGTTTACACAATTTGTTCAAGATCACCCCACAAATTACTGGCAGAGTAATTCAGAATTTGTGTTTTTTACTAAGTCTCATTTTTACCCGTAGCTTCCGTTCTTACAGCACAAGGGAAAGAGTGGCTGGAATGCTTAGAATAGCCCAGTTCCCATTCTGGCCCCCTCCACTCATGCCCTCCCGCCCTCACACAAGGTAAGAAATAAATGACAAATAGGTGAGAAAGGGGAGTTGTGTTCAAAAGACCCCTCAGCGCCCCAGAGGGAGGGCTCAGAGACCCGCCACTACAGCCCACAGCTGGAACAGTTCCCATTTTCTCCCACTGCCTCCCCAGGTAGGGTCCTGACTATTAAAGGCAATCTGACAGACAGAAGTTTGTGGTTTACCAGGAAGTACTAGGGAACCTAGAGGAGCTGGGGGCTGGGATGTGGAGAGTGGAGATTTAATGGGCTTGATGTTTTGCTTGGCAACTAGAAGGGGAAAAGGGAATATAAAATATTGGTGGTTTGCCCTTTCTCCTGCTCTGCCTCTCTTGATGACTTTTCCTAGCCCTCTTCCCTACTATTTCATGTCTGATGTTTTTATTGTCCATTAGGTAGGTGTTGTTTTTATTTAATTCTTAAAATTATTTACATGATTTAAAACATCGAAAAAGTGAAAAGTCTCTCTTCTACTTTTGATGAGAATTATTTGCCTAGTTCTCATCCACTGAAACAGGTAGCAACAATTACTGTTTCTTGATTATCCTAAAACAATAGATTCTTTTTTTCTTCCTTGTTTATACTAATGGTAGTATTCCATAAACATTTTCTAAACCTTGCTTTTCATCTGTAACAATATTCTTAAGAGATTTTTTTTTCATATTAACCCATAAAGAGCGTCCTCATCTTTATCCCAGCAGCATTGTCTTCCAGGTTCTAGATGTACCACACTGTTTAACAGACATTTAGGTTTTTCTGAATCTTTTGCAATTTGAGTAACCTCATATACACATCATTTTGTATGTATGAAAGTATGTAATAGGAAAGTTCCTAAAAGTGGAATGGCTAGTTCAAACAGGATATGCATTTATAATTTTGATACTGCCAAACTACCCTACATGGGCGTTATAGCAATTCACACTTCCACCCATAATACATGAGATGAAATCTGCTTTAAAATCGTTTGTTTTATTCACTAAAGAGTCACATTCTTTGTTCTCAACTCAAAAGTACATGAGTTTAACATTTTATGTCATTAAAAATAAAACAACAAAAAATAAAACCCATTATAAAATTAACAGCACATCTTTTTACTATAGGATCTTCTTGTTAAAATGCTGTGTAATCTAACAGAAAAGGTGTGAAAAATTCAGAATTATTAAATAAATTGACTCTAAGAGTCAAAAGATATCAGAAGTTTACAGCTTTCCTCTTTTTGTAAAGAATACAATCTGTAACTGATTTGCATATTCAAAATGTAAGTAAGCATATATTCAAAGATTTAACTGTTAAAGAGAAAAACCAACACAATATTTGAATCAGGAGTAAAATAAATGCTAAAATAACAAAGAAGCACTCCTGTGGCTTTAATAGACAATACTGATGATTCCTTTTCTCAGCAAGAATCTAACCTGGGTCCAAGTTGGTCAGGACATTCCTTGCGCTTTCTTGTCTCTGCCCTGGAGGGGTCAGAGGTATTTTCTCCCATCCCACTCATCTTGAACACATATCAGCAACTAAAACAGAAAACAGAGAAGAGGAAGAGAAAAATGAAGAGAGCTGATGATGAAGTGTCTGATTATTTTACCAACAATAAAAGAACTTCAACTCCAATCGGAAATTTGACACCAGTAATTAACACATTGTTTTATGTGCATGTATAATTTCTAATATACAAGCTGTCTCTTTTAAAAAATCTTTTAAGATTAAGCAAATGTAAAGGTTAACATTTAAGAAACAAACAAGCCTACCTCATTGGGCCCAAACTCTTTAAACAGGAGTTGTATTTCAACAGCACTATGAACTACAATCTACCAGCTCTGGGTTTGGGCTGCCAGCCTCCAGTTTCAAGAGTGATCTTGCACCATGTGGAAACTACAGGTGTTGTAAGGGGCTCCTCCCAGTCTCTGTTTTGGATTAGCCAATGTGAAGTCTGTGCTGCAATAGCTCACCCATGACAGACAGCCCAGGGAAGAGCCAATGCCAGGACACGAAGGTTTTCAAATTTAACTAGGTAGATCTGACACCCCTGTAGCCCCGAGTTCCTGCACAAGGCCTCTTAATCAATGCCCCCTAGTGGGGGATCTTCCTGGCCCCTCGAGAAGCTCCTGTGCCCGGCTCTCCTGCAGTAGCTGCCTGGTTGCTCCTCCCTCGGTGCCCTCTCTCCGTGGCAGCTCGCCTCCCTGCACACAGCATGGTTGCTTCTCTCTCACATCCTGCCGCCTCCAAACTTTCCTTCCCTCAGTTGGTTCTGGCTGGTATCGCCAAAGATCTTAAGATATGCCCCGAAAGTCAGGTGAACTTTACTGACCCCAAGTGGGAAGGGCCATGATCAGCTCCTGCTTGCTGAATTCCTCTTGGTAAGAAAATTAAAAAACATATAAGAAAATCAGTGTGCTCGTCATCACTAACACAATCAAAATACTATTTAGGTAAGCAAGAACAAGCCAGTGACAGAGGTTTAAGTACTAAAAGAGCTGAACAAAGAGACTTACAAAGACTGTGAGGAAACCATAAAAGACTGCTACTCAAGGTGTTCAATAACTGCTTACCAAAAGAAAATAAAATGCAGCAGGACAAGTTGAAATCTGCATTTAAAGTCTTTCCTAGAGCTCCTATTCTATGCTACTTCCCCTTCCTTCTGGCTCCCAGACTTCTAAATCGCCTTTGCCCTCCTTTACTTTTTGTAGTGGCTTCTTTTCTTTTCTGGAGAGAAAAAAAAAAAAAAAAAAATCAAAGGGAAGGCCAAGTGCACTAGAAGACAGAGAACTTAAGGAAGATGACAGAGGACAATCAAGAGTAAGGACAAAGAGCAAGGAGGGCTAAGGAACATAATGCATACCAGTCAAACTGCTAGGCCGCTTCTTCCCTGTAATCTGGGGTGCCCAGTCTCAGCTGTACTACGCTAATTTCTTCTGGCCACTTCTGATACAATAGCGCAGTGGAGTTAGTTTTTTTTTTTTTAAAGAGTCATACGTAAGCAGAATGAAGAAATATTGTATCCGTTTAGGGAGGCTGCACCAATGGTACACATTTGATTTAAGAGGTAACACAGAAGAGAATAATTCTCAAAGCTGACACCCAGGCTTCTTGCTGGTTGGAGCAATGCAACCAAGTCCCTATGTCCCACACCGTAGTCACAATTTTGGCCTGATAATAAGTATAATCTGTATTTATTTACTATGAAAGAGGCAGACTATGAGAGGCAGGATAGCAGAGAAGTTAAGGGCCAGTATTCATGTCCAAGCTTTACCACTTTTAGCTATGTGAGGCTCACTTGAGACCAGGAGTTGGAGACCAGCCTGAGCAACACAGCAAGATCCCATCTCTATAACAACAACAAAACCCTAAATTCCAGAATCCTTCTCAAATGATACCTTATAGACATTCACTTTCAGTACTTCTCTCTGAACCACAATTCTCATGGTTTCAATCATGAGATGTAAGAAAAAACATTACACATCCAGTCTAAGCTTTCAACAAATGACCTAGGAGATTTTCACTCTGAAAGCAGCTTTCTAGAAGTCATACAAACTTAAGAAAGTTTCTATCATTAAAATATAGCCTTCAATATACAGTATAGCAAAATACCCTATACAGTAGGTATAGGTGGTAAGTTTTGCTGTTAAAATGGCTATTCTCCCCCCCCCCCACCAAAAGTATTGCTAAAAAGTATAGTATTATCAGAAAGATTAGAAAGCTTTCAAAAGACAATTAAAGGAAATGACTGTTTTACCTAAAGTCATATACACCCAGTTTGAGGATGATTTAACATTATTTGCATCATTTACCTGTGAATATTCCGAAATACATACGCGAACAACTGCAACACATGAGGGACAGCACTGGGACATAGGGACCAGAGGGAGGGAGATAAGGAGCCATTTTCTAGTCTAAGTATAGTAAAATCATTTGAGCAGACTGTTTATAATTTGCTTGTACCTACTCAAGGTTGGCTTAAAAACCACGCTATTTGTAGATTGAAAATATAATTTACTCTTGAAGTAAGTTATTTAAATGCCAAGTTTTCCCTTTTATTATGTAGTGGTATCTTAAACACATTTCCTCAAAATCTGCAACTTTCGGCTTGATGAACATAATTGCTTCCTTATATTTTTGTGTCTAATGCACATGTCCTCTTCTCAGAGCAATATTCCTGGGCTATGTGCCCCAGTACGCACCTCCTACCCACCTTTCCACCACCAAGGGAAAAGTGAGGTGGAGTCGGGAATGCCTCGCCAAGCCAAGGAAGGATGGCTGCCTCCTGGTAACCTCCAGGAAGTGCCAACACGCAGGGGTGCCCTGTCTAAATCATTGCAAATCACCCATAAAAACAAAAAGGAGACAGACCTGAGACCAAAATGGGGGAGAGAATGTAACACTGACACAGGAAAGGGAGGAGGAGGACGGGGGGTGACAGGCAGCTGCAGTCCTAGAGCAGACACATAAATTTATGCCCTGCGTTTTAGTGGGAGAGTCAAATAAATAACAGAAAACCTCATGAATGAGGTGCTCTAACCTAGAGGACTGTCTGATATTTCTGATGCCCTGTGTGAGGAGGCTGGGCTGGCAGCAAGTGTCAGTATTTCACACTGGAACAAGAGGTGGGGCCAGGTGAGTTCATTTCTCCGCCACTCAAAATACTGGGCAACGCAGAAGTGACGCAAATAAAAACCAGAGAGAGATACATAAGTTATAAAAATGACTTTCTTCTAGGTTATATAAATTACTTTTTCTATATAAATGTACATTCTAGTGTATATTCACTCATAGAGAAATATCTAAAATAAACGATATGGACAGAGGAATTTTGATGCACTTTTGTAGACTGAAGTTAAAAAATTCATTTCCAGAGTAAAGGCAGGAGATGGAAAATACTAAAAGGTAGCATTGAAGGTTCTAAAATTTCATTTGGTAACCAGCCCTAAATTAATAGTTTCTTATAATTGCTGCACACTCACATGAAATTAAAATTCTTAAGCATCTCACTCTCAATGCTGAAACTGTTTAACGTAAATCACAAAAACTGAAAATGACACAAGTAAACTCTCAGGCTGTATTTGACGGTAATTACAGTCATTGAGAGCAAACCAGTTTCTAACAGATGTTGGGGGTTGTGAAAGGACAAGGCTGAAAAAAAAGTTTCAAATCATCCATTCTTGTTATCTGTAACAACACAATAGCCCTGCTTTCACAGTGACCATACATCCTCCCTTACATCCCTTGGTATCAACTTGGATGAGCTAGACAGGAGGGAAGAGTTACAGCCTTATGATTAGTAAGTTTTATCTCTAAAAAGTAACAATATTCTGGGAGGGGTGAACAAAACCAGTTGAATCCTTAGCATAATGACAGAAAGCAAAATAAAATGTTAAACCTCAACACAACTCAAAAATGTACTCTTTCATGGGATTCACCAATATAACTTACAAGTTAACAAAGCTTTGCTCTCAACACAATCTCATACCATTAAAGCTTGTTAATCATCCATAATTTATGTAAACGATAATATGCATTTATCTTTTATCAGGACAGGCTATCTTCCAAACAAGGCTTGTAAAACTGCCAGATGCATTATATACAGAACAAATTCAGTTAAAGAATAAGAATACTACTGCTGCTGAACACCAAACATAATAAAGTGATCGAACATCTATCCCAATTGCTAGCTCCAATAACTGTTCTTAAAGTTAGGCCCTCTCTGAAATTCCCCAAGTTAGAAACGACATAGAAAGAGCTACCGGAAAACTTCTCTTATGAATGTCTACCTGAAGAAGACCTGCCTGATAAATCATCTAGCTCTTGTTATGAGAACAGAAAGACTCAGAGACTTCCGAGGTTCCTTCTGAACTCTCTTTACAATAGACATATGAAATTGTGTAACATGTAATCTAATCCTTTACAAACTTTTAAAACCAAGAAATGCTCAACCAATATTAAAAGTATATATAAAACCTCACTTAAATACCCTTCCATTTCTATTAAACTAAACAAAAGGACAATCTTTTAGAGCCCACTGTTTCTCAGAATTCCACCTCAATAGCTAAAGCTGTATCCACTATTGCTTTCCCACAAATGAAAACATTTGCTCATTCTAAACTGGCAACAGTTTTTTCTTCAAAGTATACTGTGTTCCAAGAGCGATCCCCTTATAAGCATAAAAGCATAAAAGCAAGATTTCTGGGCCAGGCTCTGATAAGTCTAAAAAACATAGTATCTAATGCTTCAATAAACAAAATGTGCTCTTTGGCTGTAGATGCCTGAGAAAGGTAGAACAGAAAGTAAGCCAAACTTGGGAAGTCAGTAAGATGATACAGAAGACATCCAATTGCTAGAGGAGGGGAAAGATCTCTTTTCAAATAGGGTTAATTGGTCGAAATTACCCAAAGCAGACATTATTTTGGCAAGATCCCAACTTCTGGCAACAGTTGAATAAATATTCTATGCAGGAAATATACAGACTACTCAGGGATATACTGTTGATTCATACAAAGAATCATCACACAGACAAATAAAATAGAAGTAGAACTATGTGGATTTACTAAATGCTAGGATGACAGCACATAGAAAATCAAACTTTGCTCCCCATTGGCAAACTAGTAATGCATTTAACAGTGATAGAGGACAGTATTTTTAAAATTTTTACTTAGTAAAATTATGTATTATTTCCACCCAAGTGTCATTACTCTTTTTTACTAGATCATAAGGTCTCTTTTAATTTCATCTTTACATAACACTGTAGTGCTTCCTGGTTTTCATACAGTAAAATTTTAATCTGCCTCACATACTATAATCTGTATCTATAGATTAATGTGCAGACTCATAAAACTTTACATTAATTCATATAGTAACAACAGTTAAGTTACCAAGATTTAGAGGACTTATTTAAAATAAATCCAGAAAAATCTAAAATTTGTTTTCAAATAAGTTCAGCTTTACTAGTTTAGATCAGTTTACTGTACATTTGCCTTTTTAAAATAACAGTAAGATAGACACAAACCACTATTATTAGGATATGATTTTTCAATACTAAAACACTAGCCATTTATCGTTAGGTAGAGGATTAAAGAGAGTGACATATCCTACAACTACAACTAGTCTCTAGGTAAAATGGTTTTAGCACCTACCTTCTCTTATGCTGTGTCTTAGTCCAGGAACAGTAATAACAGTGTATAAACAAATGTTTAAGCTAAAAATTTCTTCCTCTCAGTATCGTCTGCTCTTAGATTACTTTTGTATAATGGCCTTAAAGTGGTATATTAGATAGTAACTAGAAGACATATTCCATTTTCTGACTGAAAGCCAATAATACTCATGAATTTTTTAGCTGAAAGACACTTCAAGATGCCATTGGGAAGACTGTAATAAACACATTAGGCTGCAAACGGGCAGCAGCAGCTCTTTAACACATGCTGCAATAATCAAATAAATGGCTACATTCATGTTCACTGGTTACACAAATATTTTGCTGTAACATATCCATCATCTGCCTCTCTCCTAAAGAAGGGGAAAACCTCCTTAAAAGTCTTATCTTAGCAAAATTCAGGGCAGAATACATAAGTAGCAGGGAGCTGTTCTAAACTATCATTACCAACATGGGGGAAAATGTCTAGTCTGACATCAGTGGCATATGATGGTTTCTACTTTCTGAATTCTCATAGGCCAAGTTCCTTAACATAGCCTGTCACTGGACTGCTTATATATCGACATCAGCTGGTGCGATATGGCCAGGAATAGCAAGACTAGGTTTTAATAAGTCCTCAGATAAGAAAACATCGCGGGAAGAAGCTGCATTTCTTGCATAATGTAAGCATTTTCTCTCCCCTTCAAAAAGAGTGTACTCAGTGTCTTTTTATTATTCTGAAAACCAGTTTTCACCAAAGGCTTAGCATTCTGGAAAGAAGTCATCAAACCAAGGACTACAATGTAGTACTTGTGCTTGAGTTTCATAACTTGTCCAGACTAAAATTCAATTATCTTTCTTTATTCTGAAACCCATTTTAAATTTTGTTATGAGATTTAAAAAATGACTTTCCAATTCATGAGAAAGTTAACTGGCAAGGGCAAGGCAGTCTGTACCTATACAAATAGTGTTTTTTTAATCATTTGAGTTGTCAACAGTTCTTAAATAAATGAGACTTCTCTCTCATAGCATAATACGTTGTTTAGGTTTTTTGCTAACATTTATCGAAGACTTATTATGAGTTATGTTACTTTGCACATATTTCCTTGCTTAAAAACCACAATTTGATATGTATATATACATCTTATAGATTATATAACCTCTCTGACCTGTTTCCAGTAATTTGCCTAAGTCACACAGATCATGGGTGTAATGATAATAACCATCATCTATGGAGTGTTTCTACATTGGTTGGCATTTTCTACGTACTTTACCTGTATGCACTCCTTCAGTTCCTGTAACAGCCTAATTATCACCATTGTATAGATGGGGAAATTGAGGTACAAGAGAAATACAGTAACTTGAAAAAGGCCACACAGGAAATCTTGGAGTTCATGAATCCAAACAGTTCCTCAATTCTTAACCACTGTAATGTGGGCATTAAAGGTTCCTATACTTTGATACTTTCACTGAAGAGAGAAATTTATAAACTAGTGTATACTATAGGAAGCAGTATATTTTAACTTAGTAAACAGTGACTATGTAATTTGAAAGCACTTTTCTTTTTCTTAAAAACAGTATCACTGTGAAATGTAAAACACTTCTTTCTGTTAAACAGTGTGTATGTTAGAATCATGTATCCCTTTATTCAATAAATAACTAATGCTCCAGGCACTGCTGCAGACACTGGAGAGAAAGTCATGACAAAACAGCTACCGATCCCTGTCCTCCTGCAGCTCACATTCCAGCGCAGAAAAGATATCACGCTCAGCTCATGCACAATTATTCCCCGAAGATAAGCAAATATTTTTGTTATTATTGAATTTATTATGAAGTTGGTAAGACAACAACTAGAAATTTTATCTGGCATACCAAGAATGCTCAGTTTCACTCAAAACAGTAAAAACCTTTCTTCTGTTTCAGAAATGGTAACTGGTTAATTTAAAAAGTCAGTTATGAAGGGTAATTGTAAAAATGATACATACCACTTTAATAATTTCCTTTTAACTTTAAACACAAATGTAACTTTGACTCTCAGTCTCCATTGGTGTTTCACAGTGCTTTTCTTGCAAAAATCATACCTATAATTTATCATATAAATAGTGGACAATAAAACCAGTCTCTACTCTCCAATTTGTTTATTTAAAACAGACCTAGAACTTATAGACACTTAGATTTCTTTAAAGTGCTTATAAGGTACAGATTTGTATGATTTTTTCCCAGTGTATTAGACATGTGTTATGTGTCCTATACACCCATTTGGCAGCAATGTTTGTTCATTTCACTTTGAGTCTCAGTTTTCACAGAAACAAATGTATCTTTTCAAACTCACACTCGATACGTTACATATATTTAATTAAATTATGTCATTATAATAACAAGTACAACTGGCAAAAACTGTCTGGAAACAAGAATCTGGCTCTCGGTAGGCACACAATATCATGGCTAGGTGCAGAGTATCCCACCCCCGCCCCGCTTCTCCCTGTCCTCCCGCTCCTCTGTTTCCCTACCCCTATCCTCTCCTGTCCAGAGTGGGACGTACTGAAGTTGCCCATCATCCTGAGACTCTCAGACAGTGGCAGCATCAGGCCACGATTTATTAAGGGGGAATGCAGATCTTGGGGGTATTCTAGTCTATCAGTCCAAAGGAGGTTTTTTTTTTTTTTAAATCAGAATTTACACAAACCCAAACTGAGGGTAGAGGTCATTCAATCATTCAACAAATATTAGTGAATACCTATTATGCGCCAAGCAAAGTTCTAGTTATTGGAGAATATAGCAATAAACAAAACAGACCAAGTCAGTGACTCTTATATTCTAATAGGAAAGTAGGGAGACAGTGCGGAATAGTAAAACAAAAATATTTACCACATCAGATAGTGATTAGAGATATAAAGAAAAACAAGGTAGGGCCGGGCGCAGTGGCTTACGCCTGCAATCCCAGCATTTTGGGAGGACGCAGCAGGAGGACCATGAAGTCAGGAGTTCGAGACCAACATGACCAACATGGTGAAACCTGCCTCTACTAAAAAATACAAAAATTAGCCAGGCGTGTTGGCGCGTGCCTGTAATCCCAGCTACTCAGGAGGCTGAGGCAGGAGAATCACTTGAACCCACAAGGCAGAGGTTACAGTGAGCCGGGATCGTGTCATTGTACTCCAGCCTGGGCGACAGAGCAAGACTCCATCTCAAAAAAAAAAAAAAGGAAAAAAAGAAAAACAAGGCAGGAAGATTAGGATAGAGCATAATGTAGATGGGGTGAGGGACACTATTTTACATAGGTAGCCAGCAAAGTCTTCTCAGATGGGTGTTATCTGAGAGCTTTCTAACAGATCTCTAAGATTCATAATATAATTTCTTTAATATGCAACCATTAATCATATGAAAAGCTGTACAACGTTGTAGCTTAGATCACATTCTCTGGTGTCGACTCTGGCTGGAAATCCCTAGAACACCACATATATTAGTTATTTGACCTGGGGCAAGTTATTTAATTAACCTCTTTGGAGCTCTGTTTCTTCATTTGTAAAACTGGAGCAATAATACATACCTTTATAGGCTTGCTGAGAGCATGAAATGTAAAGGGCACAGAAGAGCAGCTGGCATATAGTAAGGGCTTATTTAATAAACATAAACTGTTATTTGAATTTAATAGACTATAAATGTTAACAAAATAATCTAAACTGATGGTGAATTTGGAAAGAAAAATTAAACAGAAAATTAAAGAACTAAAAATTAAAACAGAAAAGTTATCAAAATATTAGCAATTAAAGTATTTCAATAGGTACTATGGGTGTAATTTAATTTTTGTATTTTCCAAATTCCCTTTCATTAACACATCAGACTTTTGTGAGTTTATACTAAGAACAAAGAAAGAAAGAAAGAGGAAAGAACAGGAGGGACAGAGGAAAGAAAGAAGAAAAGAAACGAAAGAAAGAAGAAAAGGAACGAAAGAAAGCTGACTGTGCTGCTGGGAAAAACAAACTAAAACCTAGGCAAAACAAACGGAATTTTTAAAGTAACCTGCTCTTTGGAATATAAACTGTAAGTGTATGAATTGTTTACATGCATATTTACAGAAAAATATTGCAAAAAATGAGGTAAACCTATACAGTACTAAGTGGCATAAAGACTGCCTACAATGAATGAAATGAGAAATCAAATCTCATTTTACTGGTGTTAGCAATAAAATTTCAAGTAAAAATTATTTTCTTTGGTAAACCAAAGGATATTTCTATAACAATTTCCAAACTACTAAATCTGTATTATAACTATACTTAAAACTTAGGGTAAACTTAAATTTACCCCAAGTTCTTCTGTATAACATAGACAGATATTTAGGTATTTTAGAGTCACTAGCATATCCGACGTTCTTTAACTATATGGACCGCTCATGTTTTTTTCTTCTACCGACTCTTTCAGAGCAAGAAATATATCTAAATCACAAGAGCTTTCCAGTAAAGGTTACTAAAATTGCCCTTCTTCCTCAGAAAAATCTGGTCTATCCTTCCAAAGCAGCTCAGAGCATACTCCCTTTACGCAGGCTTCATTGAGTCCACCAGGAAGAATTAAAGGTTCCCTTTTACTTGTTCAAAGCCCATGGTACATTAAAGTGAAAGTAACACTTTTTTTAACGCCTCCTGATCAGCTGCCTCTTTCCCAGGAGAGGGTCCAGGGTGTTTGTTGGCACCCACAGTCCCCATGAGGCAGCCATTTGTGGGCCCCAGGCAGGTTCATGCTGCTGCCTCCCACTCCAGTTTCTCTGTGTCAGGGATGGGCCTTAAGAAACTCACTCCTTCCCTTTTGTCCACTATCACTCATTTAACTCCAAACTTTCCTGTGGGTTCTTTACCTCGATCAAACAGAAAAGCAAAGTGGAGGCAAAACTTTCAAGCATGTGGCATGAAAAAAGTACAGGACCCAAATTTAATAAAGGCTTGTGGTTTGAGAAGAAATAAGGGACATAGTTATAGGCTTTTTTGGCAGCGTAAATAATATTTCCTTTCTAGGGTGACGGTGTAAGAAGTATTCTTATGAAATACTTTTTTATGCTCTTCTCTCTATTTTCTACAGGGATAGAAAATAAAGAAGGAAAAATCTAGTTTGGGAGGACCTCTGAATCATTTTCTTACCATACGAATTCCTACAAACTTACTCTTGGTCAGATCATTACAATAATTCTTAACACTATTTGTTATGAGGCAATGGTTGACATTAATAACGAAAATCGCAGCTCTAGATTAACAGAAGCTCCCCTGCCCCAAAAAGATACCAATTTTGTCTCATAAAAATAAACCAAATTAGGCCAGGTGCGGTGGCTCATGCCTGCAATCCCAGCACTATGGGAGGCCAAGGGGGGCGGATCACCTGAGGTCAGGAGTTTGAGACCAGGCTGGCCAACATTGTGAAACTCCATCTCTACAAAAACACAAAAAAATTAGCTGGGCATGACTGCACGCACTTGTAATCCCAGCTACTTGGGAGGCTAAGGCAGGAGAATCACTTGAATCCAGGAGGTGGAGGTCGCAGTGAGCCACTGCACTCCAGCCTGGGCGACAGAGTGAGACTCCATCTCAAAAAAAAAAGCCAAATTAAGCATTTTTATTTGCAAATAACACATACCTACAGAATGTTTACTGAGAATTACTAGAACTTAGAAAGTTTTTATTTAACAAAAATTCATTATATAAATGGAATTTGAAAATTACGTTGGCACCTAAAAATGTCAGTCAAAACCCTTAACCATTTTTTCTCCCTCAAATGACGGATTTTGGTAATCATCAAAACCAGCCATTCTGTAAGATCATGATTTATATTTTAGCTCTTTTAAGTTTCAAACTTGAGACACAGGCAAGTAGCTGTCAGCAAAAGCATAATCATATTGCTATCACTGGGATTGTACAGTGGAATCTAATTCTCTGACCTCAGTGTCAGAGGCTGGGGGACCCTCTAGTTTTGGCAGACAAACTTTGTGAAGAACATAGAATAGCCTTGGCAAACTGCCAGTGGAGGGTTTTCTCCCCTTTATAGCCCCAGATGGAGAATTATTATGCTTTGTGGAACTAAATATGTAATTAGATTCAAGAATGGTAGCTTCTAGTTACCCCTTGAGTAGTTAATAAGAGTGGTCTACAATAGGCATTAAAAAGATTAAAGAAAATTCCTTCTATTTTGTATGTTGCTCTTTCTTACAAATAGTCCGAAGACGTTTTTCCACTGAGAGAATAAAGAACAACTGTTTATAAAAGCTACACCTATGGATAAAGATCTCTAAGACTGCTGCACTCTATTTAGCTATAACTAGCAAGTAATAAAGCATGGAAAGAAACTTAAAAGAAATTGAGATAATTGCTTGACACCTCATAGACAGCTAGCTATATTATATTCCTTCCGCCTGATACTAAAATAAAATGGATGATAATCCATCAAGCTGAAATTTAAGCCCTGGTTCTAGCTGGGATAGAATGATGTGGAGAAAACTAAGCTAGCTCTCAGAGACACCACGACACAGTATATACGTGTTCATAGCATGAACATACGATTTCTTTAGTTGGTATTTTCTTTCAAGTCAATGTTTCTGAACCAACAGCAGTGACTATTCTACTTACAGCAAAAATATATTTGAACAATCTAATGTTACATATGGTTAAGTTTCTAACTAATATAGGTCTCTTTTGGTTTAAAATAAAGCCTAAATTACAGGCTTTTAACTTAAAAATCTATTTGCATTTATTTTCTTCTGATATTGAATTCAACTGTACTGATAATTATTGAGTAGCTGCTAAGGGCAAATTACTTTGCTCTATGGACACTGCAATACAGTCACTGAGTAAATAACAGAATTTGATCTCATGAAATGCAAGATTTAGGAAGAAGATACAAGTATGGAATTAATTAACATAGAAGACAGTATACATAAAAAGTACAAAGTGCTAACGAAGGAAAAATTACTTCCTTCATTAGGAAGAGTAGACAAAGGTTTTATGAATGCCTGAGCTAGGTTTTGAAGAATGGGTATAATCTTCCAAAGTGAAGCGGAGATGGGTGAGCATGTATAAGAGAACTTCAGGGCACCAAAGTGGTACAGTTACTAAAGAGTGAGGCAATGCTAGAGTTGTTGTGGGGAGCCTGCATGCTGAGATGACCATGGGACCTGGGGATTTGGGAGTATGGATCCTTCCCCTCCTCGCTTTCCTCTTTCTGCCAGGCCCTGGACTGAGTGCCAACGGCATCCTACCTGAGCCAGCACGACCCGTGCTTATCAAAGAGTCACCTGGGAACTGTCAGAAATGTACTCTCTGGCTCTGACCAGACCTTCTGAAAGGAGACTTTGGAGGTGAAACACAGCATCGGCTTGCCAAGCCCTTCCCATGATTCTGATGCTTGCTGAGATGTAAGTTGGAACCCCTGCCCTAAACTTTAGAAAGAAATTGTCTTGCTCTATGGGTGACCTGAAATCTGACTAACACATAGTGATTTTCTTCCTCTTTGAGGGAGAAGGAAAAGAAGAGATAACGTAGAGTATATTTAATTCATTTAGTTCATTTATTTACCAGGTATTTAGTTAGGCACTTACTTTGTAGAGTCTGAAAACCTTAACTCCCAGAATAAGGAGTAGCTCTTGTCAATTTAATAAACTGTGAGTACAATGAAAACTTTTGAGCTGAAGATGGTAAAGTCACAGTTACGCTAGGAAGATTAGCATGGTAGCAGTCTAAATGATGTTTCTGGCAGTGCAGGGAGGAGAGACTGGAAAACCATTAATAGGATACTGCAAAAGGCCACATATTGTATGGCTGCATTTATATGAAATGTCCAGAATAAGCAGACCCGTAAAAACAGAAAGTAGATTGGTGGCTGCCAAGGGCTGGAGGGAAGGGGAAATGGGGAGTGACTGTTGAGTATAGGGTTTCTTTTGGGGTTGATAAAACTGTTCTGAAATTA
This sequence comes from Piliocolobus tephrosceles, assembly GCF_002776525.5. Classification (NCBI taxonomy): domain Eukaryota; kingdom Metazoa; phylum Chordata; class Mammalia; order Primates; family Cercopithecidae; genus Piliocolobus; species Piliocolobus tephrosceles. Next base: position 71,228,212 of record NC_045440.1, read on the forward strand.
GATCATGGTGATGGCTGCACAACTTGCAAATAAACTGAATACTCCTGAATTGTACACTTCAAAAAGGCTGAATTTAATGTGAATTATATCTCAAGAAAGCTATTATTTAAAACAAAACAAAACAAAAAGAACAAAACCAACAAACTTAACCTGGCAACACTGTGCAACAGATAAATGGATAGTTTAAAAGTATTTAGAAAACACACTGGGGATATGAGCAAGGACTTCTCCAGCAACATTCATTCCAAATGAGTTTTCCTTATTCTTTTTGCTAAAGAGATCAGAGTAAGAATTTTAATTTTTTAAAGCTTACTTTTTGCTTAATAAACATGCTCCTAGTATACAATTTAGAAAACACAAAAACACAAAATAGAATAGCACATATTCCTACCACCCAGAGAACAACCAATGACTTAAAAAATTTCCTGCTCAGTATTTTAAAGTGTATGTGTGTATACAATCAAGCACAAACTGTATATATAATTTTATACCTGGGTCTTTGTTTTCTTAATGTTATCCACTAAAATTTTTCCATGTCATTAAATGTCTTTATAATTTTTAATGGCGCTATGATATCCCATCATATGAATATACCATATTTAACCATTTGTTTCCATTTTTGCAACTATAAATAACTCTGATTAATATCTTAAATATGTCTTGATCCACATTTCTGATTATATACCTACAATAGTCTTAGAAATGTAATTACTAGATCAAAGGGTCTGATCATATTTAATCCTATTTATGTACTGTCAAACTGCTTTCCAAGAAGACTATTAATTTACAACCCCCTCAGCAGAGTATGCGAGTTCCCTTCTCACAATTCATGAGTATTAAGATTTTTTTAAAATGCTTTGCTAATTTAAAGATTATGGTGTGACACTGTTTTACAATTTAAACTGATTCCTAGTAATTGAGTATCTTTGAATTGTTTTAGCACTTCATTTCTCCTCTGATGAAAGAATGCTGAGTCAGGTATGCCATATGTTGAGGTCGGCTAGGCATGTGATGTAATGCTGTTGTGCAGATGAAAGCAAAACGTGGGTTCCACTGGTGGTCTTCAACTTTGGCCGCTAATCAATCACCCAAGGAGCTTTTGAAACCACAGTTTTCCTGGCTCCGCCCCAGACCAACTAAAGCAAAATCCCTTGAGGAAAGACCCTAGGGGATCAGTTGAAACCTACTGGGCTGGATGACAATGGAGAACTGAGTCAAGGCTGGTGGAATAACATGCTGGGTGTTAATAGAATATTAATCCTGTCTGGTTCTCCTGAGAGGCCACCACTCCCCTGCAGTCCACTCCAGTGGAAGCTGCTGTCCTCTCATTACACAGGTAGTAGGGATAGTACGTGGGGTCACCCTCTCCTCACTCTATTACAAAGATGCCCTTATATAAAATCTTTCCCCCTCTGAAAAGATCCTCTCTCTATCAGTACCATAGAACACCTCTATCTATCTCCTAAGTTTACCAACATGCAGCTTAATCCCCCACAGTTACTGAAGAATTCTGCCATCAGACTAGCGCTTCCTCTATAGCTCAAATTTGGTCATCATTCTGAGTAATTTCAAAGACTGTGTGGATGAAATAATGAGTATCCCCCAGGTCCTTGTCTGTCAACTCCAACAAACTTCACCTCCCCTCTACTTCAGCCGCTGCCTTCTACAATCATGCTGTGAACCTCGTTACCACGCAGAACTGTTCCCATTTGAACACCATTTTTTTGTCCACAAACTCCTAAGCACACTAGCTTTCATACTGTCTTCCTCCACAACAAACAGTCTTCAGTGTACTCCAGTCCCCTGCCCCTTTCCGTCATTCTCGGCTAGAGCCACCTGCCCACCCGCAGCCACCTCCGTTCCCTTTCACACCCTCCTCTCACAGAACTCTTTCAGCAAAACTTCATTTCCAAGTCTTTCTACCATAAGGGGAAGCTGAGCACTGATGGAGAATATCAAGCAGCTAAGGGCAGAGTGGCCCCACAGATTTCAGGGTTTCTAAAACTGCCCAGGCCCTTAGTCCTGCCTGTCGATCCTTGACTTTGTTCTCAGCTTGTTCTACTGACCTCAACAATTATTTCCAGCTTTTGCCACTTCAGCAAACACCCGTTCAATTTGATTTTCCTCAACTTCCCTTCTTCCTGCTTAGAAAGACAGCCACCTCCATCTTCAACATCACTGGTGTCTCAGAGAATGTGTGATCCTTCTGTCTGTAAATACTAACTACTCCAACCCCATTTCTATTCCCCTCCTCACCTTGTGAGACCCTGCTGCAATAGTCACAGCTTCTCATTTCAACCTCTTCCTCTCTACTGAAAGCACACTCAGGTCATTTCCATCCTTTACAATAAAAATGTTTAAAGGATGAGCTTAAATTCCTCTCCAGCTACCACACAATCTCACATCTTCCTTCACATCAGACCTGTCTAAAGAATACAAAGGTCTGGGATTCCTTTATCTCCAAACACTGGGGACCATATGATCATATGATTTAGAATTTACACACACATATACATATATATACACATATATACACACATACATACACATATGCGTGCATATATATATATATATATATATATTTTTTTTTTCATTCTAGAAAGGTAATACATGTCAGCCAGGTGCGGTGGCTCATGCCTGTAATTCCAGCACTTTGGGAGGCCAAGGCAGGCAGATCACAAGGTCAAGAGATCAAGACCATTCTGGCCAACATGGTGAAATCCTGTCTCTACTAAAAATACAAAAATTAGCTGGGCAAGGTGGTGCACGCCTGTACTGCCAGTTACTTGGGAGGCTGAGGCAGGAGAATCGCTTGAACTTGGGAGGCAGAGATTGCAGTGAGCTGAGATCGCACCACTACACTCCAGCCTGGGTGACAGAGTGAGACTCCGTTTCAAAAAAAAAAAAAAATAGATAATGCATGTCATATATCATATTTCATTATAACCCCAGAGGGATCTACAGAAGCATTCTATAATCAAATTCAGTATTATTTCTGCAGTGAAATGTATGAATATTCACACCAAATGAAACAAATGATGATTATAAATCATCTCACATCCATTCAGGTCAGGTTTTACCACCAAATGAATTACAAAAAGTCTTTCCATTTTAGTGTGCTGAATTTTGAGATTCAAATAAGGGAATACAGGCATGTAGATTATTCTCCTATTCCCTTCTACTCACTGTATGACCCAAAGATATTGTATTCCCTATTACCCCACTAAATCTGCCCTCCCTAGTCTTCCATGATATTCAAATGTCAACCTACAGCAATTTGGGCATACTATATGTTGTTATCAAACTTTCTGCTGTGTTTACCACACTTAAAAATCACACCCCTTTTGTGGTTCCTCCTTTAACCTCTCCATTTTGTGGCTTTCATGACATAACAATCTATAGGTGCTCCTCTTACATAATGATTCTTTTTCAATCTCTTTCATGGGATCTTCTTCCTCTTTGAAGTTATCCGGGTTTCCATCTGTCCAATTCTCTCCTCATTCATCTCTATTTAAAAAATTATTTTTAACAGCTTTACTGAGGTCACATGTCATAAAATGCAGCAATTTAATGTATACATTAAAAAGCAGTTTTAGTGTATTCACCATCACCATATGTAATTCCAAACCATTGTCGTCACCCCAAGAGGAAACCCCAAACTCATACAATTAATCCCCATTCTCTCCTCTACTAGCCCCTCGCAGCCACTAATCTACTCTCTATCTCTATGGATTTACCTAATATGAACATTTCATATAAACAGAATCAAATATGGCCTTCCATGTCTCGCTTGTTTCATTTAGCATAATGTTTTCAAGGTTCAGCAATACTGCTGCACGTATCAGTACTTCATTTCTTTTTAAGGCCAAATATTCTATTGTATAGCTATACCAAATTTTGTTTACCCATTACTCAGTGAATGGACATTTCGGTTGTTTCTACTTTTTGGCTATTATGAAGAATACTATCATGGACATTTGTGTGCAAGTTTTTACACAGATATATGCTTTCCATTCTCTTGGATATACAGCTAGGAATGGAATTGTTGAGTCATATGGTAACTCTATGTTTACCTTTTTGAAGAACTGCCAAACTACTTCCCAAAGTTCTACACCATTTTACATTCCTACCAGTAATAAATGAGGATTCTTTTTTTTTTTTTTCAAATCTTCTCCAAACCTTGTTATTTTTGTTTTCCTTTTTAAGTTATAGCCATCCCGCAGTATATTAAATAGTATATCTCATTGTGGGTTTGATTTGCCTTTCCCTAATAACTAACAATATTGAGCATCTTTACTTGTGTTTATTTGGCTATTTGCATATCTTCTTTGGAGAGGTGTCTACTCAAATCCTTTGCCTGTTCCTAAAATTAGGTTCTCTAGTAATTGATTCTTAATAGCTTTTGGGGTTATGAACCTCTCTGAGTATCTAATCAAGGTCAAAAAGTAAAAGCACACACATACAGAATATGACATACAATTTTTCCAAAATGTCACTAACTCATTAAGACCATTTATGGATCCTCCAGATTAAGAACCCTTGTTCTATACCATAGGTTCTCAACCATGGCTGCAGATATAAAAACCACCTGATTTTCATTTTCCATTGCCATATGATCCATCAATTCTACCTCTAAGTATACATCCAAAAGATGTGAACTTTATGTGGGACTCAGACATATATACATCCATGCTCAAAGCAGCGTAATAGGTGAATAGGTTTTGCTAAAGGTGAAAACAACCCAAATGTCCATCAACAAATGAATAAATAAAATGTGCACACATATAATAGAATATTATTCAGCCTTAAAGAGGAAGATGGTACTGATACATGTTAAAACATGGATGAACCTTGAGAATATCCTAAATGAAAAAATGATTCCACTAATATGAGGTACTTAGACGGGTCAAATTTATGAGAGAGAAAGAGGAATATAGATTATCAGGGGCTGGGGAGTGACAGGGAATGGAATTATTAATGGGTTTCTATTTGGGATGATGAAAAAGTTCTAGAAATGAATAATGGTGATGGTTGCACAACACTGCTCATGTATTTAACATTCCTGAAATGTGTACTTAAAATAGCTACAATGGCAAATTTTATGGATATTTTACAATAAAAAAATTTTAAAAAATATTTAAAAACACCCAAGATAATCAGGTACCATTCCAGAGCCATTAAATCAGAAATTTTAGAGGTGTGGTATGACCATCAATATTTCTCTTAGGCCAGGCGCAGTGGCTCACACTTGTGATCCCAGAATTTTGGGAGGCCAAGGCAGGAGGATCACTCAAGCCTAGGAGTTAGAGACCAGTCTGGGCAACAAGACAAGACCTTGTCTCTACAAAAAAATCAAAAATTAGCTGGGCATGGTGGTGCACACCTGTAGTGTCAGCTACTTAGGAGGCTGAGGCAGGAGGATTTCTTGGGCCCAGGAGATCAAGGCTACAGTGAACTATGATCACACCACTATGCTCCAGCCTGGACAACAGAGTGAGACTTTGTTTCAAAAAACAGATTTTTTTTCTTAAAAATTTTCCAGATAATTCTGATGTTCAACTAGGATTAACAGCTGCTGCTTTATAGTATCTTTGGTGGTACCAATTATCCTTATGGGTTCCCCAAATCTTTCCAGCCTTCACCTCTCAAAGCTTTCACCTTAAAAATCATGTTGCCTGCTAAGTGACTACTCAGAAAATTAAACACATCCATTTTTATTCCCCGCCCCCAAAACGCCCCATGTGTAAGATGTCAATCCACTGAACATCCTCCTTATACTTCTGTATTCTTGCCAAATCATCAACAAGATAACTGTGCCTCTCCAATATCCTCAAGTCTCTCCTCTTATCACTTTGCTAATCACTACTGCTTCTATTTCAGGTCTTTATCACCTCTCACCTGGATTATCCAAAATAAATCTCCTTATTTTCCAGATAACTTCCCTGATTAAATTCTTTAATTGTCTTCACTCCCTCCAAGAGGAAGTCTGTGCTTCCTCAAACGTAATACAAGGCGCCTTATGATCTAGCCTGTGCCTCTGTCTCCAGGTTCATTTCTTGTCCTTTTCTGTTTGCCCGGGAACTATAAAATGCACATGGTTCCTCATTTACTACATACCAGCTCTTACCTAAGTTCTTTTGCTTGTCCTATATGCAATAAGCCATATATCGTCTCCTTTTGGGTACCTCCCACTCATCTTTAAGACCTAGCTCACACTGACTCTTCCTCCCAATATTAAATTCCACTCTTCTGTCTTCTAAATGCCTACACAGTTGGCTCTCTCCATTATCTGTGGTTCTGTATTCACAGATGCAGCCAATCTCAAATTTGAAACCTAAAAAAAATACAACAATAAAAGCAATACAAATAAAAAAGCAGTACAATATAACAACTATGTGCACAGCATTTGCAATGTATTAGGTATTATAAGTAATCTAGAGATGATTTAAAGTATGTGAGAGGATGTGCATTATATGCAATTATTATGCCATTTCATATAAGGGACTTGAGCACTGGCGGATGTGGGTCTCCATTGGGTTTCTAGAACCAGTCCCCTGTAATACTGAAGAACAACTGCATATAACTCTACCATTAATCATGTATACCATAACTATCTTATTTAAGTCTTTTCCCTACCATATTTTAAGCTCTTTGAAAGATAGAAACGAAGTATTTCTCATTTTAAAAAAATCCTAGGCCCTTATTAGAATGCCTGATGCACAAGTGCTTAATAGTCATGGAATAAATTGCTTTACAAACTGCTATCGAGTTTGAAGCTACTTCACCAAAATAGGTAGTATCGTTGAATATTTACTATGGTAGAGTAGTATACTTGTATTATTTTATTTGATCCTCACAATTAACTGTATGAAGTAATTATTATTATTCCCTGAATGAAAATCCAAGTAACATGACTAAGGTCAAACACAGACAACAGCTGGTAGAAGCAGGATTTGAACCCATGCTGTCTGACTCTAGGCCTGTACTCTTTACCTCTAGGACACTGCCTCATTATTAGAGGCACTGCTACTCTCTCAACTTCTTACTGTGCATGTCTCATCTCAAGTAAATAATTCCATCCAGTAATTTCCTATGGTTTCTTTTTTTTTTTTTTTAAAGTATAAACTTACAGTTTTGTATGTTAAAATTTAGGGCCAGGTGTAATAGCTCATGCCTGTAATCCCAGCACTTCAGGAAGCCGAGGCAGGAGGATTGCTCGAACTCAGGAGTTTGAGACTAGCCTGTGCAACATAGTGAGACTCTGTCTCTTAAAAAAAAAAAAAAAAAAAAATTATCCGGGCATGCTGGCATGCACCTGTAGTTCCACATACCAGGGAGGCCGAGGTGAGAGGATTGCTTGAGCCCAGAAGGTGGAGGCTCTAGTGAGCCAAAATCACACCATTGCACTCCAGCCTGGACAACAGAGCAAGAGTCCATCTTCCAAAACAAAAGAAAGAGTTTACAATGCTTTAGCATATTACTACACACTCTTCATAGCCAGCATAACTACTCCAAGAACAAACACAGACACTTGCCGTTAGGTTGAAAAAAAAAATTAACTGTGTGAAGTTCTAAGTAAGGGAAACCAAAGATGATGGTCATTTAAGTCAAAATAACCAGGGGATTTTAGGTGATTGCAGTTTACTATGATTTAGCCAAATGACTTGATGCTAAAAATAACAAATATACCCACAGACCACCAAAACAAAGGCAAAATTAAAAATATGTGATTAAGACAGAAATACGAGATTCCATGTTGCTCCAGAAAACAGAAATGACAGGTTCATGGATAACTTAGTCAATGAATGTGTGGGTGTGTGTGTGCGTGTGTGTGTGTGTTTAAACTACTTAGGAAGAGGACATACATAGGTGAGAAAATACACCACATGTGTTAAAGGACTATTTCACAGACAAGAGATGCCACACTGACAAAATATGCAGTTTAAACAACAAACAAAATAACAATATACTAGGTGCTTAGTAATTAGTATAGTGTTGAAGAATGTATTTGGCATGACATTATTTGATTCTCAGAGCTCTACAAAGTAAATATTGTTCCTATAAGAAAATAAATTCAGAGAAGTTACGTGACCTCTCCAAGGTCTCAAAGCTCTTACATCACAGGACAAGGCTTGAAACCAAGCTCTGACTGCAAATGCCATGCTCTGCACAATTCTTCCCATGTCTAAGAAATGCCATTAAATAACTATCTAGAAATACATAACAGGAGAGTTGCCAAAAACAACACAAGGAAATGATCTAGGTAAAACATATATGAAAAAATGAACAAATCATCCTCAAAGTCTATGGACTGTCTGTCCCTGGAGACCAAGGAAGTATGAATTTTCCCTTTACCCAAATCTTCCTTGAGTTATGTCACTGGGATATGGTGACTTGTGCTTCTGTTCATTTCTAGCACCCAAACCATTCTCAGCAGCTCCAGGTACTGACCATAACCAACAGCATATATGGTACATTACTTGCCCAAACCACAACATTATACAGAACTTAGGTGATTTAGACATTGAGGACAGACCCAGGCCCCCATAAGCTCAACTGTGTCCCCATTTCCCTCCATATCTGCAATCTTGACCCACTATTCTAGAGAAACAACAGATTTTTGTGTCTCACAGTAATTGGGTTGATTTCTCTGACTTAGGTGTGTTCTGCTCACATTAACCTCTGTATAAGAGACAACTTTCTGTTTACATCCGCTACCTTGCCTTTTCCTACTTAATCCTACGTACTCTGATAACATTTCCAACCAACTTTAGAAGACTGTGTTTCAGAATCTAATTTCAACTGCCTTGAGTTTACCTGGGAGTTGAAATATCTGGAGGTGATGGGAGATCAAACCAGGTAGGACAGAACCGGCCTCAAACAGGTCATTACAGGAATTCTGTTTCAGTCTTGAAACGGTAACTGAATATATTTAAACAATGGTTCATTCTGATAAACATATATAACAACTTATCATCTAAATGAAAGACTAAACTCTACCAACCACCAAGCAGAAAAACCAGAGAATTTAAATTGGTCTTCAAATTTCAGGTGTGAAGAAACACAAGACCTAGAGTCCTCACTGATCTTCTTGGTAAATGTCACATAGTACAAGACTCCAGTGCAGTCTATTCTGAACCAAACAATCCATTACCACAGCCCGTCCTAAGAACCCACAACCTGCTGATCTAAGACAGCTTTTCTCCATCTCCTTACACAGAAGACACCCTGATAACACGATGAGACACTGCCCCCCAGCACTTGATTCAGGTATCCAATCTACAGGTTGTCTGGGTCTAGGGGGATGGCTTGGCACAAAAGTTCTATCCAGACAAAGACAATGGTGATTGGTTGGCTCAAACAGGTTGTCAGTCTTTGGGATAATTAAAAGAGAGAATTGTTCAGTGAGAAAAGAAAGCAACAGCTAAAAAGACACATAGGAAGAAACCACAAGATAATAAAGTTACAAGGAGAAATGAATGAGCCAAAGTTACAAGGCAGAGAAAAGATATGCAGTGAGAGTGTGAATGGGCTGGTTAGCTGGCAGGACAAGCAGAGCAGAGCAGATTGAGAGACCACCTTTGCTACCACAGTCAACAAGTTCATGGTTCTCCAAGCACTCCACACAGGAAATCATCTTTTGTGCCCAATCCTTTCAGAGTTCAGTATCTAGACTATCACACAGACACAAAGGCTTTGGGGAATTGTGGCCCTCTAGGCCTTTCCAACAAAGAAGCTCTATTGAGAAGGGCAGCCCTATTTGACTGCATCTACTAACATGGCCTTGAACCTCCAGATAATAATAAGCTTCAGAGTCACTTCTTTTTTCCACCATTTACTAGCTGTACAACCTTAGGAAAGGTACTTACTTAACCTTTCTAAGCTGTTTCCATGTCTGTAATATTTGCAGATAACATTTACTTCACAAGTTTGAATGAAAATTAAATGAGATAAAGCAGAAAAGTACATGGCCTGGTATACAGAATCACCCTCATAAAAATAAGCTGCCTTCATTATTATTGTCATTATTATCTGAAACACCTGGTCCATTGTAGGTACTCCACAAATAGCACTCCCTATTCAAACAGGAGATGCTCTGTCTTGTTTCAGCTCTCATACTGTAAAGCAAGTATCTCTCTGCAGTCTCTTTAGGGCCACATTTTTTGCATTTTTGTTCTTCTGCTGTTGAAAATGGCCCCCAAGCATAATGCTGGAATGCTATATAGGGTTCCTAAGTGCCAGGAGGCTGTGATGTGCCTTATGAGAAAATATGAATGTTAGACAAGCTTTATTCAGGCAGGAGTTACATTGCTGTTGGCTGTGAGTGCAATCTTAATGAATCAACAATATTACATAACTTACATATTAAATAAGTTGTCTTTAAACAGAAATACACATAAGGTTATGTATTGATCAGATGACTAAGATGATGTGACCAGAGGCCTGTAGGAACCTAACCCTCAATTTTCCACTAGGAGCCATGGCTCAGAATTCATCAGTTCAATGTTTCCCACAACTTTATAAAACATAACTCCTGTGAAATCAGGAGAATCAATGCTATTACATTAAAGTTAGAATATGGGACTAGGTGAGAATGTCTAGAACATGAAGCAGGAGGGGCAGATCCAGATTGTGAAAGAGGCTCTTAGTCCTAACAAGGAAGGTGGACTTCTAATTGCTTCTAATCTGTAGTTGCTGATTCAAAGACTATGGGCTTGGGAAGGGTCTGTATATCTTCCTCCTCTTTATGGAATCCCTGGTATCTGTAAACAAGGATGTTTATTTGGATTCTCTGTGGTTTTTATACCTGAATGCTCCATCATAGCAATGCAGTGAGTAAAGGACCTTGGAGGCAGCAAGTTCTCCATTTGCCAAGAAAAAGGAAAAGAAACTAAGTAAGAAAATATGCAACACACTTCTTTCAGATTCCAGAACTACAAAGCTTCTCCCCACCCAATTAATCTCATGGCAATTCATAGTCAATCTGTTTTAACAATCTCTGCTATCCAATTTTAATGCTCTCCTTCATTCTCCTTCCTCTAAAGCAGATTTCTGAATTAGCTGGGAGTTAATGTTCATGAACATGTTTCTTTTCAATGCAGACCGAATACTCTTTAAATAATGTCTTACTCTCAACATACTTGAAATGAAACAGAAGTTCACTAAAGTATAAACATTAAAAAACAAAAAATTACTTCAACTGTAATAGTTCTCTCCTTGTCTGTTACGTTCATCTTGTCCTTATTCTAGAATAAATCAGCAAATCTAACTTAACCCAGCATTATCTGAACTCAATATACACAGTAATTTAGAGCCTAGACTCTTAAGCCAAACTACCTGGCCTGAAATCCTGCACCACTGACTTACTAGCTGTGTGAGCTTGGACCAGTGACTTTACCGCTCCACGTCTCCCATCTCCCAACTGTGAAACAGGAATTGAATGAATATATGTAAGATCCATGGAAGAGGACCTGGCATGTAAGTTCTACATAAAAGATAAGCTTTAAAACTACTGTTAACTGTTTTGCAAAAGTCATTTTCCTCATCAAAATACAAGAAACAGTAAAAACAAAGCCTTTAAAATGTTAGTTTCAATAAACATATGTAAAAATGACATATAAAAATTGACAGTTTCACATTTAAAACATGAAAGCAAAATGTGGAAAAGCCAATTAATATAGAACTAAAAATAAAAAGGCTATTACGAAGTTTCAATACTATGTTATTTATCATTATTTTGACTAGTCTAAGGACTTATGGAAACAAAACATGTATCTTAAACATAAGCCTCATCAATTTACTATTATAATTGGATTTGACATCTAAAATGATGAAGCTAAACAGATAGCTTCTATCTCAACATATTTCTTAATCTTCACTGACTTTTAAAGAAGAAACAATCATTCAATGTCAAGATTATACTGTTTGGTGTTTCTTATAAAATCTTTAATAAAACATACATAGCAATAACATTATCTTTAAAATTAAAATAATGCAAATGTATGTTTATGTTGTACTATATTAATGATTACTACAAGCCATAACCCAGCATGTTAACTATGAACCTGGTGAAAAGAGCTACCACTACTAAAACGCAGGCTAAAAAATGCCACTTCTTACCTTTTTAATGACAAGGACCAAAGCACCTGTGAGAGAAATGGGTAAGCCAAGTGATTCTAAACCTTTTTCTGCTTTTCTCAGTGATAATTTTTAGAGTAAATCTTGTAAGAGGTGCTGTGGGAAAATTTGCTGGCTGTTGCACAGGCTTTTCCACTTCCTGAATCTAATATTCCCTTGGCTTCCACAGATTTTAAATGTCTCTAAAATATAGCCCCGTACTTTAATCCTGCCTAAATCTTCCCAAACTTTTACCTTCTCAAAAAACAAAAAGGTCCTATGAACACATTTCACTGAGTTTTACAACACTGAATACTAAGATCACATTTAATTCTACCTTTTCTTACCCTATCTATTCTACAAATTAAAACTCGTTCCAAGAAACAAACCCCCTCAGCCTGACAAGATGAGACCCGATTATAATATTTGTGGTGAATTATTGTGGTTGGAATTCTGAAGTGAAGCAGGATTTTGCAAGCTAGACATCTGGCTTGTTTAGACACTACCTGGACTTCAACACCTGCACCTCTTAACTCTGATAATACTAGGGTGCTTCCTCACTCCCCAACCTCCAAAAGTAAATACTGTTTGTTTAGATAACTCAATATGTTAATCTGTTTAGGAAAATACTTTAAATTTGCAAAGGACTGATATTTTATGTCCTAGGGGAAAAACAAAACCATCAGGAACAAAAACTACTCTTGCTGTAGAAGATTATTTAAAATAAAAAAAAAAGTATTTCTGTTCTGATACAAAGAAAAATGAAATGGCATGGATTCAGACCAGTTAAAACTACCATCCAAACCTGCTCATATGAGATGTCACTCAAAAAATCAGAGAAGCACTCTTTCAACAGCCAGTTAAGTTTTATTCTTTTTAGCCATTTTAAATTCCTATAGGATACAGGATAATTACATTTACCGAGGCTGGATTTCAATGCCAGTTGTAAGTTAACTTATTGGATTAAATATCTTATTTGTCTTCATGTTCCCATATTGTTTCATATGGTGGCTTGTAATAATAGTAGGTACTCAATAAAAATACCTTTTAATTATTACAAAAGTCTCGGCTCATTCAAAGGTTTAGATAAAGTAACAAAATACAATTTAAAAACAAAATAAGGAAAAACAAAGAAAGCCCAAACAATACAACTTTGAAAATTTTATTATTCAAAATATTTAACATATGGTGCTAGTGTTTTCTGGGCTGAAAATGGTATGTAAACCCTGTCTCACAGCCTACTTACAAGAACGTGAGAGTTACTCAAAGAGCAGTGGAAATAAAAAATGAAAAAAAAAAAAAAAAAAAGAATGTGGGAGAATACTATATTTTAAAAAAATCCCAAATTAATTAATTGCTTATTTGAACCAAGTTGTTTTTCTAGGTAAAGTGCCAGTGTTGTTTGTTTGCTTTTTTAAAGAAAGTCCCATTTAATAAAATTAATGATTTATTAAACTATACTGTGCTAAGATACGGCTTGTAGATATAAAGAAGAATCTCCTGCACTTAGTATAATTAAAAATTATGTTTGAGTTGCTCTCATCTTTTATTAGAAAGGACAGTGAGAATTAATTCTTTGTTAAACTGTCTATACACCTTATAAATTGCCTGATACATTCTTACCTCTTCCAACCTCAATTTCAAAAGGGAACTGCATACAGTATAGTTTAGTTTCAAAATCATATGTGATTTGGAAACACACATACACTTCAGCACATCTGCTCTAGAAGTTAAATGAAAAACATTAGCAAAATCATTCTCCGAGTGTATGTTGTGTAATTGTTAACCCTTTTCAGATAATGCTTCTGATTATCTATCACCAATCTCAGACTATTTTAAGTACTACATTTTCCAAGGTTAAGAGACAGGTACAGACTGCTATGAGAATTAATAGCATTAACATGAGCAAAAGTAGACAAGTACAGTCTGAAGATTAACTGTATGTTATTTAGCTCTCTGCATATAGTAGCGTATGTAGCATATGATCAATCTGAGAAAGTTAGGTACTATATATAACAACAACAACAAAATCACTGAATCAAGGCCTCCACCAAAAATAAAAGCTGTACTTATCATGTAATCAAAAAATAAATAATTTCAAATTCATCACAAAGCTCCCCTTTAAGCTTGAAATTAGAAAAGGATAAAAAGTATAAAGGTAGAAAGATAACCCTTATAGTTATACTTATTCCTTAATAATTAAGATTTGCATTAAAAAATTAAGATTCTCCTCCTGAATTTTAGAAAATGCTTACCAAAATATTTCCAAAAAACAAGCTTGACACTGTATTTGGCTACATAAAGAAACTACAAGGAATATTTAAAAACACTAAACAAACACAAAAGAAATAAGGACCACAGAATCAATTTGGGTCACACTGTATCTATGTGTTCCTGAGAACATTATCACCGCCTGGTTGTCATGCTCAGTTCTCCCTTCTACAATGCGCCGCACATCCAATCCACAAGCACACAGAATTCCAAGAACATTACCAAATATTAAGTCAGAGCACTTCTGAAACACACCTTGTAATTGTCCACAGCTTCTGCAGTTCATATCAGAGCTGAGCAGCTTCTCTTTATCTTCACCAGTGATGTAAATACAAATACCATACATCATTCATCAAAACAAAACAAAAAACCCCCACAATTAGCAATAAATTTATTGCCTCAGAGATAAATCTCCTCTGTTAACCCAAACCAACATTACATCTTGATGTAAACCTAAGCACATGCTGAGCACCCCGCTGCTTATCTCCTCTATCATTTGTTTCTAACGATAGCTGACAAACTAGCCACACAAATCCTTTTTTAGCTGCTGATCAGACAGATCCCCCTTTGACAATCCAGCATGGTGGAACACTCGAAAATTCTTCCTGCTTCTATTCTATTGCTTGCTCTAAAACCCGGTTTCCTTTTCATTGAGATAATAGCCTTTTCTGCAGTCACATGACTCAGAAGCTACATTAGCAGAGCTTTATGATAATAGACTGAGTAAGCCTCTACCCCCTCCTGCTATTAAGGGAATGTCTTTTTCTTTTCTCTCCCTCTCTCTCCCTCTCCTCTCTCACACACAGTCTCAGACTCAGTCTCTCACTCTCTCACACACACATACACACGTGCATGCAATGTACACATGCACTCACATATGCATGTCTAAAATTATTTAGTCTTGGAATGTTAATAATAAATAAAAAATATATACCCTAAAATGAAAATATAATTTCTAGATCTGCTGCTAAAAATAAATGCTCAAAACAAACATCCTGATGCATGATTTTCCTTTCACTAGGATGTACCACATTGGCCATGAACAGTGAGGGGCAGTTAAAAACAAATAGATACTCTCTTCAGCTTTGCCCTCAACGATATAAATCTGACAAATCTGGCATAATGAACACGTTGGAGACATGACAGCTATCCACATACTAAGAATTCCCTGTATTAGTAAAACACATATACATATATTTTTTAACACCAAAATGTACTCTTGTTAAGAATATATCCTTATTAAGTAATTTATAATTTGTTCCAAGATGAAAAATATTCCCATGGCCAAAGCAATCTTAAAAAATAATAATCAAAAGTTCCTTTAAGGCTGGTTACCTTTGTCCATTTCTGATAAATGATCAACTCTCAAAACACATATCTGGAAACACCAGCACAGTGCCTGACACACAGAGGCTGCTCCATATTTTTTTTAAAATTTCCCTAGTAACAAGTAGAAGCACCAGATCAAAAGAAAGCAGCTGATTACATTATATTCCTACTTCATCTTTGGTTATGGTTTGTTTCACATTAAAAACTGTTCTTAATCCACGAAGCAAGCAATTTGAGGAAGAAGTTTAAATGTGAGAGTGCTGGGTAGTTGAAAGTGGGGGAAAAGATGGTGTAAGGAACTATGCTCAAGTACAATGTGCAAAGTGAAGAACGCTGTACACGAGGAGACTAAAAGAATGACAGATTCTGTTAATCTGAAGTCAACAGCAATTTAAACTATATTTTACATTTCTTGGTTGTAACTGGCTTCCTCATCTCAAAAATGCAAAACATATTTTTAATATATATATTTTACTTTTAACTTGATAAAACATACATAACACAAAATTTATCATCTTAACCATTTGTAAGTGTACAGTTCAATAGGGTTAAGTACATTCATACTGTTACGCAACAGATCTCCTGAACTTTTTCATCTTGCAAAACTGAAACTCTACACCCATTAAACAACTCCTCTTTCCTCCTCCCCCAGCCCCTGGCAACCACCATTCTACTTTCTGTTTCTAACAGTTTGAGTACTTTAGATACCTCATATAAGTGGAATCATACATTAATTGTTCTTTTGTGTATACTTTACAGATTATTTTAATACCAGATCAAGACAGAGTTTTCATTTCACAAAGTCATTCTACATAAACTGCATTATTCATAAGTAAACCGAGCCAAACTTATATTCTTTAATACAGAAAAATCAAGAATTATTACAGATACTAGAAGGGATTATTATCACTATCATATAAAAGTTATCTATACAAAAACTCTCTAAGTTCTCAGAACTCAAAGAATTTGACAACTGTAATTCCAAAATTAGAGTTGGAATTAGTTTAATTAACCACTCAACATACAAATAAATAGGACAGAATGAGTGTTTACTAATTCTCTTTAAGTCACTGAAGGGAACTATGGCCACTCTGGAAGACAACACTAACAACAGAGCCTGAAATGATTAGTGAGGTGTCAGGGAACATAAGTTTTCATAAAGACCTGAGCAAAGAAATTCAATTAGGAAATAAAATAATTTCAGAGATGAAGAAAATAAACGTAAAAAATTTAAAATACCAGCCTATGCCAACACCTCATAATGAAAACCAAAAGTACAATTCAGAATTTTTAAGATAATATTTTAATTGCTAAAGAACCTTTAAAAGTTATAATGATTTTTACCACCACCTAAATATTTTCATTATGGACGTAAAATCTAAAATCAATAATCAGCCAAGGCAACATATAAAATCAATCCAATGACTAGCAGATATGAGACTTTTAAAAGACTAGCAAAAAACTGCAGGGGGCAGTTTGTGAAATCCGTCTACCCAAATATGTTCTTTTTCTGCTCACAAGGTCATGAAACCTTTGGCAATCTTATAGATCACTACCATAGAGAGGGTGAGGTCACAGACATGCTAACATTAACACCATGTGTCCTTTATTAACTACAATGGCGCTTTCACAAATTATTTCTCAGCCAGATCATGGGCAGCAGCAAAATGTTGTGCATTCCCTGACCAGATCAATCGCAGTAAGAGAACGCCTCCTGCCAAACACATCTAAGTAAAATGTCTTGATCCAGATTCTGTGCTTACACTTCAAGATGTATTGCTGTTAGCAAATCTGTCCCTCTATCATATTTTCTGCTGGCATACACGAACTGGCAAAATTGCCTAACTCTCCTCCTGAGTGCAAAAGATAGCAACAGCAGATTTTATCATTAGCAATTTTAAACTTTTTTCTTCACCAAGGCAGTAGTGTTTACAAGGGAATTAGACTAGATAATTTGTCAAGTTGTTTTTAGCTTTAACATTTTATGAGGGTGGTTGTATATAATTGTGGTTCATTTCTTAATCCAAGAGTCTGGTGAGAAGTAAAACAAGGATTCAACAGAGTAATGTTTTCATTTTTAAACTGAGGTACAATTTACATTCAGTGCCATATACAGATCTAAAGAGAACTTAAGAGTAAAGTTCAATAGTTGAGACAAATGAAAGCATCTATGTAATCCAGGCTCCTATCAAAATGTAGAACACTTCCATCACTCTGCAAAGTTCTCGTGCCTGTTCTCAGCCAAACTCCACACCTCTCGTCCTTGCCAACAACCACTATACTCTGATTTTCTATTACCACAGATTAGTTTTGCTTTGTCTAGAACTTTAAATAAATGAAATCATACAGTAAGTACTCTCTGTCCTGGGTCCTTTCAGTACAAAGCTTTCGAGTTTCATCCATATTACTGCATAGCCTTGGGGGATTGGTTCTAGGAGCTCCCTGTGGATACCAAAATCCATGGACGCTCAAGTCCTGGATATAAAAGGTATAGAATCTGCATATAATCTATGCATATCCTCTCATATACATGAAATCATCTCTAGATTACTTATGATGCCTAACAAAATGTAAGTGCCATGCATATAGTTGTTACACTGGATTGTTTTGGGAATGATGACAAGGGAAAAAAGTCTGCACATGTTCAGTAGAGACAACATGTTTTTTCTCCTGAGTATTTTCTATCTGAGGTTGGCCAAATCTAGTGTGCAGAACCCACTAATACAGAGGGTGACTGTATATTAACAATTTGTTTCTTTTCATTGCTTAGGATATTGTATGAATATACTAAAGTTTGTCCATTCTCCTGTTGGTAGACATTTAAGTTGTTTCTAACTGGGAACTAGTGATGAACAGAATTCTGACGTGGTTCTGCAAGATTCTCTACCCCCTGGTGGACATGTTCTGCACATTTCCTAGGACTGTAAATATGACAGATGTTTTTACCCCGATGATCAGTTTATGTTATATGGCACAACTGGCTCTAAGAAAGAAAGATGACCAGGGTGGGCCTGAGCTAGCCATGCATTTTCTTTGTTAGTGTACCCGAGGGGCAGGCTCCTCAGCATTAGAGCACTGACACTGAAGGGCGGAGACCACACCTTTTATCTCTCTAACCCACAGCAGCATCTATCCTAGTGCTGCTTCTGTATGACACATGGTCAAAATTTATATACTGATAGTTCTTTTTCCTTAAAAAGGTGATTACGTTGCAACATGAAAAAATGCTTTTGAAGAGGCCACTTTAGAGGGAGGAAAGAGCATGCCCTCAGAGTTAGACTTCTGTCCGAATACATATGCCAGATACGCAGTGCCTGAGCAAGTTACTTAACCTCCCTGTCTCAGGTTCCTTATCTATAAATGTGTGTCTCTGGGGGAGAGAGGATGTTTATATTGTTATTGTGAAGAGTCTATGAATTATACGTAAAGCAACTAGCCCAGTGCATGGCACAGGAAGACATCAATTGATGGTAGTCATCATTAGCTCTTAGTTTGATATGATGTTCAGCAAAAAGAAGAAACAATGTCTGTATATCAAAACTGTAGGCCGGGTGCGGTGGCTCACATCTGTAATTCCAGCACTTTGGGAGGCCGAGGCGGGTGTCAGGAGTTTGATACCAGCCTGGCTAACATGGTGAAACCCTGTCTCTATTAAAATACAAAAAAGTAGACGGGCGTGGTGGTGCATGCCTGCAGTCCCAGCTACTTGGGAGGTTAAGGCAGGAGAATCACTTGAACCCAGGAGGTAGAGGTTGCAGTGAGCCGAGATCACACCATTGCACTCCAGCCTGGGCAACGGAGCACAACTCTGTCTGAAAAAAAAAGAAAAGAAAAAAAAAGGAAGGAGGAGGAGGAAAAGAGGGAGAGGGAGAGGAAGAGGGAGAGGGAGAAGACGACGACCAAAAAATGATGATGACAGGTTAAACTGGGTGAGACCAGAGGTCATTTTCATTCTAATTTCCAAACTTTTAGTAATGTTGTTTTCATCATTTAAAAATATAGCAAAGACCAGGTGTGGTGGCTCATGCCCTGTAATCCCAGCACTTTGGGAGGCAGAGGCAGGTGGATCACTTGAGCTCCGGAGTTTGAGACCAGCCTGGGCAACATGGCGAAACCCATCTCTACAAAAAATACAAAAATCAGGCAGGTGTGGTGACACACACTTGTAGCTCCAGCTACTCAGGCGGCAGAGGTGGGAGGATCATCTGAGCCTGGAAGGCCAAGGTCTGCAGTGAGCCATAACTGCACTGCTACGCTCCAGCCTGGTTGACAGAGTAAGACCCTGTCTCAAAAAAAAAAAGTCAGCCGAATGTGGTGGCATGCCTGTGGTCCCAGCTGTTGAGCAGGCTGAGGCGAGAGGATTACTTGAGCCCAGGAGGCAGAGGTTGCAGTGAGCTGAGATTGTGCCACCGCACTCCAGCCTGGGCATCAGCGAGATCTCATTTCAAAAAAAAAAGCCAAAAATGTTTATATAACTTCTGAAGCTGGGTATGACGGGTACAAGGAAGTTTACTATACTATTCTAAATTTCTATAATACAAATGTTAAAAAACAGAGTTCAGTGTACCAAAAGGTGACAAATCTTTAATCTACAAAGATTTCTTCTTTATACACTATGACCACATATTTATTAATTAAAAATGAGATAAGCCCTGAAGGTGACATGTTTAACAAGTTGCAGAGTGTGAACTTTTCAGTCATTTATAATATTAATTTGTAAACCCATTAGCATTGTAATTCCATATTATAGCTAAATATCAGATTTTTTAAACCTGATAAAATATCATGAAATAATCTATATGTTAAATATATTTTTAAATGCAGTGAGAAATACGTTCCATAAATAGTAGGATAGTAAGGGAAAAAGTAATACTGCCCATTTGAATTTATTGTTTCCATTAGGCATAGATCTGCATAGAATTAAGTCACTTGGGCCTCTGACCTCCTTCCTCAGGTGAGCAAGGGATAGAGAAAAGGGCCATCTTTGAATCTCTTGCTTGTGGATATCATCCCACTAACATTAACTAGAGATTTTTTTTTTTTTTATCTGTAGGAAAATGAGCCTTAGAAAAGGCCCAACTGTGCTAAGCTAGCAGGGACTGCCATTTTGTTGGGTTATTTCCAATAAAAGGCTTATGCAAACAGCAGTGCATAAATGTCTATGATACTACTGCAGATTATACCCACACAAAAGAGGGCTGAAGAGAAGGACTATAGAGTGCAATCACTTCTAAATACAACTCTGCCAAGTTACCACTTCATGAAATGGAATAATATACAAATAGCATACTACATTTCCATCTCAGCATTTGTACTTCATCCAAGGATTTCAGAGGCTTGAAACGACTGAGTTAAATTCTTCCTAATTAGCGCACTGTAAACCACTCTAAAGTAAGTTGCCTTTAAAAATGTATTTACTCCTTGAAGTCAGTGGAGTACCACTAGGTTAAAACTGAAATTCTTAAGTGACCTGTTAACCAGAGTTAATGAGAACCCTAGTGGTCTATACAGGTTATACCTTATAAACCTTGGGCTTTCACAAATGCCAAAGGCTCAGAGAAAGATCACAATAATTTGATTCACTGATTAATCCAGCTCTTTGAGATTAGTACTATTCCCAAATAAGTCTCTGACAGTTTTAATGAATAACCAGAACTTTAAAAGGGGCTAAAGAGAATGTGAGAGCCATCTAGTCTTGGGACTCTCAAAGTCATCCGTTTCATTGTCTCTGGTTAGACTTTTCTGGTACAGACAGTCATTCCCTATATCCACAGGGTATTGGTTCCAGGACCTCCCATGGATACTAAAATCCTCAGATGCTCAAGTCCCTGATATAAAATGATATTTGCTTATAACTTACACACAGACTTTATTTATAGATTACTTAAAATGCCTAATACAATGTGCCATGTAAATAATTGTTATATTGTGTTGTTTTTAAAATTTGTACTATTTTTACTGGTTTTTAAAAATATTTTTGATCCATGCTGGTTGAATTCAAAGATGTGAAACCTGTAGACACGGAGGGCTGAATGTATCTAGCTTTAGAATCATTTATGTACTAAGTAAGGAGAATCTCCCAAACTGTTATTAAGTCAAAAAGAAACTGAAAGCAGAGAGTGGACCATACTACTTAAGTAGTGGTGGTTAGTGGCTGGCTGCAGCGGGGAATGCTTGTAATCCCAGCACTTTGGGAGGCTGAGGTCGGAGGATCACTTGAGCCCAGGAGTTCAAGACCAGCCTGGGCAACATAGTGAGACACTGTATCTATTATTTAAAAATACAATAAAACAAAATAAAATGTTAGAGAGGATGGAGCTTTCAGGGTACAACATATGCTTTGACCACGATGGGTTAATGGCCCTATATAACTTCTTCCCATCCTTAACTCTGGTGGGTTAACCAGATTTGCTCTTCTGACTCTACATTCTCTGGTTCTCCTATGTATTAACTTTTCCCAAATAGAGTCAAAAGAAAGTGACAATCACACACATTAGGGCCCTGAAGAAACCTGGCTTCTCAATTTATCAAATATTACACAGGTCATTGGTATTAAGGCTTTTATGTCTTTTTTTGGATAGCCTACTTTGATGAAGATCAGACTAATTAATGTTTCATTTATTTGCAGATTTGACCATACAAATAGAATTGTCAAAGACAAGAAGCTACTCTTTATAGAGATGTTATATTCTGAGACAAATAATTAATTATTCATGTATTCCAAATTTCAACAGGCACAAGAGACATTTGTAACAAAAGGTGCTAGGGAATATGTGTTTTAAGTTTGTCTGCAAGACTGCATTTCTCACAGCATATCACTGCTTCTTAGCACCTTCAGCCTGTTCTGACTCAACTTCAAGTGTACTGTTAAATGCTTTTGAATGAGGTTGATTTCTTTCACCTTTCCTTTCCTTTCTTCTGTTTTCTACTTATTTCTATTCATCTTCCTCTCAAATTTTTGTGAAGATTATTTATCCTTGTAAGGAAGAGGGTGATAACTGCAGTCACAGTGGCAAGTATGGGAAAAGAGGGCAAATATCATTAGCAGAAAAAAGACATATTTCCTTAAAGGCCCATAAGCCACAGTAATAGTTTATAATAATGGAAAAGTATTTTTTATGCCTAACTTGTTGTCTTCTAGTTCTTTCTTTTTTTAGTTCTAAGTTAATTTCATCCAACTAACACATATTCAGTACCAATGACGTATAAGACACTAGGTCTCCAGAACAAAATCCCTGCCCTCCAGGGACTCATAATCAAAGAGGGAAAAATAGAAAAGCAGGCAAAACTTAGAAAATATAATCAGAATGCCAGAGTAGAAATGTATCAAAAATGATACTTGAATTAGGGACAATAGTTAGGAAGTGTGCAGTATCATTGAGAAATGATGAAACTCTGAACTTAACTTAAAAAAAAACCTCTCAGGCCGGGCGCGGTGGCTCAAGCCTGTAATCCCAGCACTTTGGGAGGCCGAGACGGGCGGATCATGAGGTCAGGAGATCGAGACCATCCTGGCTAAACACGGTGAAACCCCGTTTCTACTAAAAAATACAAAAAACTAGCCGGGTGAGGTGGCGGGCGCCTGTAGTCCCAGCTACTCAGGAGGCTGAGGCAGGAGAATGGCGTAAACCCGGGAGGCGGAGCTTGCAGTGAGCTGAGATCCGGCCACTGCACTCCAGCCTGGGCCACAGAGCGAGACTCCGTCTCAAAAAAAAACCTCTCATATATATGGTCAAATGATTTTTGACAAGGGTACCAAGACTATTCAATGGGGAAAGGATAGTCTTTTCAACAAATAGTACTGGGAAACTTGGATATCCTCATGAAAAAGAATAATGCTGGAGCCTTACCTTACATATACAAAAATTAACTCATAATGATTCACAAGATCTAAATGTAAGAGAGTAAAAGTTAAACAATACTTACAAGAAAACACAAGGGAAAAAACTTCATGACACGGGATTTGGTATTTCTTATATCTGATACCAAAAGCATGGGCAACAAAAGAAAAATAACTTGGATTTCATCAAAATTAAAAACTTTCAGGCATCAAAAGGCACTATCAACAGAGTGAAAAGGCAACCCATGGGACAGGGAAAAAAATTGCAAACCGTATATTTGATAAGGGATTGACATCCAGAATATATGACGAACTCCTACAACTCAATAGCAAAAAAGCAAGGAACCCGATTACTGGCAAAGGACTTGAATACACATTTCTCCATAGACGACATACAAATAGGCCAATAAGCACATGGAAATATGCTCAACATCACTAATCATTAGGGAAATGCAAATAAAAATCACAATAAGATACTACCTCACACCCATAAGGATGGCTACCATCAAAAATATAGAAAATAACAAGTGTTGGTGAGGATGCAGAAAAACTAGAACCCTTGTACATTCCTGATGGCATGTAAAATGGCACATCCATAGTGGAAAACACTGTGGAAAACAAAAGTTTTTCAAAAAATATGATCCTGCAATTCCACTTCTGGGTATGTATCCAAAAGAACTGAAAGCAGGGACTTGAATAGATGTAAGAACACATGTTCATAGCTGCATTATACACAATTGCCAAAAGGTGAAAGCAACTCAAGTGTCCACTGACAGATGAATAAACAAAATGTGGTGGTACACAATACAATATTACTCAGCCATAAAAAGGAAATTTTGACACCAGCTACAACATAAATGAACCTTGAAGATATTATGCTAAGTGAAATAAGCCAGTCACAAAAAGACAAAGATTGTATGATTCCTCTTACATGAGGTAGTCAAATCTTTAAGTAGCTCCAGCAATGAGAATGGTGGTTACCAGGGGTGGGGGGTGAGGGGGCAGGTAGGAATGGGGAGTTAGAGTTTAATGGGTGAGTGTTTAATGGGTAAAGGAAGATGAAAAAATTGTGAAGATGGATGTTGTTGATAGTTGTGTAACAGTGTGAATACCCTTAATGCCACAGAACTATACATTTAAGAAAGGTTAAAAGGGTCAATTTTATGTGTATTTTATCATACTTTTTTGAAAAGTCTAATATAAATATTTCTTTACTTAGCAAACATAAAAAGTGTCTCTCAAATTTTTGCTTATATTTTCAACATTCTAACTCAAGGAAAGAGTATTCTTTGTCAGCTGCCAAATTAGGAAATTCTTACTTTGATTCACAAGAAGGAAACAAAATAAAATTTTAAAAATACTTTTTTACCTCAGTGGTTAAACTGAGGATTACCTCTGATCCATAAGGAGAGAAGCCAAGGGACAATAGACACATGACCATTCCTTAACGAAAGAGATGTCTGGTTTGTTCTACAATGATTGGAACCCCCAAGTCTATCACAGCCACCTGCTGTGTGCCCAAGGTTGCAAGTGACTCATGTTAATTTGTCAGTAGTTTGGTAAGTGAAATTATCCAAAAACTTAAGAGTATTTTCTGCCAAACTTAAAACACAGGAGATCAAAATTATGTATTGACTAAACAAGAGAAACTCACAAAAAGTGTAGAGAAATGTAGAGAATTTTATTTCAGAAATGAAAGAACTAATAAAAATTTAGATCCACACTTCAAGCCAGCCATGAAAAGCATACATAGGTAATTCTATATAACCCAACCTAATCGATAATTCCCAGTTTATTTATATTTTACTGTGTAATATAGTAATAAGTACATACTAATTCAAAGACAAAAATATACAGACACAAAATGCAACTTTGAATCTCTCAAGGGTAAGCCCTAGCGTGGAATCCATCACGTTCAGCACATGCACAACACATATGCTGTGGTTACCTCCTCTCCCCTCACACAGCAGACATTGCCAATTAATCACTTCTAAGCCTGTATGTGGCCTCTCAATTCTTCTCAACACAGCACTCCATGCAATCACTATAATCAATAGGAACTGGCACCAGAGATTGAAGCATGCTTGCCATCCCAGCACCAAGGTAACAGTCGGGGGAAAATTAGGCATAACCATGAATCACACACAAAGAAGATCCAGGAGAACCTCTGCTAGCGGAAAGAAGATCTACACAACAGCTTTTGCAACAGCAACTTGCTACATGAATGGAAGCTGAATCTGCTGACTTGAAGCAGCTACCTTTCCTTCCTAAGTCTGTTTTGGATGTGAATAAAGATCCAGCCAAGTCATCAGTGGTGCAATAAGCTCCATAGTTCTTTACATACAGAGAGCTTTTATCCTTGACAGAATTAAAGAACTGAGGGACACATTTAAGGATATGTTCTTAGAGTTTTGTTACTGTACAGAAAACCTTCCCTAGCAAGAGGGGAAGATTTCCAGATCGGCCAGCCACTCACCACCTGTCCCTTTAATTTTGCTGCTTCCTCCCAGGTTTCTACTCAAACTACATTCCCAACCATTCCTAGAGACCAGCTGGCAGAATGGGAGGCAAGGAAATGGAGGCAGATTTGCAAGTGACAAAAACATTATTCAGAGACAAGCTCTCAATCAGGCTGCCATTGCTAGTAAGTGAATCACGACAAGAACAGGGACTAAAGGACAGATTTTACAGTGCCGCTGCATGGAAGATTTGGGACCACAGCTGCCTTACCCAGTCAGGTCAACCCATGAAGAAGCAGTAGTATTGTTTTTGTTGTTTCATTATATTTTCCAACATAAACATGGCCGACTTCATTGTAAAGGTGCCTCATTGGTTATACCATTAGACAGACTAAAGAGAAAGAAAAAAGCAATAAAGGCACACTATTTTATTATTTTTTAAATCAAACACTTTTAGTGCTTACCATATGCCAAATATCGGTCTAAGCTTTTAATTAATATTCACATCCATTTCTTTCACAGTACCATGGAGCTGGTACTGTTATGTCTCCCAATTTACGTATGAGGAAACTGTGGCACAGAAAAGTCAAGTAAAGCTAAAGTAAATGGGTTAGGATTGGAATTCATACAGTCTGGTTCCAGAGTCTGTGCTTTCAGTCATGATACAAAAAGAACAGAGGGCACCTGTGCCTACTGTCTCATTGGTTCCTCCAAATCTCATGAGATTGGTTTCATTCTTCCCTTTTAGAGATGAAAACACTGAGGCTCAGTGAAGTGAAGTAAATTACTTAAGGTTACAGAGTAGAAAGACTGCAAAACACTATTTACTGGGCACAAACAATGTGCCAGCCACTCTGATAGGCGTCATCTTTTAATCCTCAACAGCCCTATGACAGAGGCACTAGTTTAGTTCACTTTACAGCTAAAGAAAATAGGGCTTAAAGAGAGGTCTGGTAGTTTAATTGGGGCCAAATTAGTAAGAACAGAAGAAATTTAAGTTCAGACCAGTTGAGTCCCAAAACCCTGGCTTTTCCCTTCTGATGCTACTACAAATAAAACTTTATATATCAGCTACAATAACATGTAAGGCATTGTTAGGGTGACAAAGATGACTCAGTTCCATTTAAGAAGCTTACAGTATATTGAAGGAGAAAGGTTATTCAAATCAGTATAACTGCCACACATTTATTCATGAACCATTCCTTGGGGTCCTTCCTAAATGCAGGGCACTGTTCTAGGCACTGCATATAGCAGCAAACCAATCATGTAAGTTTCCTTGCCCTCTTGACCTAACAATCTAGAGACAGACAATAAACAAGATAAATAAGGAAAACATATAGTATGTAAGATGATGATAAGCACTAAGTAGGAAGAGCAGCAGGCAGGAGGATTAGAGAAGAGGGCAGGAGGTGGACATTTGAGATGGGGCCGTCGGGGCCTCCCCTGTGCTTTGCTAGACTGTTAGCAAGGCAACATGCCTCACATCACTACTGCCAAAACCGCCCCCGCCCCTTTCCAAATGCCATAGGGTCGCTGGCCCTGGAGAACCACACAGAGACTATAGTTTCCTGCCATTCTCTGAAGTCTTGTACAATTTGGCCTCTATTAGAGAACTTTTTCACTGTTGTCCCTTGGCTTCAGTGACACTGGCACTATCTTATTTCTCCTTTCCTACCTCCCTGACCTGTCTTGGGTCTGCGTCTCCCTGTCACTGAGTCCCACCTCTGCAACAACAGCAAAAAAACAAAAACAAAAACAAAAGAGATGAGCATGTCTTTTTTCTTTTCCTTTTTTTTGAGACACAGTCTCGCTCTGTCACCCAGGCTAGAGTACAGTGGCACGATTTCAGCTCACTGTAACCTCTGCCTTCTAGGTGATCCTCCCACCTCAGACTCCCCAGTTGCTGGGATCAGAGGCATACCACCATGCTCGGCTAATTTTTTATATTTTTTGTACAGACAGGATTTCCTCATGTTGCCCAGGCTGGTCTTGAACTCATGAGCTCAAGTGATATGCCAGCCTCGGCCTCCCAAAGTGCTGGGATTACAGGTGTGAACCACTGCGCCTGGCCCAATGGGCATTTCTTGAATAACAACCTTGCCCTTTCTTCTCACTACAAAGCTGCTCCTTGAAATCTTGTCTGCTGATACAGTATCAAAGATCATATCCATGTAAATGAGACCCAATTTTCATTCGTAGCTTCAGGATATCACCTTAGCTACTACAGCACCCAACTTTCAAGCTCTCATGAACATCTCTCCCTAGATGTAACCAAAATTGAACTCCTCACCTTTCTGAGGAACTCTTTCTTTATCTGCTATTTTTTTTTTCCCAGGAGAGGGGAGACAGGAAATCTGTATCTGCTACTTTTCATTACATAAGTCACCAGCAAACATTTTTAACTCCTTTTTTCTCTCAATCTTCAAATCCAATCAATTTCCAAGACCTTTAGATTCTACTTTCGCAGTTTCTCCTGATCACATCACCTTCTTTCCAATCCCTCCGCAATTACCAGGATTTCTTTCTCTTCAGTAACCCCACCACCTCAAACTTAACCTCAAACTTTGGTTGAAAAAATAACTTCTCATGCCAGGTCTCCCCGTTACTCAAACTATCCTATAATTAGCACCAAGTTATTAGGTCACAATTCCCTCATGTGTAACATGGAGATAGAAATTACTGTACAGTACTGATTTGACGATTAAACGTGATTATATTAACCATCTAACATAGTTCTTAACATATAGCAGGAACTCAATAAATGTCACTTATCTTTTTCTTACTCTCTGTGAAATCAAAACAGGGATCTGACATTCAGGGACCTGTGCAATCTACCCATTTTCCTAGCTCTGTCCATCAAACATTCCCCTAGCTATATGGTTCGAGTTTCAAGCAAACTCATACTGTGTGCAGTATTCTTTGACTTGGCCTGGCATTTTCATGCAGACAGATCGTTGCTCATGCTTTCCATCCTTCCATTTTGAGTGACCTTTCCTTCCATCCTCTGCCTATCTAAGTCTTACTGACCCTCAAAGGTTTATTATCTCAATAGCTTGCTGCCTCAGAAGGCCTTTCCTAAGTGCTTCATACAAGTGACACCTTCCCCTCTCTCAATCCCCTGAAACCATTGGACTACTCTGACAAAGCCTTTTAGTCAGTCTATAAATATGTGCCTGTATCAGGAAATAAGGACACAAAAGTAGAAAACTATTCATGTTATAACATGGTTATTACTGCCTACGTACTTATTTTGCCCTAAGTATATTATAAACATGAAATAGACCAGCATAGTGATTGTATTACTCATCTTTGTATTCCCTACAGGACTTATTATGATACCTTGGTACATAATGTAAACTTAAATTTGATGGTAGTCATAATTATTTTGTTATACTTCAATAACATTTTATTCCAGAGAACCATAAAGAGTTTCATAGAGAAAAATAATTATTACCAAAAGACATGGAAGAGAAATTACTATTATTTGTAAAATGTTAGATGAAGAAATATATATACAGCAATTATGTGCATAAAACTTTACCATGATTAAAATATATAAAACTAGAAATAGAATTTAGAGGCTTAGACACTTAACCTCAAACTTTGGTTGAAAAAATATTATCAAAGCAATGATTAAATAAAAATAATCACTCAATAAAACCTCAATCCTTACACTAAATGTTATTACAAACTTCTGTGTTTTGTTATTAAGAGATGCTCTCGCACATAAAAGTCTTATGACTGGGAATTACTATGCCATATGTAAATAGAAATTAAAATGATTGAATAAAGAACAAATTCACTGTACTGAGTCCCTGATTCGGTGTTAAACACAAGGCTTATTAGTCAGCAGGATGAGTCAAATACAAAGTGTAAAGAAAATCTGACAACAAGACAACCCCTCTAACTCATCCCTTCCTGTTCAACACCACTACCAGGTAACAAAGTTAGAACCATAACCCTCCCTAACAAAGTTAAAGCAAAATCAAATAAAGATCCATTATCCAGTAGCTTAGATGCCATCAATGTATGAATATATGCTTAGACAATGAAAATGAGTCTTTGTGTTTTTTTTTTGTTTTTTGTTTTTTGTTTTTTTTTTTTGAGACAAGGTCTCGGTCTGTCACCCAGGCTGGAGAATAGTGGTGTGATCACAGCTCGCTGCAGCCTTGACCTCCTGGGTTCAAGTGATCCCCTGACCCAGCTAATTTTTAATTTTTTTTGTAGAGACAAGGTTTCACCATGTTGCCCAAGCTAATCTCGAACTCCTGGACTCAAGCAATCCACCCTCCTTGGCCTCCCAAAGTGCTGGGATTACAGGTATGAGGCACTATGTCTGGCTGGAAATGAGTCTTTAACATCTCAAATGTATTATTTCTTGACCTGAAACTTCCAAATGAATTTTAACTCTAAACCAACAAGGTAGGGTCTAACGAGGATGAAGGGTCTATCTACATGTGGGGCTAAGGTAGACACATATCTAACCATTTGCTTTAAACATTATAATGAACAAATTAACTGTTCAACTTCTAGTGTTAACTATCACAAGCACAATTACATAGTCAATTTTAAATTACTGAATAGTACACTAACATCCATGTTCTACTCTTAAAGATACTAAAGGCTGTCAATTTGTTTTCCTTAAAAGCAGGAACAGTAACACTTACTTTAATAGGGAATCTATTCCTTAAAAAACGGACTGTCAAGTAAAAGTTTCTAGCTAAAAAATGATTAACAACGAAAACATTTGCAAAATGCTTACCAAAAAAAGGAAGCAATCACAATAATTGCTGAAACATAAACTAGTGAGTGAACAAAGCAGACATTTTACTGAGAAATGCCACACCACCGGGGCCCCTATTATAGGTGATAGTAAAGATAAAACAGCGTATTACATAAAAGGTGACTCTTCAAAGCTAACCCTCTCCCTTGCTTATATGACAATATGCTTTTATAGAAAAAAAAAGAAAAAAAGTACAAAATTATAGGCATGCTCCAGACAAGAGGAAAAAAGTGAATACAGCAAACAGTGAATATGATGGCCAACCACTGCAGAGAAATCTAAGTCTTCATTTAGGAAAACATGTAAAATAAGTTAAAAATTTTAAACTTCAGTATATATAGAAGATATTATAAAACAATTATAATACAAAAAATTAACAAGCATCTCATACTCTAATACCTTCTCAATATCAAAGCTTCAAATTAATTTTGAGACCAGCTAATATTTATTGAGTGCTTAGCAAGTGCTAAGCCTAATGTTAAACACTTTATATACATCTCCTTTAACAACATCCCTATGAAGCAGATATTTATACTATCCCCTATTTTATGTAAGTGTCAGAGCTTGATTTCAAACCCAGAGTCTCACTTGGTTCTTTAACTACTATCATATTTACTGTACTAACTTTCATATAATTTTAATGATTAAGCACATGCACAGAATAATCAACATGTCCAGTCCTTTGGTCCTACAGGAGTTACCATATGGATTTTTAAAACTTATTCACCTTAAAGTACCTTTACAAAGAGGAGAGAAGACGGGAAAATTAAATCAGGATTACTCTTAATTGCAGTTCCTTGAATCATAGCCCAAATACGAACTTGGCTAGGACTGCTGCGGGAAAGATTCAAAGGCAAAATCAAGCACTCATGCTGCCAGGCAAAGCCAGGTCTCTCAACAAGTGGAATACCAACTTTTAAATAGGTTTACACGAGCTTGGTCGGGAAGGAAGGACAAGGGGGCCAGTGGACACAAGTGCTAAAAAACAGTGGCGGTCAATGTGGGACGAGGGAAGAAGGCCTGAGAAGGCTGCTGTAATTTCAGCCTTGATGCAATAGAGATTGTATTTCCTTTATCTTTAGGGAAGTGAAGTACAGCAGCCCCCTTCATCCTCGAGTGGATGCCTGAAACCACAGACACTACTGAACTCTATATACACCGGTTTTTCCTATGCACAGATACCTATAAAGTTTAACTTATAAATTAGACACAGTAAGAAATTAGCAGCAATAGTTAATAACAAAATAGAATTATAACAATATACTATTTACAATTTCAGAACAGAAGATTCATTATTACTATAGATTTTGGCAACCTCAGCCTTGTCAATAACTTTCACCTTTTCACTTAAAGGAAGCACTTTACGGCTTCTCTTTGGAGTATCCAAATTGCCAGCATCAATAGTCGTGGGCCTTGGGGCCATTATTAAGTCAAATAAGGGTCACCGGAATACAAGCACTGGCATACCTAGACAGTCAACCTGAAAACCCAGTCGGCTACAAGGTGACTGACAGGTGGGTGGCACATAGAGTGTGAAGATGAGGGACAAAGGGAGGATTCATCTCCTAGGCAGGACACAGCAGGATGGCAGGAAATTTCATCACAATGCCCAGAATCGCATGCAATTAAAAACTCACGAATTATTTCTGGAATATTCCATGCAATAAATTTGGGCCATAGTTGATGGCAGATAACTGAAACCATGTATAAGGGTGCACAACTGTAGTGACCAGATTACTCCATTTCATGTAAGTGGTATGATCCTTTTTCCAAAACAAGATCACCTTTTTCCCCAAAGTTGATCTGATACAGAGTTCCATCATACACAGCTAATTAACCAAAGGTTAAAAATTCCACCTGAAATATTTGGAATACATCAATATTTATAAGTCAATATAAAAAACATCACCGGGAGGTTGAGGCAGGAGAATGGCGTGAACCTGGGAGGTAGAGCTCGCAGTGAGCCGAGATGGCGCCACTGCACTCCAGCCTGGGAGGCAGAGTGAGACTCCATCTCAAAAAAAAAAAAAAATTCACCCTACAGCTAAATGGGCAAAATATATTAACAGGTAATTCAGAAGAAGGAATCGGAATGGCCACTGTGCACTGTGTAATCTCAACAGTAATCAGAAAATGGATAATGAAACTGAATAGTGAAATATCATTTCATACCCCTCATGCTAACAAAAATTAAGTCTTAAAAAAAAAACAGTGGGCTGGGTGTGGTGGCTCATGCCTGTAATCCCAGCACTTTGGGAAGCCAAGGCGGGCAGATCACTTGAGGTTGGGAGTTTGAGAACAGCCCGACCAACATGGAGAAACCCCGTTTTTACTAAAAATACAAAATTAGACAGGCGTGGTGGCGCCTGCTTATAATCCCAGCTACTTGGGAGGCTGAGGCAGGAGAATCATTTGAACCAGGGAGGCAGAGGATGCGACGAGCTGAGATCACACCATTGCACTCCAGCCTGGGCAACAAGAGCGAAACTGCGTTTCAAAAAAAAAGTCTTGGCTGAGTGCAGTGGCTCATGCCTGTAATTTCACCACTTTGGGAGGCTGAGGCAGGAGGATCACCTGAGACCAAGAGTTTGAGACGAGTCTGGGCAATATCATAACATAATTAGCTGAACATGGTGGTACACACCTGTAGTCTCAGCTCCTTGGGAGGCTGAGGTGGGTGGATCCCCTGACCCCAGGAGTTAGAGGCTGCAGAGAGCTGTGATAGTGCCACTGCATTCCAGTCTGGGAAACAGAATGAGACTCCATCCCTTAACAACAACAACAAAGTTTTATACCAAATGTCAACCTATATACTTCAAGCTCCAATGTAAATTGGAATAAGTTGAAAATATTTAATGAAGCTAAAAATCACATATAACTAGGGATATTACCCTCACAGGTAGTACCCCAAAGAAACTGTCATATCTATGTAAGGTATCATGAACAAAAATGTTCACTGCTGGAATGCTTGAAATTGGAAAAAATTAGAAACAACTTAAATGCAGATCAAGAGAAAAACTGATAAATTGTATATGTTCACAAAATGGAATACTGTACATTTGACTGACTTGCAACTACATGGATGTTATCACCAAAAAAACCCCATAATGTTATGGGAAAAAAAGAAGTTGCAGAATAATACGAACAGTATACTATTTAACTGAGCTTTCAAACCTAAAAAATGCTAAATATTATAAACAAATACATAAAGAGTAAACTTTTTTCTTTAAATGGGTATAAGACACAATAAATTCTGGATAGTACTTACCTCTAAGAAAAGAGCATGATATAAATAACCCAAAAAGGGCTTAAAATTACATATATGGACTCAATGTCTACGGGGCACAATATTCATAAATCAAAGTCCTGACCCCTAATGTGATGGTATTTGGAGGTGAGGTCTTTAGGGAGTAATTATGTTTAGAGGAGGTCATGAGAATGGGATCCTTATGATAGAATTAGTGTCCACGTAAGAGACCAGAGACTTCCCCTTTTCTCTTTCTTTCTCTTCCTGCCATGTGAGGATGCAGCAAGAAGACCACCATGTGTAAGAGAGCTCTCACTGGGATCCATGCTGGCACCATGATTAGACTCCCTGCCTCCAGAACTGTGAGAAATAAATGTCTGTTGTTTCAGTCACCCAGTCTAGTGTATTTTGTTATGGCAGCACAAGCTGAAACAGTAAGTGTTAC
The DNA here is from genome assembly GCF_002776525.5 of Piliocolobus tephrosceles. Lineage (NCBI taxonomy): Eukaryota > Metazoa > Chordata > Mammalia > Primates > Cercopithecidae > Piliocolobus > Piliocolobus tephrosceles. Next base: position 71,262,703 of record NC_045440.1, read on the forward strand.
ATTTTTAAACTGGTAAAAAATAACAAAAAACTAAAATCCAGATTAAGTGAATGACATAGCATGGCAGTTCTCAATTAGAACACACTAATAAGACACTGGTTCTCAGAGAACAACTTTAAGACTCGTATCCTATATATAATTCTTTTTTTTTTTTTTAATACTGACTTTTTCTTCTTCAAAACAATCAATCATCAGGTTCTGACAAATCGTTCTGATGTCAGAGAGACACTCAGTCCATCTGGAATGCCATCCCTACTGTTCTAAGTCAACACATAGCCACTCTCACTAGTCTTTTCACCTCTGGTCTATTTTCCCTCCAATTTCCAAATTCACCCTGTGTACCAAGAGCAAACCAGAACTTCTGTTTTTGTCTGTTTTTCTTTTTTTCTTTTTTTTTTAAAGAGACGGAGTCAGTTGGGCATGGTGACTCATGCCTGTAATCCCAGCGCTTTGGGAGGCTGAGGGATCACAAGGTAAGGAGTTCGAGACCAGCCTGGTCAATATGGTATAACCCCATCTCTAATACAAAAATCTCTAAAAATTAGCTGGGTGTGGTGGTGCATGCCTGTAGTCCCAGCTGCTCAGGAGGCTGAGGCAGGAGAATCACTTGAACCCAGGAGGCAGAGGTTGCAGTGAGCCGAAATCGTGCCACTGCACTCCAGCCTGGGTTACAGAGTGAGACTCCGTCTCAAAAAAAAAAAAAAAAAAAAAAAAAAACAACGACGAAAAAAAACAAAACAAAAAAGGAGATGGAGTCTTGCTCTGTCACCCAGGCTGGAGTACAGTGGCACAATCACAGCTCACTGCAGCCTCAAATTCCTGGGATCCAGTGATCCTCCTACCTCAGCCTCCAGAGTAGGTGGGACCACAGGTGCAGGCCAACATGCCCAAGAGCATGCCCAAGAGCTGCAAGAGCAAATCAATCTACATAAAATGTTACTTTGGTAATGTCACTGTTAGCTCCTGGAATTTAACTCTTTGACAGCAACCACTGCTGAACAATAAAATGAAAACTCCTTAATCTAGCATGTAAAGGTCTCTAAGCCTGGCTCAAAGCTGTATTTCTAACTGTACCTTCCATTACTCTATACAAATGGCTCTTTCTAGCCAAACTGCTCTATTCAAAGCCCTGTATGGGCTTTCCTCATTCTCACCTCTTCTTTGGTCATCCTGTGTCTCCTGTTTGGAATGCCATCCTCTCCAACACCACCTTTCTCACGGTATCTAAATTTTAGTTGTCTTCTAAGACCTTGCCACAAGTCTTATCTAATCCCTAAATCCCTCCCTAACCAATACACTCTAATTTAGACTCATTCAATCAATCAATCTTTATTGGATACCTAGCATGTGACAGGCGACACAGTTCTAGGGGCACTCATAGAATGCCTATATATATATACACTACACATGAATTAAATAGTTTGTTAATGTATATGTCAACCTCAACTACATTACGTGCTTCTTAAAAACACGGAGTTCATTTATCCCACAGAGCAACAACACAGTACTTTGTGTTTAGGGTTCAACATTCTCTGGCTAAATCAATTTTGAAATAAGTTACAATCATCTAATTTTTTGACCCAAAATAATCAATGCCTATCCTTGGAACTTTGAACAATTACGACATTTTCTTGTGATGTATATATATATATCTATACAACAAGAGTAATGGACTTGGAGTCAGAAGGTCTGTGTGGAACTTGAGCTCCACTGTGCACTATCTCTGGCCATATTACTTTCTCTGCACATTAATCTCCATAAAATGAGAATATTTACACCTACCTGTGAAGACGTCCATGACTGTTATGAGGCATAAGTAAATTAGAAAAATATATATTTTATTGTGCTAGAAGCATCCATGCTGGCACCATGATTAGACTCCCTGCCTCTAGAACTGTGAGAAATAAATGTCTGTTGTTTCAGTCACCCAGTCTAGTGTATTTTGTTATGGCAGCACAAGCTGAAACAGTAAGTGTTATATTTTTCAACTGGTTCACACTCATTCATGAATCCAACAAATTTTTACTAGGTTATTTTCAACAGATGCCAATATCCTCATTTCCCACCAGAAGAGTTAATACAGATCTGTTTCCTTTCTGGTTTATTTTTTCTTCTTTGAGATGGGGTCTCACTCTGTCACCCAGGCTGGAGTGCAGTGGCACAATCACAGCTCACCACAGGCCTCAATCTCCCAGACTCAGGTGATCCTCCTGCCTCAGTCCCCAAGAAGCTGGGACCACTGGCATGCGTCACTATGCCCGGCTAATTTTTTATTTTTAATTTTTTTGTAGAGATGGGGTTTCGCCATGTTACCCAGACTGGAAGATCCATTTCCTTTCTGCTAGGTGATGGGAATGCTGTCTTTGACTAGTAAATGAAAGAAAGGAATACCTACAAAAATATTCAAATATTCAATTAAAATATTTGAATTGTATATTAAATCATAATCTCTTAAGGCCATAAAATTATTCTATTTTTAAAATGTCTTTATTCTAGTTATCACATAAGGCACAAACGCTAGTTATTTATAACCTTGCTAAAGCACCAATGAAAATGGGATTTGGAAAAGAATAGAGAAATTAATAAAACTGCTAATTATAAGGAATATGATGAAGAAAACTTCAAATTCCTCTTTCATAAAATCGTTTTTCATATTTGACTTCCTATTTGAAGCAGGATACATGGGAATTCATTATTGATTCACTAGCTAGCCTACCTGGTTTTTCAGAAGACTTAACAACCCCTGTTAGGAATCCCTGCTGCTCCTGCTGGATGCAGTTGCCCACAAGAGAAGCGGCTGCTTTTAAAACCAATTTTAGATTGACTACAATTTGGAGCCTACCCTTGGGACCTTCATTTGGAGCTCTTTTTTTTGAGAGAGTGTCTTGCACTGTTGCCCAGGCTGGAATGCAGTGGCACTATCTCAGCTCACTGTAAGCTCTGCCTCCTGGGTTCCCGCCATTCTCCTGCCTCAGCCTCCCAAGTAGCTGGGACTACAGGCATCTGCCACCACACCTGGCTATTTTTTGTATTTTTAGTAGAGACGGGGTTTCACCATGTTAGCCAGGATGGTCTCAATCTCCTGACCTTGTGATCTGCCGGCCTCCAACTCCCAAAGTGCTGGGATTACAGGCGTGAGCCACCACGTCCGGCCTGGAGCTCATATTTTAAACCACGATTTGGTCTCTATCTTCATTGTCTTTATATACAAGGCTCATCTCTCTTAATCTGCAGTGGCTTGAAATCTCTCATTATCTCTCTGTTTCAGCCACTTGAGAAGTCCACTGCCCATCTTTGAGATCCACCCCAGAAAGGTAATTTCAAGTAGACCATCTAGCCTACAATATAGGGCTCCTCATATACCCTCTAAATTTAATGATACTCAATCTAGCCATTTTTACATGACACGGCAACAAACAGAAATTTGTGCATTTACCATTCAGTTTATAGGCAAAATCTTACATTAGGTACAGTTTGACTATTTTTATTTGACTATTTTTCCCTTTATTTTTCTTTCTAAGTCACCTTTTCTATCAACACAAAATCTAGGTAATTACTATATAATGCTTAAGATTATAGGCTCTGGTGTGACACTAGTTCAAAACTGGGCTGCACTGGTTATTAGCTATGTTAACTTAAAAAATTACAAATATTTTTAGGCCCCAAGAGCAACAACCACCACTACTGCTTCACAGGGTTTTTGTTAGTATTAAATGAGTTAGTACAAGTAAAACAGAAGAGCACCTAACATGAATTCTATACAAATCCTGCATTTTTAACATGGAGTAACACTAGTTATTAGAGTAATAAGCTATACATATACTTTCAATGCTTAATAAGACTGAGCAAGTATCATTCTGGTGAGTAGGCTCTTTTGAGCTTGAAACATTATAAACACAACTTAGTTGTCTCCGCAGCTCGTCTGTAAAGATAAATATTTATAGATTTTTCTCCCTCAAGTTTATTATTTTAACACAGAAAGTGGTTACTAGAAAAAGTGTGGAAAGTAAGGAAAAGTGAAGGGGGGAGGACATGCATATTTCCACTATATACCACTATGTGATATATTTACTTCCAAGAACTTTATAACAAAAATGTAATTTTTAAAATCAGTCATATAAAATTAAATCCTACCATTTCTACCTACCAGTACCATGAAAGTATTTTTCCTTGTTGGTTCAGCCTTTGGCAATATAATCTTTAATAGCAGCATAATATTTCAAGTTGAATTCATATATTCTAAAGCAAACCTGGGAAGGTTCTTCTTGTGACAACTGCAAGCATACGTGCCATAAAAGAATAGTGATGGGGGGCCTAGGTACAGTGGCTCACACCTATAATCCCACTGCTTTGGGCGGCTAAGAGTTCAGGAGTTTAAATCTGGGATAAGGACCAGGAGTTCAAGACCAGCCTGGGCAACACAGTGAGACTCTATCTCTAAAAAAAATTTAATTTAAAAAAAAAAAAATGTCACTCAGGATCCACATCATGGGAGTGCAGACTTTTTTCTACAGCACAAACACTGGCATCTTTCTAGTGTTCAGTATAGTCAAAAACAATGACGGTAGCACTAAGCTAATAAATACAGGAAGAAAAAATATTGAACAAAGTTGTGGCTTCAACTTAAATGTTAATTTTCATTAAGGAGCGCTTCCAATTTTTCACTAAGACAAATTAACAACTTCAATCAATATACAAAATATACATATTTGCATTCTGATTTAAGGCAAGTCAACCTAAATTCATCCACAGTAAGAAAAATTCATAGATGTGCCTATGTTGAAACTCAAATTTTCCATCCGATAGCTTAAGGATACCTTAGGTTATCAGAGATTTAAAAAATACATACAACACACATTTACTGAAACCTAATTATGAATTTTGCCAGACTCAACACATACTACTTTAACTGACTAACAACAACCAGTAAAAATGTTTCATTTATTTAAAAAATTACCAGCCTGGGCAACACAGACCTCAACTGTTAAAAATTAGCCAGGCTCATTTTTAAATTTTAGCTTGGCGCATGCCTGTAGTCCCAGCTACTGGGGAGGCTGCAGTGGGAGAATCACTTGAGCCAGGGAGGTCGAGGCTGCAGTGAACAGTGATCTCACCACTGCATTCCAGCCTGAGTGACACAGTGAGACCTTGCCTCAAAAAAAAAGGGAGAAAAGAAAAAAAAGAACAAGAAAAAAAAAGAAAAGAGAACATTAGGGCAGCAGCATGGTTTGACGAAAAGAGTTACTGAACTTGGAAGGGAAAAACTTAGATTCATGTCCCAGCAAGGCCCACAACTATGCAACAGCCAAAAAATTGTTCACTAACTCTAGGTCCTAATTTTAAAGTGTAGTCCTTCAATGATATGATTCCTAGGGTCTCTTCCAGCTCTAAAGTAAAGATGTTAAGAAATAAAGATGATAATGCTATCATTATCTGGCATGCAACTGACGGCCATAGGACAGGCGACTTATTGATGTACATCATATCCTAAACCTGTAATTTTGTTCAGCACTGTCCCAGTGTGTGCTGTAGCGGGGTGGGGTGGGGGGGCGGGGGTCCGGTAGGCACAGTGGCCACTATAATTCCAATATTTGTTATGTAAATATATTGTTTTCTTTAAAAGTAAAAAATCATAAAAAATCCTGCTTTAGTCTTTTCTGTTACCTTGGTTCCCTATCCCTTTAACAATAACAACCACCAGACTGAAATTAAATATCTGAGTTGCTCTCATTAAAGAAACTTGCATTTACTTCCCTGGTACACAAGGAAAACAATTTTGAAATCTGCCTAATCAACAGACATTAATATTGTCTGTCGAAATAAATATGTTTGCATAGTTATTAAAAAGAACACCATATAAAATCATGCTTAAATTCATTTATTTTGAACACATACCTATGAGCAATTAGTTTAAATATAAAGAAAAAGATAACAATGATGAATTATATGAATTTTCAAAGCACATTAAATTAGCATTGAAATTCTATGAACGTACTTTAGAATGCTAAGTTTGTAAAAAAAAAAAAAGAATGCTAAGTTTGTTAATTTTTTGTTTATTTGTAATATGCAATAGATGGAAATATGCAATAGATGGAAAGATATATGTTGAAAATACATCTTGGCTCATTAAAAATGCAACACAGGAATATACGCTTTTTAAAAATCTTTTTAAAGCAAGAAGATTTTTCTTTGCCATCTTTCAAATAAACATTCATTTCTGGTCCTCATTATAAACAAGATATAGTGTAGTGACAGATTTGCTGTGTCTTTGAGTTAACAAAAAATAATAAACAAGGTAAGCACCAGAGTACTGTGGAACACACTGAGCTTATTAGTATTAATTTTTTACATGTTTCAACTGACAAAATGTAGCTATAACGGATACCCTGATTGTAAATTTAAACTGCTATGCTTATGTGAAGATTGTGTAATAAGCAGTCATTATGCTCTTTTCTTTTCTGATCTCTAATGGAAAAACTAAGAAGTTCTTCCTCCTTTAAAATTAAGTGCTTTAATAAAGTAAGATTTTTAGGGGAAAAAACACTCAACTTTTTACGTTGTAAATTACTAAAAGTTGCTCTCACTAGACTTGACTATTTAGAAACTACAGTGATTAAATGCTTTCCAGAGCTTACATGTTAGTCCTTTCAACATCAAATGTACAATGAGAATCATGTCAGCACTCTGCTCTGCGAAGCTTTGGCCTTCAGTGAGCAATAGAACAGGACAGCCAGGTCCTGCACGACTGAGATAGACAGAAATGCCTTAGCAAACCAGAGCCACCAGATCCATAATTTGCTTCTGACCACTTATGCCTACATACTTGCCCTCAACCCACATGTTTGCAAACATTAAACTAACAGGCTATTCCTTTGCTCCTGAATCACACAGGCTGCCTAATGAAGTTCCTAGCTAAATCTCTCCACTGAAATTACTTTCCATAGAAAAAACCGTACAGATATCCTAATAAATTGAATAAAGAGATTGAAAAATTGTAGGAATTCTGCACACACGTGTAACTGCCAAAGTAAAAGAAATATTTTAAAGTATGTATTTATTGTCGATTGATTTCCAACTTATGGAAATGTACATACAAACACTTGAAAAATACAGCTTCAAAAGTACATACTTTTTTTGGATTCTGGAATGTGTTCAAACTTGGCAGAAACTGTGGGATCCTTGAAACATCAAGGTTTTTCACTTTTTCTTCTTCCTTTTCTAAATTGCCCATAAACTTTCATCATCAGTATTTTGCTACAGGTATAGACATGGCTAAGATACATTGATTCATCCTAGAAGGAGGGATGTTTACAGAAATTAAGCCAGATTCAGTCAAAGCAAAGCACAGGCTTCAACATGAAACCCCACCCCCACCTAAAAAAACCTCAGCAGTAACTACCTAACTTATTTATCTACGTGTCTCCTCTACTCTTCCCTTAATTCTTCTGTGTCATGTTTCTGGTTATATTATCATGTGCTTCCAACTTCTTTTCCTTTGATAAGAGTAATTTTAAGAGACTAAATAATTTTTTTTTTCTTACCCCATAGCAGTCTCTTAGCTGACTGGTCTGAAATTCCTTTGCTCCACCTCCTAATATCTGTCACAAGAGTCAGATTACAAGTCAACCCAAAGGGGAGCACGGAGTATGCACGTGAAGAGGGAACACAAGAAAAAGGAAACACTAGTGGTTGGGGCATCACTAGAAGCCATAATATAGTTTCTGTTCTTTATTTGATACAATTGTACAAAAGGATACCATGTTAGATATAACATTAGTCTGAATGTTAATTTCCTAAATAAAAATTCTCTTTAAATATGTAAAATAATAATCCCTTTATTATTCAACATGTAGAGATTTATTAAACACGTATAAAGTAATAATTTAATATTTGCAGTGAAGGAAACTTTCATCTTCGTTTTTAAAGTCATCTAGACTACCATCAGAAATATTAACAGTGAAATACATTAATTACAAGCCAAATGATACAATGTATGTAGCTACTTAGCTATTTTACTAAGAAAATAACTTTATCTTTGATATTTTCTATTTTAAAAACTTATCTGTGAATTGATTTAAGGACTGTATATGTAAATCTGCTAAAATTATTTCAGTGGATAAAATAATGAATCAGTACCTATTTACATGCTGCCAAAGCACACCTATAATTTTTAAAATGATGATAAGAGTAGCCTCAGGCAGTCAGCAGACATCTCAGAAATCTCAGTGTAAGTGGTTTTAACTTGCAACATGATGCCAAAAATCTTACAACAGGGAGCTGCCATCTTGTGTCCCCACCTGTGTGTACCTAATCTCAGCTGGTTCCCCTGAGATCCCCTGAGCACCAACCCTAGTCCCACACGCAGCCCCTTATCCGCTCCAACAAGATGAAAGAAACAATCATGAACCAGGAAAAACTCGCCAAACTGCAGGCAAAAGTGCACATTGGTGGAGCTGCTCACAAAGAAGGTAGTTCACGGAACAGCCACAGCAGATGATAAAAAAACGTCAGTTCTCCTTAAAGAAGTTAGAAATCTCTAGCATTGAAGAGGTGAGTATGTTTATGAACCAAGGAACAGCGATCCACTTTAACAACCCTAAAGTTCAGGCATCTCTGGCAGTGAACACTTTCACCATTACAGGCTATACTGAGACAAAGCAGCTGACAGAAATGCTACACAGCATCTTAAACCAGCTTGGTGCAGGCAGTCTGACTAGTTTAAGGAGACTGGCTGAAGTTCTGCCCAAACAATCTGTGGGTGGAGAAGCACCACACTACTGGAGAGGATGATGATGATGCTGAAGTTCCAGATCTTGTGGAGAATTTGGATGAGGCTTCCAAGAATGAGGCAAACTGAAATGAGTCAACTTCTGAAGATAAAACTTGAAGAAGTCACTGGGAGCTGCTATTTTATATTAATTATATATAAAATTATAAAATTTTATAAGAAATTTTAAAAATTTCTTATATATTTTTAAGAAATTTTTGTTTATGGGTCTGATAAAACCCAGATCTCTAATATTTTTAAGCCCAAGCCCCTTGGACACTGCAGCTCTTTTCAGTTTTTGCTTATACACAATTCATTCTTTGCAGCTAATTAAGCAGAAGAAGTCTGGGAACAAAGTTTGAAACAAAGGTTAATAAAGTTCTTTGCCTAGTATACAGTTGTATTCTTTATTTCACTGACACTGATCTGTACACAGTAATCATAGTGTAGTGTAAAAAAGGTAGTATAAAGTTCTCATGTTTGAAGAAAAAAAAAACCTTACATCAGGAAAACATCTAACTAAAGCAACAATAAAAACTTGTTTTTTGGTTAAAAGTGCTTGGTGGTTCTCTAATACATATGAGCACCTGAAAAAGAATTCAGATCCAAATCTACTCCATTAGGATACTGAAGTTTCCAAAGCCTACAGAGCTTCAGCTGATCGTAATTGTTGTGAAGGGCGAGAACCTACTGTGTGCTCAATCTTGCCATCTGTAGGTGCTTTACACAACTCCAGGGTTTTTTAAGTAGGGTCAAAAATTTACAGTATTTTTAAAAACTAATTACCAGTCACAAATCCTTTTGCTTTATGTCATCCTTCAAAAATTCTCTGAATAATTTTGGTACAATCCCATCATAAATTTGCTCAACATTAGCTCTATCCACAAATCCGTTTTACATTCATAATACAAATACAGTCTTTAATGATCAAGTAAATATTTATTCTCATATTTAGCAAAATGATTTTCTTCCAAAATAACTCTCCAAAAGATACTACTTATAGAACACAGCAATTATTCTAAGACTCCTTTACAAAATCACTGGTGGCCTGCAATGCAACAATCCACATAAAATACGAACTGAAAAGTATTCATAATCAGGACCTCAATCTCATCGCTACTCATGAACTCTACCACCACTCAAGATGCTCGCTCATTCCACTGTCTCACCTGTTAGTGTCCACAACTGAAACACAGATGCATCATCTCCCGTAATTAAGATTTCGGCTAGAACTGGCACAGTAAGCTATACCATTTCCAGACCTAACAGATTTACACTACAATTAAATATATTAAAGTTTCTGCACATAAAAAACTCATATATACCTAATCAAAAGGCATCTTTACCCAGTCAGTAGGTTCATCTGTAGTTCTGATTATTTTTAATTAACAGATATTCCAAAAATCAAAATAAGTACAAATACGCCATCTTCTAAAATTATCTAATTCTCAAGTTTTATTTCTCTCATTTAGAGTTACCAAACTTTACTTGCAAAACTGTATCCTTAATTAACCACAGGAAATTTCCAGTAAACTGAAATCACCATAAATTCAGTAGGTATAATGAGAAATCATCTCAGAGTAGAATATAGTCCTTAAAAAGAAATAAGCACTTATATATAGTTGCAGTTTAGCTTATTAGAGAATTGTATCCTTAAAAATACTATATAAATAATGTAAATTTGAATTGTATTTTCAATATACAAAAGAAATTTAATATTTAAAAAGAAAAACTGCTGAGTCCTTTCTTAAAACTGAATAATCTTTAGCAATACAAAGGATCAACTCCTACTTAAATTATTTTATATGTAGGAATCTGATACATTAAAACAGGTTGTCTACGTAGTATTACTCTAATTAAAAAAACAAAGAACAGCTAACCAAAGAAGAACAAGCTCAGCAGAGAAAATACGCAAAACATTTTGAAGTAATGTTTCTAATTAGCAAGGGCTTTCACAAAGACATAATAGCAAATTTTGCTTTCCTGATTAATTAGAACACCAACACAAAGAACTAGACTCTAACTGGCAGTTCTTCTAGAGAACTAGGATGGAACAGATGCAAGCAACAGTAGAATATGTGTTATTTTTTAAAAGGGCACTGAAAATCTTGTGTCATAGATATATAGATAGGCGATGGTTCTCATGTTTAAACACTTTCAACAACTATAAAGGCTATGTAGCTGGTAGTATAACAGAAATAGTTTGGCCAAAAAAATACTAAACTTTGCAAAGAGCTTTTTGTCCACTTAGCTGTAAGGTAAAATATTGACTGAAAAGACCTTTGAAAACATCTAGAATTGTTCCTCTTTCTATGAATGATTCCCTAATTATCAGAGACATACTTCAATATTTGCTGTTAATTTTAATGGAAGAATTTCACAGCACACTCAAAGAATACCAATTTCTTCCTCCAAGATAAAAGGAGGCACAGATCATTAATGTAAAATTAATATGCCTAAATTAAATGAAAAGAGAAAAAGAAATTAAGGAAGAAATTTAGGACAGGACCCATAACAGCACCGCAATTAAGAAGATAAGGAAAGGAAATTCTCAGGGAAGACAAATAAATCCTCCAGCCTCCAAGATGAGAAACTTGCTCTTAGGGGAAAAAAAGATTAACATTAAAGAATAGCAAATTGAGGTGATTTAAGAAGTAAATTCAAAATACTGCAGCAAAAACTTCTGAATGCCAAATTTTAAGTACACTGACTGATATGGTTTGGTTGTGTCTCCACCCAAATCTCATCGTGAATTGTAGTTCCCATAATCCCTACATGTCTAGGAGGGTCCCTGTGGGAGGTAATTGAATTGGGGGGTGGTTTCCCCTATCCTATTTTTGTGATAGTAAGTTCTCACTGAGATCTGATGGTTTTATAAGGGGATTCTCCCTTCACTCAGTTCTCATTCCTCTCTTGCCTGCTGCCTTGTGAAGGAGGACATGTTTGCTTCCCCTTCTGCCATGACTGTAAGTTTCCTGAGGCCTTCCCAACCATGTGAAACTGTGAGTCAATTAAACCTCTTTCCTTTATAAATTACTCAGTCTCAGGTATTTCTTCATAGCAGCATGAGGACTAATACATACACCCATTAGTCTCAAAACAATTCTCTCAAATTCTGATATACAGACCTTTAAAAAGCAGACATCATCTACATGCCATTCTAAATTTTCTGGTATTTTCATTCTTTACTAGCCACTTTCATTCTGATGTCTCAATGTCTAAGTAAAATAATTTCAGAATGAATAACACATAATAAAATGTAAGTATACTAAAGCACAAATATCTTCTCTTAAAAAACAATTTCTAAGATCCCATTTAAGAAGAACCTAGATTTCCCCAACTTGTGTTTTATCCTTCATTCCCTAGTACCAATCATGGGCAAGTTCTTCAATTTTTTTTTTCCTCCTCGGGTTCTTCATCTAAAGCAGGTGTTTTTTTTTTTCCTAATTGCTTCAGTGATTATGTAAAACAAAATGAGACGAATGGCCAAAAATGGTCTGCATAACATTTTTGCAATAAAGTATAAATGACAGAAGTCACTAGATGTTGAGTGATCCTCAACTGTCCAATTCCCTTCTGAAACTTTACTGTACATTACTACTTTCTCTTGCCTTTTCTGTTTTTCCAAGTAATAATCTCTTCTTTTCTCTATTTACCCTAACCTTAAGAAACTCACAATTCAGATGAGAAAATATTTACTGGTTCTTCTGTAAAGATGTTCTAAAGATATAGTTCTATCTTTTGGTTAAATGAAACTAATCCTGAAACTTTTTAAAAACTAAAATCCCTACATTTTAAAATAAAATCTTTGCTAAAATACATGGTTTCTTTACCTTCCTAAATGGTGTTCTTTGGTAATGTTAATAGCAGTATTAAGGGCTAGACAGTTGAGTAAAAAAAATTACTTCTAAATGTTCCGACAAATGCTATTTTTAGGTCATGTTTATAGACTATTCATACTTTTATGTGAATTTCTTAGTTATCGGGTACTCACTGTCATTTTTTAAAAAATGAATACACTACAATTTATCCATGCTCCTGTTAGACATTTAAATTTTTTCCAGTTTTTTGCTATTTCCTCACTGTTGTTTTTGATGTATTCCATATGCCTGATTCCACCAGCCAGTTTTGTTTTCTAGACTTTACTCCCACATTCATATCTTTATAATAGCTTTAATGATATATAATTTACATGCCATACAATTCATCCATTTAAATAAAATGTACAATAGTTTTTAGTATATTCAGAGTTGTGCAACCAATACCACAATCAATTTTAGAACATTATTAACACTATAAAAAGAAACCCTATATCCATTAGCACTCACTCCCATTTTCTCCCACTCCTCAATCCCAGCGGTAGGCAACCATTAGTCTATCTTCTATCTCTACAGCATTGCCTATTCTGGACATTTCATATAAATGGAATCATACAGTATGTGGCCTTTATGACTGGCTTCCTTCAATAAATATAATGCTTCCAAGGCTCATCCATTTTGTAGCATATATCGGTATTTCACTTCTTTTTATTGCCAAATAATACTCCACTGAAGTATATAAGCAAGTTTTACGTATCTATTCATCAGCTGATGGATGTTTGGACTGTTTTCATTTTGGTACTACTATGACTAATGCTACTATGAACATCTCATATTCATATTTCATCAATATAGAAAATCTACTAATTGGTTTATGATAATGGGATGATGTGGATCATAGGGAGGCTGGATATCCACAGGAGACAAAGCCAGGTCTTGTGTAAGACCTGGGGTGACTCCTCCTTCCCTTAAAAGTCAGTCACTTCCTAGAATCCACTTATCTTCATCCCCTCTGCCACTACCCCTCAGTTCACATTTCATCTGGATCACTTCCACAGGCTCAACTTGCCTAACCCTCCAGTATTGCCCTCCTCTAGTCCATTCACCCCAGGGCAGGGCATTCATTCTAAAATGAATGAATTGGTTTGGCACCAGGGCTCATGCCTGTAACCCCAGCATTTTGGGAGGCTGAGGCGGGCAGATCACTTGAGGCCAGGAGTTCAAGACCAGCCTGAGCAAATGGCGAAACCTCATCTCTACCAAAAATATAAAAAATAGCTGGGTGTGGTGGTGTGTACCTGTAAACCCAGCTACTAGGTAGCTGAGGCATGAGAATCACTTGAATCTGGGAGGCGGAGGCGGAGGCTGCAGCGAACCGAGGTCGCGCCACTGCACTCCAGCCTGGGCAAAAGAGGGAAACTCCGTCTCAAAAAAAAAAAAAAAAAAATTCATCATTTCATTTCCCTGTATCAATCCATCAATGGTCCCCATGGTACTCAAGATTAAAGTAAAATGGCTTCCCAAGCAAAAGGCCCTTGGATGATCTCACCTCACCAATCTCCATAATCCTGATCTCTCGCTATTTCTGCTGCACGTATGAGGAACAACTGGAGTTCATTATTCCAAAGGCCTTGCTCCCTCTTCTCACCATTGAACCTTTGTACATGATGCCCTCTCTGCCTGGAATTACCCCCAGTAGATGCTTCCCCTTATGATGGAACTGTTTACATCCTACCTTTTTTTCAATATGCCATCACCTCCACAATGACATAAACTCCAAGTGAGCGAAATTTGTCTTTTCTCATTGCCAGTGGATCTAGTACAATCAATGGCATAGAGTGGATTTTCAACATTATTTGTGGCTCTCGTGAGGAAATGCTATGCTTATTAGTATACCTGAATAATTCCTGAGTAAGAAGGACTTTCCTAGGCTCTGGGGTTGATAAAAAGCTGGTAAGGAAATACAAAACACAAACCTTAACCTTGGCTTACCCCTCTACAACACACGCAAGCAACCCTCCACTGTCAGGTCACATGGTTCATGATGGGACTAATATCCCCACTTCCTCACAGCCTCTAGAGTGACCAGGACTAGCCAAAACGCTTGCCTTAATCTCAGCCCCCTGGCAAGACTGGCTCAGAAATGGGCAGGCAATCCAACCTGGACCAGGGAGAGTCATTCCTGTAATTTTTTTTTAGAACTATCAGGGAAGATCCTTTTGAGAGGGGATTATTGGCTGTTAAAATGACATAAGGCAGAACTGCTAATGACCTTCTCTGCCATGACATAAGGTCCTAATTGAAAAAAAGTCAACACAAGAAAGTAGAGAAAAAGAGAAGGTCCTGATGACATCATTTAATTCCTTCCATCCAGACTTGCCCTGAGCCAGTTGTGGCTTTGGACTTCCCATTTACAAGAGGTAATAAGTTCCAGGTTTGCTTATACTGGTTTGAGTTGCATTTCTACACTTGCAGCCAAGGAGTCCATAACTACACACATCAAGAATCTATCTTCTTGTGTTAGTCTATCTTAGGCATTAAGCGACTATACCTATCTTTCAAGCATCAGCCATTCTGCATCGCCATTTACATAGTTTAAAGCTCAAAGCATATGCCCTATTCTTAGGGATACCTTAGTGGAAGCCATAAATCCCTGCCTCAGAGCTGAGTTTCTACCATTTCCTTTCGTGGGTAAAACAATGAAGGTAGGCTGCCAGAGCCAGGGTAGAATCCTAAGACCCCGGGAAACTGGGACATCTGAAGCTTTCAACCTATAATGGGGAAAATGATAAAAGCTAGCATAGAATTAGACCAACTGAGGGACGATCACGATTCTGTGGGAGTTAATGCTACTTGCTTTCATCCTTAGAGACATAAGGTAAATCAAAATTCATCTGCTTTCTCAGAAATCAATTTTCTGAAATTGAAGGGTCAGGTTTGGTTGTATAGAATTCTTCCAAATTTCATGTAAGATATAGAAATACTGACCCACACACAATACACCAACTACTTCCCTATGGGTGGAGTAAATAAGGTAGAACCAGTTTTTCTGAATAAAGTGTTCATGAAATGTTACAAAATTGAGTGTTAATCTAAGCTAGATTTCTTGGTAACAGGAGAAGATATTGAAATTGAGACATCATCTGTGTACTCAGTGACTGGTACAGTACAGCAGAAAGAACGATATGACCAAGAATAATCAGAAAACTGGAGTCGAGCGTAGGATCTACACCAAGCAGCCTTGGGGCTTTTTCCTACTAGTTAGTTATGCCTCATAGAAATCCACTCAGGCCGGGCGCGGTGGCTCAAGCCTGTAATCCCAGCACTTTGGGAGGCCGAGACGGGCGGATCACGAGGTCAGGAGATCGAGACCATCCTGGCTAACACGGTGAAACCCCGTCTCTACTAAAAACTACAAAAAACTAGCCGGGCGAGGTGGCAGGCGCCTGTAGTCCCAGCTACTCGGGAGGCTGAGGCAGGAGAATGGCGTAAACCCGGGAGGCGGAGCTTGCAGTGAGCTGAGATCCGGCCACTGCACTCCAGCCCGGGCGACAGAGGGAGACTCCGTCTCAAAACAAAACAAAACAAATAAAAAGAAATCCACTCTACCCCTTACTTCCAGGCTCTTTTTCCAAAAGAGTGACTTTGCATAACACCGTTGAGGGCTTCCCACTCATACAGGATCTTAAGAATGGGAGGCCGGTACGAGTTCTGTGGAGAGCATGCCACACGAGAAAATGGGCATCTGCAGGGGAAGGCAGAGGGCTGGGAAGATGTGGTGTACACATCTCCATCCTGGCTATGGAAGCTTCTAATGAGAATTAAGCACTGGGAACCATCATTAAAATTTAGGGGAAAAAAAGCGGGGCATGGTGGTTCATGCCTGTAATCCCAGCACTTTGGGAGGCCGAGGAGGGTGGATCACTTGAAGTCAGGAGTTTGAGACCAGCTTAGCCAACATGGTGAAATCCCGTCTCTACTAAAAATACAAAAATCAGCCAGGTGTGGTGGCACACACCTGTAGTCCCAGCTATTTGGGAGGCTAAGGCAAGAGAATCAACCTTGAACATGGGAGGCGGAGGCTACAGTGAGCTAAGATTGTGCCACTATACTCCAGCCTGGGTGACAGAGCAAGACCCTGTCTCAAAAATAAAAATAAAAATAAAAAAAGGAAAAAATACATTAGAAATTCCAGGTATGAAAGACTCTGTAGTTGCATTAACTTAAATCTCTCTTCCACTTAGGGAGCATTAGCAGCTGGTGATACAGAAATGATTATGCTGTGGCCTCTCCTAGATCAAGGGAAAAGGTGAATTAAGAGCAAGTGGCTAGGGAGCATTCCCAGAAAAGCCTCTAAACTAGGAAACTCATCACCCCCCACCTCTTTGTTTTCTTGGATGATAGCAGCAAAAGTAACTACACTCAACAGAATCAGAGGATTCCAGGAAGAGAAACGTAGCTTTCTCTTCCACGTATCCTGCCTGAACACCCGGCAGTAGTCCGTGGCCAAGGGTCAATGCTCAAGAGCTGCTCACAGTAAAAGTTTTGAAAACACACTAAGCTTTAGAATTTCCAATCTTTACACCTGCAAAATGGAGATTCTACAGCAAAGCCACTATTAATCAGAATACTCATGAGATGACAAGTTACGTTACCCCACTATCACCACCAAATGTGATTCATCATTTTTTATTATTCAAAGCCCTCCTGAAATTGTATGATCATAATTTCCTATTTTAGCAAAATATAACATTCAAAATATAATTTTATCTTTCTCAATGACTTAATCATTCTGAATATCTGATGTCAACACAAAATAATGAAACCTAAGGGGTGAGAGATAAGACTGAATGTCTACTAACCCCAACAAATTAGTGTGTACATATATATGCTGATTTCTAACTTCCTTTCATGAGATTCAATTTAACAGCAATGTAAGAGATTAAAATGCTATTTATTTGAGCATCTCAATATGGGGTTCACATTAATCCAAGTTCATTATATCCAACTAGATGTATTCAGATTGATTATAAAGATTAATAACGATATATGATCATGCACATGTCAAGGACTTCAAAAACACTTGCCAACAAAAAGACTGTGCAGGCAACAGGATAGCCTATGAGTCCCGTCTTTTCTACTAATTAATTACAAGAAATCAGGCAGGCCATAAGGCCACGCACGGTGGGTCATGCCTTTAATCCAAACACTTTGGGAGGCCGAAGCGGGTGGATTACTGGAGGTCAGGAGTTCAAGACCAGCCTGGTCAACATGGTGAAACCCTGTCTCTACTAAAAATGCAAAAAAATTAGCCAGGCATTGTGGCGCACGCCTGTAATCCCAGCTACTCCAGAGGCTGAGGCAGGAGAATCGCTTGAACCCGGAGGCAGAGGTTGCTGTGACCCGAGATCGCACCATTGCACTCCAGCCTGGGTAAAAAGAGCGAAACCTCCTGCCTTTTAAAAAAAAAAAAAAGCAGCCAGGCTACTGGACTTGTTTCTTCCCAATCATAAAATTTTCCTGTCAAAAATTCCATGATTCGTTCAATACTGCTAATAAAAGTGTCAGCTGGATACTACTAGGGTTGGTGTAATATTAAACCCAAGTAACAGGACCCACATTTGATATGCAATGACTCTCCAGAGTGAACTCAGTGACCCCATTTTCTAAAATACTAATGTACTCACAGTGTGTGTGCATGTGCGCATACATATGAATGTCTGTTCACAAAAACTGAATTTTCATTTTAGTAAACATCCAGAAGGCCACCCACAAGCAGGGCTAAACACTGAGAATAAAAAGCAGTACATACAGAGGTTGGCCCCAGGACTCTGGTTCATGCTGACTCAACTCAGGATCTACTAGTTTATCCTCTAGTGAACACATTCTGTAATTCAGTGCCAACACTGGTATCTTCCTTGGTTTATCCACGAAATTGAAGATAGGCTTCCAATAGATATTCTAGGCAAAAAACAGAAAACTAATGGGGAATTTAAACTTCGCCATTGATAGGTGAGACTAGTTGTTCTTAGGGACACTAGTTAAACTGTATCATTTTTTTCCTTCACTCTCAAAGTGGAGATGTGTATTTGTAATGCCAAAATGATGCATTTAAAATGGTCATTGATGAGTTTTTAAGTTAAGTGTACGGTCACAACAGAGTTCTAGAAGCAATCTTTCAGACTGGTTTCAGTATTGAGTCCAGGCAACAAATACAATTTGCACTAGGTCTCACAACTACCACCTGGGAACAAGTGGGTGAATTACCGACTCACTGACTCTTATGTGTGTTTGGTTCACTTACACCTTTTTCTGATGCAAGACGCAAAGATCAAAGAGCCCAGCCTTAACTTTCATTTGCTATAGTAACTGGTAGAATAATCAGTAAAGAGGTATTAAAAGTCTTCATGTTGTCTACCTACCATTATACAGTATTTTCTAATAATATGTCAAAATAATACAAGATGAGTATCCCTAACCCAAAATGCTAGAGACCAGAAGTGTTTCAGATTTCTGATTTTTTTCAGATTTTGGAATATTTGCATTGCACTTGCCAGCTGGCATTCCAAATCCAACAATCTGAAATCCTGCATGTTCCAGTGAGCACCTCCTTTTGAGTGTCATGTTGGTGCTCAAAAATTTTGGATTTTGGAGGATTTCAGATATGGTATGCTCAATCTACATTTATTTGTCTAATTGAATGATTTTTCATTCCCTTTTCTCCAGGTTTACAATAATATATTTAGCAATAACAATGTTCAGAAGTATTCCTCTTGAATAAATAAGCAACATTCCCCTCCATGTTAGAAACAGCCTTCTCTCCTCCTTACTAAATGACTGCCAAGAATGACAACACCCCTTGACAACAGCTAGGTGCACTAGAAATGGAATGAGAGAGGCTGAAAAACACAAATGATCATCTGCTGGGGTCTACAGGAAACATGATTCACCACTTTTATAACTCTTTCTATATTCTCATCCTCAGAATCTCTAGATGGTGCTTTCAAGTGAGAATTTTTGTGAAGCCCTCCTTGGATGCAAATTTGAAAAATAAACGTCCTCCTCTTTCTCTTTCACTCCTATTCTCCCTCTAAAAGGAGGCCTGACAGGGTGGAAGTAGATGGAGGCAAGGAAGTAGTCACAAAGAAAACATGTACTAAAAGAAAATTAGTAGAAATACTCAGTGATTTTCAAGAGAGCAACGTCCCAGAAAATAAATTTTGTAGTTGTTGATCCTCACTTTCTGAAGGTCTTTAGCTCTCATGATACTCATTTGTTCCTAGAAAGCTGGAAAGGGAGGACTATTAATAGGGAGGGACCTTAACCCTCTCAGCCACCTTCTCGCATCACCCTTTGTTACCAAACTGCCTATCAGATAACTTCAGATAATCTGTGGCTAACTTAATGATCATCCGTTCTTAAGGGATGGTATATACATATAAGGGAGAACATATGTGCATGTGTGCGTGTGTGTGTGTGTCTGTGTGTATGGTAAGTGTGGAAGACAATGTGTATTACTGAAGGGGATTTCAACATATCATGAGATTGTTAGGAAAGAAGCCTTGCCTCTACCCTCTGGCAGCATAAATGAAGACTTTTAAGGCACAATATGGAGAGAGGAGAGAGGGGAGAGGGGAGAGGAGAGAGGAGAGAGGGGAGAAGAGAGAGGGGAGAAGGAGAGAGAATTATCTCAACACAACAAAATCACATACTAGAAAAAGAACAGATGGCCCAGGGAGCAGGGAAGTAGAATCTATACAGGGAGAAAAGATTAGACTCAAGTTGGTATCAAGAATAAAGGACCCTCAAGGTAGGCTTTACATTATATGCTCAATAAAACCAGACCTGCTCTACACTTTCCATCTGATGTAGCTACAAGTGACTACCTATAAAAAGGACATGGTCTTATAATATCCTTATATTCATGATAGCTTTTGAGAGCCTCATGCTTAACCATGTTTTATACTTCTTCAACTAGAGGTATTCTTCAAATAGAAAATATACCAGATACGATTTATTAGGTTCTAGTAAGAAAATTAAAAATCAACAAGAATTTACTTAGAGTCTTGTATATATCCAAGTGTTATGAGTTCCTATCATTTAGCAGACAAATTTACTATCTAGTTGAACAAGGTTTAGAACACAGCATCCACCATTAAGTGCCCACATACTTCAGCTGAAATTATAACCAAGAGTCATTTTCCTACCTTTCAGCACTTGAGTCCCATTAACCAAGATTCCCCTTATTTCTGTGTTTCACTTCTAACTACTCCTGTTGTGATGATCTAAAATAGATGGCAGGTTGTAGCCTTCATAGCAAGATACACACATGGCCAAGAACACAGAGACAGACAGCCATGGGCACAGTGCCCACTGCCCTTCCTGCACTGTATGCCTACATTATTGTACATTTGTTGATACACTGCTTTGTAATCCCATTCATGTAACTTAATGTTTGTCATTTCTCTTACTACACTGTAAGATGTGGGCAGGACTATATATATTGCTCCTGTATACCTAAAACATGCCTACTTTACTGCATGTACTATCATTGCTCCAGAAATGAGTATAGACTAAATTGAAAAATGCTAGCAGTTGGATGGGGAATGAAAAACAAATCAGGGCTTTCATGTAATCAAGAAGTTCCATTTGTATCACTAGAGAAGGCTCTATGTCATACCAGAAAGAGATTTTTGGAAATATATAGTTTCAGGTTCAAATTCTAGAATTTGCATAAATACTTGCTGTTCATTTGAACTGGAGTTACTACGGGGAAAGGACTTTTGGATTCCACAGCATTCTGCTGCATTATAATGGTCTGGCCATGCCATCATTCCACAAAATGGTTTAGCAATTTGTTACAATATTTTTTGTGGAGAGTAATCCGTCCACATACGAAAGATTTTAGAAAAACATTTTCATTATTTAAGACGATTAATAAAAACTGTAAGTATCTAGTATAGGCTAATAGAGTTCTTTATAACTTAAAATAACCTACACATTTTTAAAAGACAATTTGCCTCCACATTTTTTCAAGACAAAAATTTAAACATATATATTTTGCCACGATTTTATATGTAATGGCTACATTAAAAAAGGATCAGAGAATAAGAAAAGACTGATAAGAATATATTGGCAAGTGACTGTATATTATATTTACAGTCAATTTTCAATCCAATTGATATATCTCAGTGGTTCTGAACCAGAGGTGATCTGACCCCTAAGGCACATTTGGCAATATATGGAGACCTAACAATATGACTTAATTCATCTCTCTGTACCTTAGTGTTTTCAGCTATAAAATGGGGTAAGTTCTCTCTCCCAAGCTAGTAGTAAGAATTTGATGAAATAAAACACATATTATGACTAGTAGAATGTAGGTATGCAAGAAAAGTTTCCTTCTTAAATGTGCACCTCTTTATATTCTAATGTATAAAAAATATTTCCAGGCTGGGTACAGTGGCTCATGCCTGTAATCTCAGTGCTTTGGGAGGCTGAGGTGGGAGGATCACTTGAGCCCAGGAGTTCAAGGTCAGCCTGGGCAACATAACAAGACCTGTCTCTACAAAAAAATTAAAAAATTAGCTGGGCATATTGGTACAATCCTGTAGTCGTAGATACTCAACAGACTTGAGAGAGGAGAATCACCTCTGCTCAGGAGTTCAAGGTTGCAGTGATGGTGCCACTGCACTCCAGTCTGGTGACAGAGCAAGAAAAAGAAAAAGGAAAAGGAAATATATATATATATATTTCCATCTCTGTTTTAAAAAGATGTGGTCAAACCCTTGCTAGAAAGTAAATGAAACAAACTTTTCAAGAGGCTTAACTGTAAGTTACAATATAAATACTCAAAGTTAAAATTTTAAAGGTGAATTTCACCAGTGATTTAAGAAACAGCATGAATTGCTCAAACACTAAAAACATATTTCACAGTATTAATTAAATTATAACTTTATTATATATGCTTAGAAACTGCTTTCAAAGACAAGAGAAAAAGAAAACAGCAGTTGTGAATAAAGTAAATTCTAGGTAGTAAGCAATTAAAATCTCTTTTTGTGTTCATGGTATATACTGTTAATTATATCACAGATACTCATAAGCAACCAAAAACCCTGCGTACTGATTATAAAGAGCAGCTACCATTTCCCCTATATATACTTAAAACAAAACAAAACCTGGGGAAATCTGAGAGAAAGGATGGACTATTTTTTTAAACATTTTATAAAATATAAAGGCCACGTCTGTTAAGGTATGATAATCTGACATATAGTGAAAATGAAACAAAAACCGTCCAGTATAAATTAAGGGTTTTTTGGCCAGGTGTGGTGGCTCACGCTTGTAAACCCAGCAGTTAGTGAGGCAGAGGTGGGCAGATCACTTGAGACCAGAAGTTACAGACCAGCCTGGCCAACATGGTGAAATCCTGTCTCTACAAAAAAATACAAAAATTAGCTGGATGTGGTGGTGTACACCTGTAATCTCAGCTAATCAGGACACTGAGGCAGGAGGATCAATCTAGCTTGGGAGGTCGAGGCTGCAGTGAGCTGTGATTGTACCACTGCACTCCAGCCTGGGTGAAAGAGTAAGATCCTGTCTCAAAAAAATATATATCAATCAATTAATTAATTTTTTAAAAGTAATTGAAAGGATTTGCTAGTCACTCTTAGAATGTAGTATTTTCTCTTTTTAAAAATTTTTTTTTCACTGCCGGAACAAAAGAATGTACTCTTTTCTAAATAAAAGCTGAAATTTGCTTTTGAATTGAAAATTTTCTTCACTTTACGTAAAAAGGTCCTATATAGGCTTCTGATTATGGGAATTGTAAATTGCTTTTTAAGAATTTTTTTATTGAGTAAAACCTGTGAAGTTCTTTATAAAGAGAGGAATCAAAGAGAGTGGGGCTGGGCCCCCTTTTCCGTCTTTCAAAACAAAATAACTATGTCAATAGAAAAGCTAAACACACATCCTGTTGAAAGCATTATCTGTGTAACTTCATTTGAAGCCAACAAACAGCATAATATCATTTCTGTGATCTGCATTTTCTTTTATTAATTAATGGCAAATTATCATGTCTGATATAATAGGCAATTTATCGACTTCATGGACTTTAGTAGCTAGTAGCCACAATGATATGAGCCTGCAGACCCTCACTATAGAGAAAATGGCATACACAGCATTAAGCCTTATCATAGCCTTACCTATAATGACAAAGTCAGCTTGAAACTTTATTTTGAAAATTACTAGTTAATTCTTTTTTGGCTTTCTTGGTCTTTTGCTTGTTTGTTTTAAGAGAACCAAGTTTCACAAGCCAAAAACTGCAAATGCCAGATTGGGTTGGATTTCCAATTTGGCCTCTAACTGGCTAATTAAATTAGGAGCAAATCACCGCACAAGTCATTTAACTTCTCAGTGCCTTTTTCTTCCCATCTTTAAAATAGGATCATAATAGCAGCTACATCATAGGTTTGAGGATTATGTAAATTACTATGAGAAAGTCTTAGAACACTACTTGGCACATGATAAGCACAATAGGCATGCTAGCTATTCTAAATGATCTTTCAGTTCCAAGAACTTTTTATTCACTATGATGTGAAAGAGGGTTATTATTTTTTTTTTTTTTTTTCATTTTAAAAATATGGAGGAAATAGGCCAGTGTGTGGCTCATGCCTGTAATCGCAGGGCACTTTGGGAGGCCGAGGTGGGCAGATCCCCTGAGGTCAGGAGTTCAAGACCAGCCTGGCCAACACGGCGAAACCCATCTCTACTGAAAATACAAAAAAAAAAAATTAGCTGGTATGGTGGTGCACACCTGTAGTCACAGCTACTCAGGGAGGCTGAGGCAGGAGAATCACTTGAACCCAGAAGACAGAGGTTGCAGCGAGCAGAGATTGCACCACTGCACTCCAGTCTGGGCAACAGAGAGAAACCCTGTCTCAAAAAAAAAAAAAAAAAAGAGGAGGAGGAAATAAATTAGAATATTGGAAATAGATAAACACAGGGCACACACATTATGGTTTAAAGCATATGCTTCGGCATTTAGGATATGTTAAAATACATTTAAAAGATAACAGCAATATTTTACAAAAGGCTATCATTTCCTATTTCCAAAAGACACTTTAAAGAGAAAGTTTGAACCTGACTTTGATATGTAATATGTTAGTGCACAAGTGCAAATAGTTTATGTGTCAGACAATAAAGATTTTATGAAATTTTGTGAACATTTTGAAGCAGCAGCAACAATTAAACATCTAACCTCTGTATTAGAGAAAAAATTTAACTGTCCCAAAGTATCTAGTTACAAAAAAAAAATGTAAATTCTACTCTGTTAATAAAACAAAATCTACTGTTGTATACTAATAAGATTCATCAAACCAAACTAATTTGTCCAACAGATGTTTAAGTCAAAGAACTGTACATTTCTATTCTATTCAAATATAATAGCATAAGTAATCATGATACAGTCTTCAAAACACATGAATTCAAAACTATCTTCTATTTTTATACTCTGTCTTATAACCCAGGAAACAGAAGTGTTTTCTGGACTGTAATAAAACTGCCACTTAAAAGGAAGAATTAGTAATCTAGATCAAATAGCCTTTTTAATGACAAAGAATTGAAAAGCTGAGAGATCAACTGTTTTCACTGGCCACTACTCTCTATACGCTAGAATAAGCCACCAATTCAATAATTATGACACAGCTGTTCCTTTTAAAGATAGTCTTTTATAGTCTAGGTAGAGATTTTTAGAAGTCTCAGGACTCATATACAACACTGGTAGGTGTCTTAAAACTTTCCCCATTCATCCTTCCACTGAAACTCTGGCCGATCATATGCTTGCTTTCCCAGTTCTTTTCACTTCTCAGAGAAACATGATAAAACCGTGCTAGGGTTTTGTCATACTGATAGTTAACAAATTTCCAGACCATTAGGTTGACACTAATGTGTGACTTCTGCTTGTGAAATTTATGTAACTGGCACCAAAAAGGCCAAAACTGTTGGTTTAAAAAAAGGAAGTCCTTAATTCTACTTTCTAAAAAGTAGTGAAAACAAACAATTCTATACACAATGGCACCACAAAAGCAACCTTGCATGGAAGCAGGCAGTTAAGAGATCCTCCAAAATGGGAGTATATTGATTTAAACTGCTGACTCCCTACTTGGCCGTTATTAAGTGCTACGTACATCTTTTTTTTTTTTTTTTTTTTTTAAGAGACTGGATCTTGCTGTGTTGCCCAAGCTGGGGTGCAGTAGCTATTCACAGGTAATCAGGACATGCTACAGCCTCCAACTCCTGGGTTCAAGCAATCCTCCTGCTTCAAGGCTCCTGAGCAGCTGGGATTACAGCACATGCCACTGTGCTCAGCTAAATGCTACCCTACACATACTTCTTACTCTCTCTTTACTCTTTGTAGATGAGAAGGCAAAATGTAATGGTGCCTAGGCCAAAAAACACATTTCCATTGATTATAGACATCCATGAATCATTCATGAAATAGCAAACAAGGCTTAGACAACCTAATGCATGGAATTAAGATAAAAATCACAATTTGCAAAGCTTACCGTTAATTTCTCTGGTTTTCTCCCATTATACTGAGTCTCAAGCTAGCAATACCAGTCAAAATAAATAGAAATACCTATATCCTAATGCTAAAGAATCACAGTAAAATAGAAAAAACTTAATTGCATGGATATGGATAATTTTATAAATAAATGCTTAATTTAGACCCTTGTATCTAGATGCTATAAATGGTTCAAAATAACATATATGAATTTCAGCTTCCAAAAAAAAAAAAACAAAACAAAACACAACTATAAGGTGTTTAATGGAAAGAGCCTGACTTTACTTGCTATTTTATGTTTAAGGGGATTCTGGCAAAGTTAGCTGACTCAAATTCAGCACCTGCCTAGAAAATAACATACATCTGGCATTTGCCTTCCAAAGTGAAAGTGAACAGCCTAGCTAAAAATCCTAACTGACCCAAATCTAATGTGAAGTATTTCAAAAGTTACTGTGGGGCATTTATGTGAAATTCTACTTGTCACAGACCTTCTCCCTGAAGCTAACAACTCTACCATCCAGATAAGTGGAATATACAAGTTTGAATTGAACTCTAAGGACCAACAACAAAAACAACAAAGAGAATATGCATTTTATTAACAATCTATTAAACCACTTATCCCACTCCTATGCATAAATCTCTCCTGTTTTCCAGTACAGAAAGCATAGCTGAGAAATCACGGCCCACCCTAACTTTCTCAGAATATTCTGACACCAGTCCTACCTCTTCAAAACATGCTAACTCAAAAGATTTACATAAGATATAGACTGGCAATACTTTTCATTTTAATTACTTTCAAAGAATACCAGCTATGCCAACAGAGGTCACACTTAGAAATTTTCAATTTAAAAAAAGTTGCTCTCGGGCCGGGCGCGGTGGCTCAAGCCTGTAATCCCAGCACTTTGGGAGGCCGAGTCGGGCGGATCACGAGGTCAGGAGATCGAGACCATCCTGGCTAACACGGTGAAACCCCGTCTCTACTAAAAAAAAAATACAAAAAAACTAGCCAGGTGCAGTGGTGGGCGCCTGTAGTCCCAGCTACTCGGGAGGCTGAGGCAGGAGAATGGCGTAAACCCGGGAGGCGGAGCTTGCAGTGAGCCGAGATCCGGCCACTGCACTCCAGCCTGGGCGACACAGCAAGACTCTGTCTCACAAAAAAAAAAAAAGTTGCTCTCACAGTAAAGTGGCTCTAAGCTAAAACTCAATTCTCTTATACTCCAAGAAACAACATCTTTGTGCATTTTGAAAAAAAAAATTACTGTCTATAATTCTAAATATATGATTTCTAACATCATTCTACTTGTCTGTCCACATGAAGACAGCAATGCCACCATGCAGAATGAAGACTGCCTGGACTGTGATTCATTCAACATCACTAAGCAAGACACACCGACCTCAAGAAGGGTGTGCCTTCCTAAGAGCACACTCTGAAAGCTCTGTTAACTCTATATAATAAACAAAACATTTACTAATGATAGCATTTTGTTGTTGTTGCTATTGCCTTAACCTCTATTCACATGGACAGATTAAGACTTTGAATAGGGAGACATATAATTCAGAAATCAGTGCCCTGTTTTTTGTTTGTTTTTGAGAGGGTGTCTTGCTCTGTCGCCAAGATGGAGTGCAGTGGCCAGGTTGTAGGGCAGTGGCGTGATCCCGGCTCACTGCAACCTCTACCTCCTGGGTTCAAGTGATTCTCCTGCCTCAGCCTCCCAAGTAGCTGGGACTACAGGCATGTGCCACCACGCCCAGCTAATTTTTGTATTTCTAGTAGAGACAGGGTTTCACCATGTTGTTCAGGATGGTCCTGATCTCTTGACGTCGTGATCTGCCGCCTCAGCCTCCCAAAGAGCTGGGATTGCAGGCATGAGACACCGCACCGGGCCCTGAGGCAGGAGAATTGCCTGTACCCAGGAGGCGGAGGCTGCAGTGAGCTGTGATCTTGCCACTGCACTCCAGCCTGGGCAACAGAGAGAGACTCCGTCTCAGAAAAAAGAATGAGAAAACCTAAACGCAATGTAAAAACATCGAACAAGGAAACATGGAGTTAAACCTGCATAGATAGATAATCCTTTTCCAATTTAATAATTTTTGGTAACCATTCTTTGTATTTCCTATAGCACTTAGCATAGGCTAGGGATGGCCTAAGGGTAAAAGGAAGTCAGGAAGAGAGAAAAGAGAGCTAATGGTGCTGAATGAATTTAGTTTAGCAAGGAAAACTAAGCTAATTTGTTCACACTAATGTATGCACAGAAAAGGAAGAAAACAAGAAGAAAAGAGTAAACTGGCCTGTCAGACAAACAGTTTCCAACTGCTGGCTTTGTGTCAACAACACCCAACAGAAGTTCATTTCAACGTGAGCCTACACCATCCTGAGTTCAGTAGTCCGTTCTGTGTATTAAGTGCAGAGGAATCTGCCCTGTGAGACTGGGATTGTGATTCTACTCTGAATAGTTAAATGACTGAGGGCATTTTGTCAACTGTTAATTTTTTTTTTTTTTTAATTCTACAGATCAGTGCCTACCATGCTGACATCTGTAGAAAATACCACAAAAATAGTGATATAAATAAATATGGGCAGATTTTGTCTAAAGCAAAAGATAGATATTTCAGTATTCTCAATTTTAGTTTAGATTAATACTGATTTTCTGCAGATAGTGCCCAAAGCCTGATATCAGTACCTCAAATCAAAGTGCCCATCTTCATAGATATATATACATCCAGTTAAAGCAGACATCTAATCACAAATCTTCTCACATCTATGAACAAAGGAGGGATGAAAAACTCCAACAAATACTCATTTGAAATGTATTTCAACCATGTCATATCCAATATGGTCAAAGTTTCTCTTAGGCCTTGATATGCTTAATTTTTAGTATATAGGACTTAGTACACAACAACAAAGTAAACTGGTACTACATGAAGTATATATTGTGTTTCATTGTACAGTGGAGAACTTCTCCCTCATGTTGGTATTTAAGAGTTGGGCTGTACTTAGCATGTGTGAACAATTCACCAACCCATCCTCACCCTATCCGCCCACCCCAAATCTTCCAACAGAGAAAACTTATAAATAAATCCAAGGTCTATATAAATCCACAGTGAGTCCAACCTTCCATATTGAAAGGAAAATTACATTTCAAAGCTATATTGCCAAATGGATTTATATAACTCTTGCTCCTGTTGTGATTATCAATACCAAGTAAATTTTATTGGCTAACTTTAAAAATGCTTAAAATGTGAGACTAGAATGGAAATACTAACCTAGCTGTACATTAAAAATCATAGTTCAGTCTGTTCAACAAGTTTTGTCTTTTTAACTCAAACTACAGAATTCCATTTTTCATATACTCAAATCTGGAATTTGCATTTACACTCATAGATACAACTCTTTTGGAAAGTCTAAGGAAGTATATAAATAATTGTGTTTTCAAATCAGTATCTAAATACGTGTATTCAACAAAGTTGTCCTTCAGAACATTTTGTCCACTTTATAAATTTAAGACCCAAAATATAAAAATTGTATTTTTACATAGTATGTTCTACTCAGCTTTGAAAATAAACTTAAGTAAGAGAAGCTAAAGTTCTGTCTGAACCAACTCCTGATATACTGTAAGGCTATACTAAACTTCATTTCTTCAATAGTTAAGGTATTTTTCCCAGAGATATAAATTATCAAACTTTTCAAGATAAAGGTTCTAAGTAATTCTACAGTCACTATATTTCAAACAGTCTATTCTTTGCAAGAAAAGTGATTTATCCAATGAACCACAGATGCCACTTACAATCTAAAATTTCTAATATTGCATGGAAGAAAGAATGTTGATTCATACTAATAGCACATCATGTTTACAACAGAAAAAGGAATGTGGATAGCTGTCCCCCATGCCCCTACCATAATTTGTGAGTATAAAATCAAAGTCTCAGAGTGGAACTTAAATAGTTTAGGTTGTCATTACATTTCAAATGAGTCGTCATGTTTTAGTTTGGAATAAGAGTTACAAGTTAAGGTCTCCTAATGAAATATAAGTGAAATAATCTTTGGTTTTTAAATTAATTTTGAAGTCTTCAAATATGAACATGATTATTTTCATGAACTACAGTTATTGTCACAAATATTCTTGTACTCGGGGGTATTTAGGCAGAAAATGGAGCTCAGTGGTTAAGGTCAAGGTCTTTGGAGTGGCAAACTGCCTCTAACTTGATATGACCTTGGAAAAGTCATTTAAGCTCTCTGAGCTTCAACTTCCTTATCTGTTATTTTGAAGACAACCAAAAGGCACTTACATAATGCCTAGCATACAGTAAAAGAGCAATAAATAATAGTTGTTATTAGTATTATCAGTGGAATCTCTGCAAATTGCACTTGTAAAATAGATGTGAATCAGAAACAGCTGTATAGTTTCTAAAATTTTACTTTCAATAGTTCTTAAAGGTCAGACTTAATTCCTTCTATAAATGAAAAATTCTGATGGCAGAAGGAGAGGCAAATGTCTGGAAAAGGTAAGAAAGAACAAAAAAACAAAACGAGACAAGAACCCAGTAACAACTGACATCTTGAAACACAAAGAAAACTGTCATGGACACAAGGAAATGAATTAAGTAGTCCACTTATAAAATTATGCCTACCACTACCTTTGATAATGAGTTCAAACACATCAATATATAGGGCAGGAAAATGACCAAAACATTTCCCCAATCTAGAAACAAAAAATGAAGTAAGTTACATTTTGTATCGAGTGGCAGGTAGTGGGAAAATATTAATTTATTTGGTTTGCAGAGCTATAAACTGGACAACTTTCAAATCTACTTTGCTCTCTATAAATATACCACAAAACACATCTAATATGTTAATATGATCCAGTATGGAGACAAGAAGCTGCCACGCTTCCTTCGAGTTTGTTCTTTACTTGACTGTAAGAACCTTCTGGGACACTGACAATAAATGTGGAATTGGAAGAGTTATCTTCTTAATTCTACCCTGATTAAGCATATTTGGATATATAAAGTATCTAATACAGCTAATTTTTCGTAACATTCAAGAGCTATATACCTTAAGTTCATGGTATAAATTAATTTCATATCTAGGAATAAGCTTAAGAGTCTGGGCACGGTGGCTCATGCCTATAATCCAAGCACTTTGGGAGGCTGAGGCAGGCAGATCACTTGAGGTCAGGTGCTCAAGACCAGCCTGGCTAACATGGTGAAACCTCGTCTCTATTAAAAATACAAAAAAAATCAGTGGTGCATAGTGGTGGGCACCTGTAATCCCAGCTACTCATGAGACTGAGGCAGGAGAATCGCTTGAACCCACGAGGCGGAGGTTGCAGCGAGCGAAGATTGCACCACTGCACTCCAGCCTGGGAGAAAGAGCGAGATTCCATCTCAAAAAGAAAAAACGAAATAAGCTTAGGAAACTATTTCTATTTGTGTTAACAAAGTTCAATGTCTCTGAATATGAATATATTCTTAATGTTTATTACCCAATAACTACTTTAACAAATGTTTATTTAGTCTTTACTGTATACCAGGCACCATCCTAAGGGTTAGGGATGCTGTTCTGAACAAGATAGAAATGGTCCTGATGTTCACGAAGCTAGTAGGGAAAGTTGTAAAGAATAAATAAAAATATATCACATGATCATAAATATTATGATAAAAATCAATTACAGCTGTGTGATATGGAGTGCTTGAGAAGCTATTTTACACAGGTTGGACAAGAAAGTTTGGCTCATTGCATTTTATAATATCTACCCCGTAAGTGAGATTTGCTGCTAAAATCTGTAGTAACTTTCCTTTTCTCCTCTTTTATGCTAGTTTGCTAAGAAATAAGAAATACTACCAAATTTTTACACATAAAAATAAATATAAACATTATGTCAAGCTATGAAATTAGAATAAATTGTAATCAACTCATTCAATAGGTATAATGTAAATTCATTCCAAATAGATATAGTAACCACTGATAAACAGATATGAGCATTTTACCTTTAAATGTTATTTCCAATACATTTGTAAGGAACTTTCATAATAAAAATGAAATACAGACAAACATACAGTTTATTGTTTTTATTTATAATCATCTTATTTACATATTACTTTCCTAAACTACATATAGAATTTTAAAATATTTTCATTAAATATCAAAATATCCAATATGAAGAATTCAACATTTACTCACCTGTGCCTGTAAACAGTGCAGAAGATCTATAAGTGTGTAGCCAAATCCAAGAGAAATCTGTAATATAAACAAACAAATAAATATGAATAAAATCTGCAGAATCCTGTTGGATTCCTTAGAGCAGATGTGATTTTTATAACTGACTTTCAAGTAATACTTGTTAATTGCCATCAATATACAAGTAATATTCATTAATAACATCTCTTATTAAATTGCATGGTAAATCAAGAAGCAGACTTGCTGCATTACTTTTATTTGTACAAGATAATGTAAAATATATAAGGCTACAATTCATTGTGAATTATGAAGTGCCTACAACTTCTCAGTTGCCGGCCTTATACCTTAACTGCTTGTCTAACCACCAGCCTTCCCTATGAGACAAAAAGCTGAGTAAAAGCAGGAGGCCCTAGTGACCTACTCCCACGCTGCATTCCTAGGGCCATGCCCAGCACACTGTAACAGGCAGGAAATGTGTGATGAATAAATAAATAAAGTTCACATACTAATCTTAATTTACCATGATTTACAGTTTACCTATATGGAACCAAAAGGCCTGAATGACTAAATTATTTGTTATCTCAAGAAATATCTTTTTTTCCCCCTTCAGAGACAAAAGTTTTGTTCTGTGACCCAGGCTGGAATGCAGTGGCACTATCACAGCTCACTGCAACCTCAAACTCCTGGGATCAAGTGATCCTCCCACCCCGACCTCCCAAGTAGCTAGGACTACAGGCATATGCCACCACACCCAGCTAAATTTTTATTTTTTGTAGTGGTAGGGTCTTGCTAAGTTGCCTGGGCTGGTCTCGAACTCCCAGCCTCAAGTGACCTTCCTGCCTTGGCCTCCCAAAATGCCAGGATTAACAGGCGTGAACCACCATGCCCAGCCAAGGAAAGCCTTTTTGGCAGTAAAAATCATGTTATAATAACCAAGATAATTTGCAAGAGAAAAGAGGAAAAAGAAAAGGAAGAACTGAATATTTTCAATGATGAGGGCAACTGTTTGCAAAGTTTCTTCAGAGTCTGTGTCTTTGCGAACAAAGTGCTTCACTGTAAATGAGCCTGCAGCTTTTTGTCTGATTCTTCCACTGCACCAATTAAGTTTGTTCCCAAGAAACAAAATGAGGAATATGAAAACAAGGGTATGTGCTTAAGGCATTTTATGTATATTAATATTTACTGCTTTTGTATATTTTATGGACTCAAGACAAGTGGCTTGATTGCTACTAGTAATGATACTGAAAATGTATCTCTTTTTAAGAATAATTTTTAAAAAAACATTAAACACTACTAGATTTAATCAGCTCCAAGGAATGTTTTTACAACTAAGCTACTAGATTTTTCTTCCTTCAGATGACATCCATCAGTAAGAATTTACAATTTGGATTATCAAAACTTAAAGCACTACTAATTCCTTTAAGAGTCCTTTACTCATTAAAACAGTAAATAGAATCCAATAGCACAAACAAGTTAACATCAATTTAATATCAAAATTACTGTTTTTCTTGGACACTAGAAACATCGGATTTCATAATCTAAGAGGTCTACAGGGGAGAGAAACGGAAAAAGAGAGCATTTTGATTTTTACCAAGACCTGGCCAGTTTTGAGCTCATCATATATAATGAAATGCAGCTAGTGTATTAGTCAGAGATACTTCATGAAAAACAAACAAAAAGAATCTATATGCAAATAAGAAGTTATCACAGTAAATAAACTGAATGGATTCTACTCAAGTGGCAGTCAGTGAATAGTGTGCAATAAACTTATGTAATAGGAGTCATCAATTCTTTCTAGCACTATTGGGATAAATGTATTTATTATGCTGGCCTACTTAAGCCCATTATAATTCTATACCATCAACTAATTTGCTCAAGGACATCATATTATGCAACAATCGTGAGCTGCAACTTGTGATATTAGTAGGAATGAGATTAAATGATTACTGTTGGCTCTATACTATTCAGTAAACTTTTATTAATAAGCTACTATAACATGAGGCAAAAGTGTCAATGCACCCATGCTAAAGAAAGATGTTGGCCAGGTTCGGTGGCTCACACCTGTAATCCCAGCACTTTGGGAGGCTGAGGCGGGAGGATCACGAGGTCAGAAGATTGAAACCATCCTGGCTAACATGGTAAAGACTAATATTTTAGTCTCTACTAAAATACTAAAAAATTAGCCGGGCGTGGTGGCAGGCGCCTGTAGTCCCAGCTACTCGGGAGGCTGAGGCAGGAGAATGGCGTGAACCCAGGAGGTGGAGCTTGCAGTGAGCCAAGATCGTGCCACTGCACTCCAGCCTGGGTGACAGAACAAGACTCCGTCTCAGAAAAAAAAAAAAGACAAAGAAAGAAAAGAAAGATGTTTAGTAGGAGATATAAAGATACTAAAATTTCCAAACATCCAGATACTTTGGTGTAACATTTTAAACAAAAGGAATAAAATACTTCCCTAAAAACAGAATTACAAACTATTTTGTAAGTTACTAAGAGAAGCTAGTTGTCATTTAAAGCAAAAGTGCAGATAATAAAAGCTCTTTTATAAAGAAGCATCTTGTTACTGTTCTGTCCTGAGTGTTTTCACAAAGCCCCTCTAAGAATGTGTTTCAAGGGAAGGAGTAGGGGTAATTTTGGGGATATCTGCAAAATAATTATCTGATAAAGGACACATACCTAGCAAAGAATATATTACATAAGGAGTTACATTATTTGATAAAGGGCATGTATCTAGAATATATAAAGATCTCTTACAACTTAATAATAGGACAAATAATTCAATTATTTTTAAATAGGCAAAATATTTTGTAACTAACCATGAGAAATACAATAAGGAAAAGTACATGAAAAAATACTCAACATCATTAGTTATTAGGAAAATGGAAATTGAAACCACAATGAAACATTCTACACAACCAGTAAAATCATCTAAAGTGTTGACAAGGATATGAAGAAATCAGAACCCCTTTAAATCCACTGCTGGGAGAAAACGCAATAGTACAGCCATTTGGGAAAAAAGTTTGGAAGTTTCTCACTACACAATGCAATGTTATCCCTGATGTTTTCATTTCTCTTGGGGAAGAGATGTCCATACAAAGAGCTGAATGGAAATGTTCACAGCAGTTATTGTCCACAATAGCCAAAAATTGGAAACAATACAAATATTTATCAACGGATTTTCTTAAATGCTGTACATCCATACAATGGAATACCACTCAATAAAGGGGAATTAATTATCAATATGTGAACAACACAAATGAACCTCAAAAACATTATGCTAAATGAAAGAAGACTAACACAAATACAACATATACTGTATTGTATGATTCCATTTATTTGAAATTTCTAGAAAAAGTAAAGCTATAAAGACAGAAAGCAGGTTGATGGTTTCCAGTGTCAGGATATGGAAATGGAAACTGACTAAAAATGGACACAAGATAACTCTGTGGGGTGATAAAATCGTTCTAAAACTGAAATGTGTCCTAAAGAAAGATGAATAACAGACACAAGATATATATGACTGTAAAAATGTACTGAAACTCCTGCTTTAGTACACTTAAAATGGGTGCATTTTATGGTCTGCAAATTATACCTCCATTTTTAAAAAGCAAAAAAATTTTTAATGTTAAAAAATATTTTAGTGATTTTTCACAAATGCACCAGTGTATCCTTGCTCTTTCTTGTGTGATAGCTACAGTTTCCACGTGAGTAGGAGATCTAAGGGTAAAGGTAGTTCTAGCTGCATATGGTGGTGTGAACACCTGCCAAGTAGAGCATCAACTAGCAGGTGGAGTAACACCTCACTAGTCTGAGTCAAAAAATGAAGTCAGAACTGAATCTGCACCACACATAAAAAGACAGCTGGCAGCATTAGAGCCGTGTAGGTTGATAGTAGGGCGTGGGGAGAACTGGAGAAGATATGCTCAATATTTCATTTAATTTATTTTTTAAATGAATGGGTAGAAACAGACCCAGAGGAAGCAATGTAAACTGGGAAGAAAATGAAATGACAGCTGTAATACTGGCTAAAAGAACATTTTAATTTATAACTACTATAATAAGAGATGTGCCATACTTTTTTTGGCTTAACAACAATGTAACAATAGCATGAATAGCATTTATTGAATGCTTATTCTGTGAGAGCGCTGAGTGGAGAACTTTATGTGTGTTACCTAATTTAATCTTCATAACAATCCTATGAGGGTAGGCCCTGCTACTATCATGTCCACGTTATAGATACAGAAACCTAACTGGAGAGTAAAGAACTCTGTCTAAAGCCAGAGAGCTGATGCACTATCAAAAGTCTGGGTTCTAACCCACAAGAGTCTGACTCTGGAGTTTATACACAATCTTACCCACTAGGGCTGTTACAGAAGGTCACTGTTTTGATAATGCTATTTTTGCCAACTTGATTTGAAAAAGCAAATGGCAGAAATGTGACCAGCCTGAAAACTGCCTTCTTGAGGTTTCTGGTATAGTACTAACAAGACCAGCAAAGGGTATTCCCTACATCCTGCACCTTTGGCAGACACTGTTAATAAATCTTGGCATTATTATTTTCTCAGCCCAAATGTAGGCCTCACAATTTTCTCAAAGTTGCTAACAATCAAAGGATGCAATCACTAATAGAGCTAGTATGTAAATAAAGATATGTCTGTTGCAGGGCATGGTGGCTCACGCCTGTATTTCCAACCCTTTGGGAGACTTGGGCAGGCATACCACTTGAGTTTAGGAGTTCGAATCCAGCCTGGGGCAACAAGGTGAAACCTCATCTCCAAAAAATACAAAAAAATTAGCTGGGCATGGTGGCGCACGGCTGTAGTCTCAGATACTCATGAGGCTGGGATGGGAGGATCACCTGAGCCTACGGATGTCAAGGCTGCAGTGAGTCGTGATCGCGCCACTGCATTCCAGTCTAGGTGACAGAGTGAGACCCTTTCTCAAAAAAAAAAAAAAAAAGAAAGAAAAGAAAAGAAAGGTATGTTTGTCAACCCAAAACAACCAAGTCTTTTTTACGGACAACTGAAAACATGGAACAGGCTGTTGTAAAGAGATGACTGAACAAAAGAGGCAGCCCAACAACTATCACACTTCATGTTTCGGGACAGCCAGCACCACCCTAATCAAGCCAGCCAGCCAGATTGGCAGGAAAAAAGAGAATGCACAGGGAACAGAAGAAAAAGCTAAGGAAGGACTGCTCAAATTACTTAAGATTTTTCAATAGTTCCAGTCAAGCACATGTGAATATATACCCATAGTGTACACTCATAATGTATGATTAATACAAAATTTATTTTTCCCTTTTGCTTAAAAGCACAAACTCTCAAACATAAAAAACACCTTTAAGTCACGTTTCATAGCATATAACCCCAAGAAGAAACTGTCATACTTTCAAGACTTACCTTTGAAAACCATTTCAGATTACTGAACATGATATTATTATTATACAAATATATTGGATATATTTGTGATGCAAATGTGTCCTAATATATAGCCTTCATATGAATTTTAATAAAATAGTAAAATTCCAAAGTTTCACTGCAGAAGACTTAATAATATAAAGAATGAGGACTAGACATGCAAAGTAAAATTGTTCCCCAATAAGTTTGATGGTGCTAAAAATAAGCATCTAGACTTCAGAAGAGTCATTTATAAATGAACTGATTAACTTCCATATATACTGCAGACAAGCTCATGATTTCTTTCTCTGTTTAAAAGACTATACCTCCACTGCAGACAATAACTCTTAACTAATGAAAATGTTTAAAGGTAATTTTCATTTTCCAAAGTCCTCTGTAAGGTCAACAGTATCACGGCAAAACTCCCTTAAAATAACATCTAGCCCTGATAACTTATGGGTAAACATTAACTAACCTCCTAATTATTCTTTCCAACTATTCATTTTGCCTATTAAGGTATACAAATTAATACAGAGAAATTTTTAGGTTA
The DNA here is from genome assembly GCF_002776525.5 of Piliocolobus tephrosceles. Classification (NCBI taxonomy): domain Eukaryota; kingdom Metazoa; phylum Chordata; class Mammalia; order Primates; family Cercopithecidae; genus Piliocolobus; species Piliocolobus tephrosceles. The sequence continues at coordinate 71,300,970 of NC_045440.1, forward strand.
ATAAAACCAGTGCTTAAAGTTAACTGAAAGTCAGTCGTAAGACGTTCTTTTGTTATTTTAACTCAGTTTAATAAAAAGCTTCAGAAAGTACAATTAGTCATAAGTTAAACAAGTAGAGATTTAGATACACAATTGAATAAATTTTCATCCTTACTAAATGTAAAAAAATTCATAGGCCATAATTATAACAGATATATAGAAAAAATATATCAGTTTAAAAATTCTTAAGCTACAGTTACATACACATCCACAATTTACATGTATGACACAGTGAAAAATAATATATCCATCACACTCACGGATCTCATTATGCCCATTCCTTTCCATCTGGTCTCTTGCCTACCATGGTCGGAGGCAATAAAACTATAAAAAAACAGCAATTCTCTAAAGACTAGTATTCTTGCCCAGAGATAGACCTAAAAAACCAATTAATCTTATATCTGTAGTTGAAAGAATGGTTAAGATTTCTTTGGCAGAAAATATAAAGAAAGGAGGGTGGCAGACTGGAACTAAGTCTTGAGGAATTTCTACAGGTAAAAACTATGTAGAAAAGGAATTGACCAAGGAAAATGAGAAGAAATTACCTAAAAGACAAGAGGAAGACCAGCAAAGACAAGTACTATAAAATTCCAGAGGAGATAATTCCAAGGAGAGGGTGGTCAACATTGTTCAATGACACTGGGAATTAAGATTTCTACTTGATGTGGCAACCAGAAATTATTGGTGTCCTTTATAAGGACACTTTCAATGGAGAGATAAAGATATAAATCAATCTAGAGAAGGTTGAAGTGTTGACATGTGAAAAGGAAATAAGGACTTGGATACAGCATGTACAAATGATTGCTGTCATTACCTTATACTAAAACTTATCTTCTCCTCTAGACGGTGAGCTGTTTGAGGGCAAGGATGAGGTTGCATCCATCTTTGGATAAGACAATAACCTGCTGCTGGACTACTAATTTTTAAACCACTGCAGAAGTCCTAGGGCTTTTATTAGGGTGCTTTGCCAAAAAACTGACAACAGTCTTTAATAGAATTACAGGGAGAAAAAAAGATAAGTTCTTGGGCAGAAATTAATCTTTCTTAAACAGAGGTAAAAGGCTCAGGGATAGTTCCCCACCAAGACTAGAGCATGCCACCCTAACAACCAATCCACTCCCACCTCAAATAAAAAGGCCCAACACACCATAAGTAGAATTTTTACTGTTTTTCTGCCAATAGTGTGGATAATATTTAGATTATAAACTCCCCTCAGAAATTCATCTTCTCCTTAGCTTGTTTCCCCTAATTACTGTTGCAATGACCACTCTGACACAACTGAGCCTAGAATCCTTCCTTTTATATCCCTTGGGTACAATACAGACGAGCCTATAAAACACTGCAAGACTCTGTATAATATGCAGTCATGCAATGCATAACAACATTTGTCAATGACACACTGCATATCCCATGGTGGTCCTGTAATATTATAATATCATTATTTTTACTGCACCTTCTTTATATTTAGACATGTTTACATACACAAATATTTCCCATTGTGCTACAACTGCCCATGGTATTCAGTATAGTAACATGCTACACAGGTTTGTAGCCTAGAAACAATGGGTTTCACCAGATAGCCTAGATATGTAGCAGGCTAGACCATCTAGGTTTGTGTGAGTATACTCTTGCCTAATTATGCAATACTCAGAATGCATTTAGGTGATGCATGACTATATGCATAGCATCTTTTTTTTTTTTTTTTTGAGACGAGTCTCGCACTGTCACCCAGGCTGGAGTGCGGTGACATGACTTCAGCTCACTGCTACTTCTGCCTCCCGGGTTCAAGTAATTCTCTGCTTCAGCCTCCTGAGTGGCTGGGATTACAGGCGCCCGCCACCACGCCTGGCTAATTTTTTTGTTGGTGTTTTTTTTTTTTTTTTTTTTAAGTAGAGACGGGGTTTCATCATCTTGGCCAGGCTGTTCTTGAACTCCTGAGCTCGTGATCCACCCACCTTGGCCTCCCAAAGTACTGGAATTACAGACGTGAGCAACTGCGCCTGGTGACTATATGCACAATATTTTAAGACCATGGGGTAAGAAAAGAAAGTGAACCAGAAGTAACTAGCTTTTTTTTTTTTTTTTTTTTTTTTTGAGACAGGGTCTTGCTCTGTTGCTCAGGCTGGAGTGCTGTGGCTCAATCACAGCTCACTGCAGCCTCGACCTCCTGGGCTCAGTTGATCTACCCACCTCGGCCTCCTGAGTAGCTAGGACTATAGGGCATGCACCACCACATCTGGCTGATTTTCATATCTATTTATTCTTTTTTTTTTTTGTAGAGACGGGGTTTTGCTATGTTGCTCAAGCTGGACTTGGAACTCCTGGCCTCAAGTGATCTTCCCACCTAGGCCTCCCAAAGTGCTGGTTTTACAGGCATGACCCACCATGCCCAGCCAACATTAACATTATATACATCTATCTACAAAGTGCAGGGGCAGTCTTTAACCCCCTACACCTGAAGTACCCTCAAAGACAGCCTCAGAAGAACCAGCACAAACTTGCCACCAAAGGCACCCTTCCCCAAATGATGGTTACTGTCAATTCCCACCTCCTACAGCGAGGTCAAATCTATCAACAGAACATGACCGCATTAAGATAAAATCATTATTTCAACACAATAAAGAGAACATTAATTTTTTAAAATGCACACAAAGCATGTAGGAGGGCAGGAGAGGAGGTGAGTCTCCTTAAACAGGAAGACAGTAAGGTAACAAAATTTATCTAAAGTCGAAAAACTTACAACGGACCCGGATGTCAAACCCCGGACTGCCCGAGCACAGGACCTGTATTTTTACTGCTCTGCGTGCCTGCTAGGCAGCACCAACCCACCAAAACAAAGGACAGCAAGCACCAAATGAACAGTATTTTAAAAACAGTTGAAAACAGCTCACAAGTGTGTATAACAGGTATTCATAGCCGTAATGTTTTAATGAAACAAAAATAAGTTTATTTTGACACAAATTATAATTATGTATCACGTGATTAAGTATGTCAATATTTTACAGAGTTGTAGAAAGAATGTAGTATTCCAAAAGCTAGCACCAGACTAAGAGAAAAGCTTTGCATCTCACTGTGCAGGACAGTGAAGAACTTACCTGTGGAGTAGTTAGTACCTAGCCACATTTTAACCAACTTTCTGTATTTTACTGAGTCACCCCCCTCCATGGATCCAAATGTCACTCATAAGAAATGTTATCAGAAAACAGATTGCGTAAGAAATGTGGCCCTACTGTGTGGGACTATATAGAGTTTGTCATCCTCCTAAAAAACTAAAAATGGGATTTTTCATTTTACTAGGTGCCTGGGTTCTAACAAAAACATTGATGAATACTGGAGAAAACTGGATCCTATAGCAACACTACCATTTTGGGAAAAAATTGAGATCTAGCGCAAAGTTAGAAATCATGTTTCAACTACTGAGTTTCACAGATGGAAATCTAAGGCTCAAAGAGATTAGTACCTTTACTGATGACAGGACTTCTCCCAGTCATCATGACTAATGGAGTTTCTATGAACCCAGGAACAAATATATCATTAAAACTTGGGTCTCACTATCCTATCTTAACCAACTGCTCTTCAACCTCCACATCATGGAAGGGCACTATGTACACAAAATGGTGTGAAAGAGCCTTCTGACTTAGTTGTGAAGCTAGCATTTATTGATAACGTATCTAACATACAAAACATAAATAAAACGGGATAGATCTCGAGATGAGCATTCCAACACCCTAAGCATACAGAACAACAGGAGCTACCTTTTGTTATGAAACAGATGTCAGTTCCCCTGCTATAAATTTTACATGCTGGTCGGGCGCAGTGGCTTATGTCTGTAATCCCAGCACTTCGGGAGGCTGAGGCAGGAGGATTACTGGGCTCAGGAATTCGAGACCAGCCTGGGAAACAAGACGAAACACCATCTCCACAAAAAATACAAAAATTAGCCAGGTGTGGTGGCGCATGCCTGCAGTCCCAGCTACTTGAGAGGCTGAGGCTGGAGGATTACTTGAGCCTGGGAGGCTGAGGCTGCAGTGAGCTATGTTTGTGCCATCGCACTCCAGCCTGGGTGACAGAGCAAGACCTCGTCTCTTAAAAATCCATTTTGCAGATGAGGAAACTGAAAGAGAAGTTAAGCAATTTACTCAAGTTAAAGCAAGAGGAAGAAATACCAACTGAATCCAGGTCATTCTGAATTCAAGGCTTCCGCTCTCCCAGGTTGCTGCTATCACCGCTTCCTCTGCCAGGCTCCCTTCTCTGCAACTCTTGCTCTACCCAACTCCTTATTCCCTCAAAGAAAAGGATTTGATATCAAGAAGATACTTTCTAACAGCCAGCCTTACACAGTCACAAGCACCAACTTAACAATGAGTTACCCAAAAAGGTTTCACTAACAAGATTATTCAGTTATTGGCTGTTGTACCTACATAAGCAAAGAAAATGGAAGAAATAATACAATATTGCAGGATAAAAGACAGTGAAGAAAAGAAATTTTAAGGTTGTGACAAAATGAGAACTTTACACAAGGAATTTCATTTAAAAAGAAAAGAAGACAATTCTGAAACTTAAGGTGGGAGACAGCTAGGAAAACAATCTATTGTGGCTAAATTTTTCTTCAAACTGGGGGTCCCAGAGACCAAGAATATATATAAATGTCCATAAAACATCCATGAAATTTTCTAATTTCATGCTTTCATTTTGATGAAAATCTGAAATTGCTGTTTAATTTTCCATTTGTGCTTACTTTTGTGTTGAGTGTTTTAATTTCTTTGAAGTCAAATCTTGAGAGAGAAAGTTTTCTATGAATTCAGTAAAGAAAAATCATGTGGGGGATTTGAAGCATCTTCACACAGCTACTAGCAGTACATGCTGAACTCAATGTAACCTGAGCTCAGCAGATTATACACAGCAATTTTGTTACAGCCAAACACCCTTGCATGGTAGTGCTAATTTAAATCTTATCGATTTGGTAGTTTTATTTCTATTTAGTTAGTAAATCTAATTTTGTTTTATAGGTCTTAAACTAAAATCTTCTGTATTGAAAAGGAATCTAGTAACATACTAAACTGGCTGCTTTTCATAGGAGCCATTAAACCAAGTTAACATTTCCAATTATTTACATAATAAATATGGCCATAAAATGTAGATTTTAAGAATCATTCATGTACAGGTTTTGTTTACCACAAATTTCACTGACAAATCAAAGGCCCTACCAGTGGTATCCAAACTGTGTCTCTGAACTGTAGCTAAAGAACAAAGTCTTTTAAAACTAAAAGAAAAAATGTAATGCTTTATTTTTCTATAAAGCTAAATTTCAGTAAATGTGAAGAATCAGCCTTTATTATAGATTATGAGCTTACTGTTTCATGGAGCTAAATTTTCCTTTTATCTCCTGAAATCGTGATGCTAGTAAGTGGTCATTTTCATTTTCATATAATGACTAAATTGAAATTATGGCACTCCTATGCCAGTTTTCTAGATTTGGGAAATTTTTTTAAATAGAAACATGAAATCATAATCTGGGTACCACTGGCCTACAAGTTATCTACCATGAAATGGGGTGTGTGTGTACATCTGTGAGTGTATATATACATATACATATGTGTGTGTATATATATAACGTGTGTGTATATATATATATAACATGTATATACACACACATACAAATAGATATAGATACACAGTTATAGGTATTCTCCTCTGAGAATTTCTATTCCATGGGGGAAATTCATTTGTAGCATGAACTACCCATTGGGAAATTCTTATTTCTATCAAAAGGAATCTAACACCCCTCTTTCTAGCCCATCTAGGACAAACAGCACTCTAGGCTGTCAGGCCACAAACTACAGCATGGAGAGAAAAGAGGATCTATTACCATTTGATATCTAAATACTTGGAAGTAGTTACTTTGCTAGACCTCCTAGAATAAACCACAGCCCAATAGTGTTAATAATAATAATGACAAGTAAAACATAACAAAAACTCTGAACAGAAACTGTAAAAGATTAAAGATAGCAATAAACTCTTTGCTACACCTCTCACTGAGAACTGAAGTGTAACCGCACTTCCCCTGAAGCTGGGGTTGCCTTAATGACTGGCTTGACCAACAGAATATAGCAGCAGCAGTATTCTGGGACTTCTGAGCCTTGATGCTTCAGCCTGGGACTCCTGAAACCCTAGATCTTAGCATTCTGAGCTGCTAGATATGTATGACTGCCTTGAGGCTGCCATACTACGAAGAAGCCCAAGCTGGCCATGTGGAAAAGTCATATGAGAAAAGAGAATTAAATACCCAGCCAGGCCCCATCTATTATGGTCCCTGACAGTTCCTGGTCTTCCCAACTAAGACTCCAGATACAGAAGAGACAAGCCATCCCTATTGTGCCCTGTCCAAATTCCTAACCCAGAGAATTATGAGCTATATTAGTAATAAATTGTTTTAAACAACAGATCACCAGAACAAAAACAAATCGCCTTTCATAAATAGTAATAAGGACTTTAAAAAAAAAAGAAAGAAAGAAACGAAACATCTCAGGCAGACAAGTTGGAAACCAGAATGACAACAAACACAAAAAAGGATTACGATGCTTAAGGATAAATAAAAATTCATTCACTCATTTACCCAACAAAGATTTATATACAAAGATATACATATATATATATATATATATATATATGTATGTATATGTAAACAGGGATATCTATAAAAGCTCTGGGAATATAATGGTTTAAAAAAACGAAAAAAGTCCTACTTCCAAGGAACTTACAAGAAAACATTATGTACCATAGTGGTATTTTTCTATATACAGTATTTAATTTTTTTATTTTTCCCACAAAAATTGCTAGCCTTGGCCAAGTGCAGTGGCAAACACCTGTAATTCCAACACTTTGGGAGGTTGACATGGAGGATTGCTTGAACCTAGGAGTTCCAGACCAGCATGGGCAACATAGTGAGACACCATCTCTACCAAAAATAAACAAGAAGTTAGCTGAGTGTGGCGGTGCACATCTGTGGTCCCAGCTACTCAGGAGGCTGAGGCAGGAGGATCGTTTGAGCCCAGGAGATTGTGGCTGCAGTGAGCAGTGATCACGCCATTGCACTCCAGCATGGAGCCAGAGCAAGACCCTGTCTCGGAAACAAACAAACAACAACAACAAAAACCGAAACCAAACAAATAGCCAGCTTTTTATGGACATAACTAACAATTCAGATCAAATCAAAACACAGGCCAGGCGCTGTGGCTCATACCTGTAATCCAGCACTTTGGGAGGCGAAGGAGGGAGCACTGCTTGAGGCCAGGAGTTCGAGACCAGCAAGGCCAACATGGCAAAACTCCATCTCTCCTAAAAATACAAAAATTAGCTGGGTATGGTGGCAGATGTAATCCCAGCTTCTTGGGAGGCTGAAACACAAGAATTGCTTGAACCCAGGAGACAGAGGTTGCAGTGAGCTGAGATCACACCACTGCACTCTAGTCTGGGTGACAGAGCAAGACTCTGTCTCCCAAAAAACACAAAAAACAAAAAACACCACCACCAATCTCATAGAGTGACCGAGAGTTTGAGTTCCTCTATGAGAAGGAAATGAAGATTGAATCAAAATCCCACAAGAAGTTATTTGTAGTCTGTAGTATTTAAACACACTTTAGTTAACTATAGTATATAATAAAATGTTTGGGTTCTGATTTCAGACCATAAATTCAAGGCATGCGTAACGAATTCTTTTTATTTTTTCTTCATAAAGTATCAGGTTAAAAAACCTTTTAAAGATACCCTTACAAACGTGCATAGTAGACCTTTTCTATTTTACTGTAGTCAAGATTCTAGGACCTAAAATGGGCAAAGCAAGTAAGGTCAGTAGTAAGTTGTTGTTTTAACAAGATTTATTTCTGTCTAGGTGTGCTACAATTCAAACAAACACACTCACTATTCCAGTGACTAAAATAATTTTTAACTGCTCCTTTTATTAAAGCATAGACAATTTAACCTTTCATATCATCCTCAGGGCTCTAAAATTATTCACACCTTTCTATTTGTAGCATTTCTCTATTCAAATTTCATACAATGCCAAAAAGAACACAAATAGAATTATTCTACATGGTATTTTTAAATAAAATAAAATGTTTCATATCACATTGTAAAAGAACAAAGCAGTAAATAACTATGTTTATGGTCTCTTAGGCAAAAGACCATAGTATGTCTTAAAATCATTAGCAACTAGCACAATGTCTCGGTAACAGATTCTCAGCAAGCATCTGTTGACTGATAACACATTTATTTCCCAGTTATGTATTTAAGTGTGGCCAAGAAAAATAAGCAATGCTATTTTTTATCCCAGTAATATTTGAGGCAAAGAAGAAAACAATGTTTTCAAAAGAGGTCACAAAGAAACACAACTGTCCTTTTCATTTTCTCTTGAAAATAGTTTTAAAGGAATGGGGTGGGGGAAAGTGGTAACAAGTGCTATGTGCTCTAAATGTCAATATCACACAGATGACAACGAAACAATAACAGAATTATAAACTAACATGTTTTCTTTTTTCTCATACTTTCAGTTTTAGCACATTACACAGTAATTTGTCAGAATTTCTTTTTAAAAATGTGATGCAAAAAAGAAAAAAATTATCATTGCTAAAAAGCAACTTATTAATTTTTTATCCAAAACACAGTATAAAAATCGTAACAGTGCACTGACCAAGAACATCATTAAGATCTTTAAAATAACAATACTAACATTCCATTATAAAAAGTTGCAATATCTGGGAAGAAGATACTGAAGAATGTCTTACTTAACAGACAGCTCATTGTTCTCTTCTAGACTGGTCTAGAGACTGGCATGGCATCAGAACATGCGTCAGAAGACCTGGCCATCTTCCTGGATCTCCGTGAGACCCAAGGCCCATCACTTAACATTTCTAGTCCTCAGTTTCCTCAGTGACAAATCTCCGTGAGACCTAAGGCCAATCACTTAACATTTCTAGTCCTCAGTTTCCTCAGTGACAAAAGGAGTGGCACAATTGTCCCCAAATCCTGTTTAGCTCTAAAAAAATTCTGCCATCCTCAAATAAAGAACCATTAGTCTAAACAGGGTTTTAAGGCACCTACATCTTCCATTTGCTTAATTAAGGTACAATTATTTCCTTAATCTTGCACTAAACACTTTACAAGTTTCAAATGTCTAGAGATAGACTACTTATCTTATTTTATCTTTACAACAACTCTGTGAGGTATGTTGAGCCTGTAATTTTCATGTGCATTAGGAAAATGCCAAAAGGGAGGCTGAGTCAAGTGACGTGGTTTGATTAAAGTCATTTAGCCGAGAAAAATGAGATCTTCTGACTCTAGCTCAGTGCTCACGCAAGAAATTTCCAGAAACAAGCCACTTTTAAATCCACAAGAACTACAAGGAAGGGGAAAAAATGGTGTTTATTTTTAAATGAATATACTGTTGCTTTAAATCCAATGTCATAGTCTCAAATTCCCTAAAACAGTACAATTTTAGGCCTCTAAATCTCAAAATTATTTTCAAGACTCCCAGAACAAGAAAATCCCAGTGGCTTAACACATTATCAAAATATTACCATCTATCAGGATTTCCTAAATCAATGTATCTTTCTTGGGGAAAAAGGGGGTCTGTAGTGAAATAAGATTTGAAATATTTGTAGATTAATAATGCACATAATGTCTTTAATTTAATCTAGCATTTCACAAATTTGCTGACTGATACATATTTCAGACTTTTATTATAAAATACCAATGGTCATTCTAAAGCACTTTTGTTCCAATGAACAAAATCATCTTGGAAAATACTTCTGTACATTTTTAAAAGATGATCATTTCCTAAATAAAAAACAAAATTATTATAGTTTTTCCTTATTTCTCTAACATACATATTTTCATCTTTTCTGAAAAGATAAATTATCTTACAATTTGTACATTTAACATGACAGTGTTCCTTTTTTCATTTCCTGAAAAGCTGTTGACCCAATATTGTACTTCGTAATCAACAGCAACTTGGAATAGAGAACTATTAAAAAATCTTCTCATAATCTTAAAGTGTATTCTTGTGACACAAATGACATTATATTAAAAGGTCTCCTTCTGTAGCTAAATCATATACCCAGAACTGACACTGAAAAATCTGGGAAGACCTCAATTCAGATAAAGTGTACAGTTTAAATACATATTAGCAAAGACAGGTAATTGGGGGGAAATTACATCAGAGAAATAACATTTGAATCCATCTTAAACTACTATAAGGATCTGTATCTAAAATTGGGAACAAACATTTACAGGTAAAGGGGAAGATAAATTACTTAATCACCGAGCCCATTAACCTACTTGTAACATGGAACTAACTATTAATATAAATGTGGTTTTTGCCCTATTTATAAAATAGCAAATGATGAGGCAAAGGCTAATTAGCTAATCTGAATTTATTTTGTGCTCACGATTTTATAACACTAGATGTATCTATTTATTCCCAAAGGGATTAGGCATTTCCCACCCTTCCTCTAGGCAACGATGAGTTCCCTAATAACCAAACACAGTTTCTTTTTACTTCTAACTAATAGTGTTGAGCAAGTCCAAAAATACTTTCAAATGCTTTTGAAAATGTAACGGCAGCTTAGAAATGAGCTGTTTTTAGTAATGGTATTTTAGAAGTGGTATAACTTACCACTTCAGGCAAAGAGGTATGACTTGTCACTGGTAACAGTGGTAACTCGGGAAGTTGAAAAGAGTTATTTTGAGAAAATAAGAGATTGTGGGCTCTAGTCTCAAACCTCACTCTTCACCTCATATATATGAAATGTTATGCTTATGTAACTCACAAATCAAATTTCTGTTTAGAACTGGAAGAATTAACAACAGAGTAAGTTATATATTTACTTCAAAGGTATACACACAAAAAATTTTTTAGGAATAGAAGTACTCAGTGTTGGCTAAAAGATTTTAGATATGTCAGTCACTTCCTAATCCTTAAAATGTTTATACAAGTTTCTCCCCACCTCCCCCACAGTCCCCCTATTATATCCATTTTATAATTCAGAAGGTGATCTGTTAACCAAGCCATAAACAGACAGTAAATTTCGAAAGCAACTGCCGGCCAGGCACGGTGGCTCACGCCTGTAATCCCAGCACTCTGGGAGGCCGAGGCGGGTGGATCACGAGGTCAGGAGATTGAGACCATCCTGGCTATGGTGAAACCCTGTCTCTACTTAAAAAAAAAAAAAAAAAAATTAGCCAGGCATGGTGGTGGGTGCCTATAGCCCCAGCTACTCGGGAGGCTGAGGTAGGATAATGGTGTGAACCCGGTAGGCAGATCTTGCAGGGAGTGGAGATCCTGCCACTGCACTCCAGCCTGGGCAACAGAGCGAGACTCCGTCTCAAAAAAAAAAAAAAAAGCAAGCAACTGCCTTGTCCACAAATAAATGAGTAAGTCATTTTAAAATAAAGTAGAGAATGCCACAAAGACTCATAAAGGCATTATAGTATGCTTCACCAACCTGTATTATCCTATTTCTATCTATGGAGTAAAATTACATAAAGTGACCTCTCTGCAAGTGAGTTTAGACTCCAAATGCTAGATTAAGGAATGAAGTCTAAACTACTTACAAACCACTTACAAAAACAATAACAAACAGCATAATTCTGGAAGGTCACATTAAAAAAAAAAAACTACCACCTCTAATGCCTAAATTCCATGATGTAATAAGCCTGTATGATGGATATAACAAGAAATTTACACTCTGCAGATTGTTAAACTAGAACAAAATCCCTGAAACACTGAAAAGTGAGGGTTTTGAAATGTTTTTTAAATATGAAACCAGGCAGCATTTATTTCCTAAATGTAAAATATAATTTAAAAAGTAATGAAAAAGGCCGGGCATGGTGGCTCACGCCTGTAATCCCAGCACTTTGGGAGGCCAAGGCGGGAGGATCATGAGGTCAGGAGATTGAGGCCATCCTGGCTAACACGGTGAAACCCTATCTCTACTAAAATACTAAAAAATTAGCCGGGTGTGGTGGCGGGCGCCTGTAGTCCCAGCTACTCGGGAGGCTGAGGGAGGAGAATGGCGTGAACCCGGGAGGCGGAGCTTGCAGTGAGCTGAGATCGTGCCAATGCACTCCAGCCTGGGCGACAGAGCGAGACTCTGTCTCAACAAACAACAACAACAAAAGGTAATGAATGAAAAAGATTCATATTTAAGCATTCCACAATTGTTTTTCAGCAACTGCTATGCTTTTCTTGAATATTAAAACTGTATTACTGTATATGTGAACAAGACTTGTCTTTCTCAGTTATATAATGACTTGAGAATTGAACAATGTCTCCTAAGGCCTACAATAGAAACGCAAGTGTACTATGTAATCAATGCTTTCTAGTAGACATTTCATTCAACTTACTCATTTTATCTAGCAGGAAGGCTGAAATGATAAACGCTGATGTGGGTTGACACCACTCACTCCTACATATCTGAGCCTTTTCATTTATTTGAGTGTCCTAAATCACCAACATGTTCAATAAAATACTAGAAGGTAAAGAAGTTTTGGAGAGCTAAGGAAGGCAATGCACTGTGCCTCACAATCATTTTTTGACTATGTCTTACAGAAATCAGGTACGATATTTGACACTGATTATAAAGGGTTGATCATCTAGCTTGTTGATGATACTGATGATACAAAAGTCGTAATTCTGTGTTTGATATCTTCCTCTTTCAGCTGTCTTTTTGGGCATTCAACACCTCTAAGAAAAAGAAGGAAGTGAGAAAATGAGGTAAAATTCCAACCTATGACATTTCATTTCCAGCAAAAGCACTTAAAAAACAAAACAAGGCCGGGCGCGGTGGCTCAAGCCTGTAATCCCAGCACTTTGGGAGGCCGAGACGGGCGGATCACGAGGTCAGGAGATCGAGACCATCCTGGCTAACACAGTGAAACCCCGTCTCTACTAAAAAAATACGAAAAACTAGCCGGGCGAGGTGGCGGGCGCCTGTAGTCCCAGCTCCTCGGGAGGCTGAGGCAGGAGAATGGCGGGAACCCGGGAGGCGGAGCTCGCAGTGAGCTGAGATCCGGCCACTGCACTCCAGCCTGGGCGACAGAGCGAGACTCCGTCTCAAAAAAATAAATAAATAAATAAAATAAAATAAAAAAAAAAAAAAAAACAGAATAACCTCTTAGAGACCCAAAAGAAAATACATTAAAACACTAAAAGTGGTTGTGTATGGATGATGCCATTATGGGTAGATTCTTTCATGTCCACACCTTCTAAATTATAACCATATTATTAATACTTATATTCTATACCAAAACAATAAAAGCATTATTGGGAAAGTAAGTTAAATCTAATGATTCCAAACATTTTAACTACCCTGACCTTATACTACACAAGACAAAGGGGAAGTCGCCTATAAAACTTGACACTATAAACAAATACAAAAATATATCTTGCTTATTCTTTTCTTCATTATCTGTGTTAACAAAGGGAAAAGGAATAAAGGAAAAGAAAGCCAAGAGGACACACTCACAAACCAAAACCACAAGAAAAATAATCTAAAACCAGACGGCAGGAGGAAGGTACCATTCTCTACCTAAGCAGTGATTTTGCAACACTAATAGCAAACCCACATTCCTGCTACAAGCCTCATCCACAGCCTAATGCTTTCAAACAGGCCACACAGCTGGCGGCCCTGAAAACCCTCCAGAGAGGAATGAAGATAGAGAAATCAGGAGGGCTCAGGACTGAATTGAGCCCTAATCTGATTCAGATGAAACACTGCCCTGCTGGGGTATAATATTATGGTAAGCAGAAACTGAGTTAAATATATGACTGGAACTTCTAAAGAAAATTCCTAAAGGAACATTGCTTTGAATGTGAGCCTCCTCTGTTAATGACGAAACAGCTGAAGTATTGCAGTACATGCTTTCTAGGGAGAGTCATCCGCACGACACATAAGGTAAGGAGAATGCAGCATCACCTTCAGAAACAATACAGAGGGTAGGCCTAGACGAAAAATCTGCTCTCGGTAAATAAACTATGTTTGTGTGAACACTAAGAGTCTAGTTTCCTCTTGAGTCAAAGCACCATATGGCTGAAAGCAAAGTCTTACTAGATTTGGAGACTGAACTTGGTTTATGAGGGCTCAAGCGTGTTCAATGAGCTGTTTTAAAGGCACCACGTTTTTACTAAGTCCTGGGGTGTCCCCTATGATACTACCTCAACCAACTCCAAGAAGCCAGACACCTTCCTACACAAATGCCAAACACTTCATCTCAATCCCCACAGAACTCTCTAAAACAGCACTCTGGTTTTGTTTCCAGATCATTCAAGAAATTACTCATTCAGATCCAGCAATCCCACTTCTGGGTATTGTTAAACAAAAATTATGGGAGGCCATTGTTTTGGACTGAGCTCCTACACTAGGTCCCAACAGAACAGACCAAACCAAACTGGAATTACTCATGCTATGCCACATAATCAAACTGAAACTTTAAGGAAGAAGACAGATGCCAAAACAGATCTGTTTTTTTCCGAAAATGGGAGATAACAGTCTTCCTGAGCCAGTGTAATAAGGAAGTCCCCTCTGCTTTAACCCTTACCAAAAAGTAACCTGATGTTAAATAAAATAAAAGCCAATCAAGTCTACAACTAAATTTTTTGTAATTTTGTCTTTTGATAGTTCTGGTGCCCAGCAGTGGGACCTGGAAAACACTGCTGATGATGCCTGAGACCCCATGGGGAATGCAGCAGAGGTGCTGCCTATCTCTTTTAAAGTCCCCTGTCTTCCTCATACTGTTCCTCACAGTTCAGACTCTGATCTCTGCGTGGAGCCCCTGGATAGTTTTGATTTTTGAACCCAGGGTTAGTTTGTGCTGTAAGAGAGCATATGAACTCTTGGGTTCTGCAGTGGCTAGCAAGAGTTGCAGTTTTAAAGGCAATTGACCATGGCTGCAATGAGTAGCTATTATTGTAGAGGGTGTGATCTCCAGCTTTCAGAATTCACAGAAATTTGGATTCTATCGTCTTTGTTTCTTTTTCTTGTGTGCTTTGGTAGGGGGAAATCACTGGCTAGTTAGTCAAGGGGATCCCAGTGCCAAAAGTCACAACTTGACTGGTGGACCCGGTTCAAGCACTTAAGAGCTGTTAGATTAACCGGACGTGAAAAGATAAGACTGTCCTCAGAGGATAAACTGGCCACAAAACACAGCAGTGCCACCACCTTCAGGAAGTATCTGCACAAAAAGGCACACCGAAAGCATTGCACAACCCAACACTGTGGCATTTCCCTCTTAAGCTTTTACCTCAGATTTGAGAGATCCAACATTCAAGATAAAAAATAAGATTCTTAATTTCTAAAGAACTTTATACTCCACCTTCTGCATAAACCTGTCTTTTATATGAGTGTTAGGTCCCAGAAGCTACAAAATACTGATAAAAATGGCAAAATCACAACAAAGATAATTTAGAATTACAATGGCCATTACATGGAGCATTTCAGATACACAGCATTGCACTTTAAGAAGTCCATTTAAAAATAAGGAGTCCTAATTTAGGCCAACCCAGGGGCACCCTATTGGTATGCAGAAACTTCTAAAAAGATTTCAGGCCAACACAGTGGCTCATACCTGTAATCTAAACACTTTGGGAGGCCAAGGCAGGAGGATTGCTTGAGGCCAGGAATTTGAGGCTGCAGTGAGCTATGATCATGTCACTGTATTCCAGTCTGGGTGACAGAGTGAGACCCTATCTCTACAAAAAAAAAAAAAAAAAATTAAGTTTTCAAAAAATTGTTTATTGCCACTTTAAAAACACTTTACAAAAGGCAAATGAAACAGTTTAAACTAGTTGACAAAAAAATTCCAAGTTGCCAGCCATTTCACTTAGTTACTACCCCACTACAAAACCAAAGGAACATTGGGTAAAGTGTTATAAAAGTTAGGCGCTCAGGTCAAGCCGGTTTGCTTCTTTTTCAGAGTTTTCCATGCTGAGTCCAGTTATAATGCTTAATCAGCCCTATCTGTTAATGTGCTCCACCCTGAACTCAATAATCCAGTGAGGAAACAGAAGCTAAACTGAAAAGCCACCTAACAAAATTTGTTTCCAAAATACACCTTTCTAGCATTCAGGCGGTTATTCTGAAAAGCCTTCTCAATGTTCTCCTGGGCTCATCTGTGTACTTCCTTGTAAAATTCTGCAGTGAATTCCTATGGCTTTTTGTGGCCTCAGCATACCTTTTGAATCCTCCTCTGTGGCTCCCGAACTGACACACCTGAACCTAATTCTCCTCCTGCTCAGTGCTCTTAAAAAGTGGCTGGTCAGGCATGGTGGCTCATGCCTGTAATCCCAGCACTTTGAGAGGCGAGGAGGGCAGATCGCTTAAGCCCAGGAGTTTGAGGTGAGCCTGGGCAACTCGGCAAAATCCCGTCTCTACAAAAAAATACCCAAAAAATCAGCTGGGCAGAGTGGCACCTGCCTGTGGTCCCAGCTACTCGGGAGGCTGAAGTGGGAGGATCATTTGAGTCCAGAAGGTCGAGGCTGCCGTGAGCCATAATCACCACTGCCTTCCAGCCTGGGTGACAGAGTGAGACCCTGTTTCAAAAGAAAAAAAAAAAGTGGGCTATCTCAATAGGCCCATCAGGGCAGGAATACAGTTTATAGCCACTCCCCAGGCAGAAATCTCAAGACCAAGTCATAGGAAAATACACTGAATCCAGTTTTAGCAGAAATTGATGTTCTGTCCACCCAGATGAGCTCTGGAGATATTCAGACCTAAATTTTAGTCCACAGTCTCTATACCACTAACATCTGGCAAAAGACAATATGACCTAAGCTCACTCTTGAAAAAAACTTCCATTTTTTTCCCCAGTGCCTTTGAGAAGTAACTTTCCACCTTAAGATTCATGCCTTTGGAAGTACAAATTTAGGGTTGCCTAGCTAACAACTGAGTAGAGCAATGAAACAGGAAAGATGGATAATCTGAAACAGGGAGAGAAACTATTGGGAAACTGGCATCTGTGTATGTCTATTATGTATGTTATGTACCTTGGATGATGTTTCTGAAATTTATAAAGAGCTCTATTTAGGCCAGGCACGGTGGCTAACACCTGTAATCCCAATGCTTTAGGAGGCTGAGATGGGCAGGTCGCTTAAGCCCAGGGGTTTGACACCAGCCTGAGCAACATGGTGAAACCCTGACTCTACAAAAAATACAAAAATTTGCCAGGTGTGGTGGTATAGGACTATGGTCCCAGCTACTTGGGAGGCTGAGGTGGGAGGATCACCTGAGCCTGGGAGGTGGAGGTTACAGTGAGCCGTGATGACACCACTGCATATTAGCATAGGCGACAGAGACCCTGTCTCAAACAAACAAACAAACAAATAAATAAATACTCTATTTAGCTGGCTTTTAAAAAGTGATGCTTAAATATTCTCTCAGAAAACAGAAACTAACTCTAATGTCTTTTACTTCAGGTGATCTGAGATAATCTTTGGTAAATAAAGCTAGTTTTAAAATTATTGTTAAAATAAAAAAAAATCAGAATTGCTAGCACCAATTATAATGCAAACATACTTTCTTTAAACCTAGTTTTACTAGTCAAACAGGCTTATCTCCTAGATATTTAAGATCTTAAAACTATAAAATCCAACCTTATTGCCGAATACACATGAAAATAAATTGCTTGATACATGTCAGACGTGGAAGTAAAAGGGAGAGGGAAAAACCAAGTTTAAGTTTTTGGTTTGCTTCTGTGATATTTTTGATAACTGTATGATTTGTCAAAAAAGAAGAAGATGGGTACCTTGTTTTCCATGAGCAATTCAAATATAACTATTAAGAATGAATACATTAGGTGAATGTGAATAGGATAAATGTTTATAAATTAACTTTTCAAAATTTAAAAATTCCTTTTCGGTAATGTGGAATCTTAAAGTAATAGATATTCATGAAATGTCTGCCTCATTTCTATGTAAATTAAAATGCTGAAACATTAATTGCTGAATACAAGTTTAAGGTATATGTATTTCAATATTTGTTTTTATATGGAAGCTATATATTTGGGTCTGTTAAAAAAAACTGCATTATGAGAAAATGTGTTCTAAAAATTTTGAAGCAATGCTCATCTACAAAATACTGATACAGAACAGCTCAAATTGCTTATTGCTTCCTCAGTTTTCTCTATAAATTAAGATCACTAAGTTAAAAACTCTACGATAATTAAAACTAGAAATAAGAGAAAAAACTCTTTATGCAAGGATAGGAATGTGGTTTTTTGGTAAGTCAGGCTTACATGAAAGTTATGTTTTTATTAAGAGAGAAAGACAGTAATTTTTGTCTTAGAGTGACTGGTTGTTCCAATATGAGTAAAAAGCATAGGATATAAGAAGGGCTGTAGCTGCTGGGCGCGGTGGCTCACGCCTATAATCCCCGCACTTTGGGAGGCTGAGGGGGGCCTATCACGAGGTCAGGAGATGGAGACCATCCTGGCCAACACGGTGAAACCCCGTCTCTACTAAAAAATAATAATAATTATAATAATAATACAAAAAATTATAGCTGGGCGTGGTGGCTTGGGCCTGTAGTCCCAGCTACTCGGGAGGCTAAGGCAGGAGAATGGCGTGAAACCGGGAGGTGGAGCTTGCAGTAAGCAGAGATTGCGCCACTGCACTTCACCTTGGGCAACAGAGCGAGCCTCTGTCTCAAAAAAGAAAAAAGGAAAAAACAGGCTGTAGAAGGTTTGTGAAAAATGAAACTTGCAAAAGATATTTTACGTGTAATCAAACTGGCTAAAATTGGAAGGAAATTAAAAGTTTTTCTAAAAACTGAGCATTAATATCAAAGTACACTAACACAAAACAGGTAATCTGATAATCTGTTAAAACAAGGTTTTCTTGGAGGAGTGCTCTTAATAAAAAATAATGAAAGGTTTTTATCTTTTAGGTAACCAGTCTAGAAAACAAGGATTCTGTGTTTTATCAATATGATTCCCTGTGCTTCATGTTGTCTTTAGTTAAGTGTTGTGAGTCATCTCTATTAAAGAACTAAGGTTTTATCTACAAATATATAACTTTCAGTATTTGCCTTTTGAAATCCTGTTATTATCACACTGATTAAATGAATGACTACTATTTCACAGTGACCTGTGATCCTATTTTGATCAAGTGTTTTAAGCCTTTGATAATTTCGACAAGCTTCTCAAAATCAAATTCTAAATTAACTTTCTGAGTTCCAAATTAACTTTGGGATTTTCTTCTAGGCCCCTGGAAAGCCTCAATGGGTTTTTTATTGTTTTGTATTTTGAGATCTATTGTACAGCATGGGAAGTATAGTTAACAATAGTGTGTTATACACATCAAAATTCTTAAATTTCAAATGCTCTCACCACAAAAACAAAGTTTTCAAAATGAGGGATATGTTAATTAGCTTGATTTAATTATTCCACACTATATTCATAAAATATAACATCACTTTGTTTTTTTTTCTTTTTTTTTTTGTAGAGACAGGGTTTCACCATGTTGCCCAGGCTAATCTTGAATCCCTGAGCTCCAGCACTCCACCCGCCTCAGCCTCCCAAAGTGCTGGGATTACAGGCATGAGCCACCATGCCCAGCCAATATTCATAAAATATAACATCACTTTGTAACCCATAAGTATATAATTATAAATTGCCAATTTACAAAATTAAAATTTCTGAAAAAGAAATTATTTATCCACAGGAGATTTCAGTAAGTACCAGGCAGGCTGTGCACATCCATTTTCTTCCTCACAGAAGAAGCAGACTTACTAAGACACCCTTCGCCTAACAAGAAGCAAAACAACATTCTTTCCTATGAGGTCTGAAATTTCTGTTATATCAGAAATGCTTTTTTTTTCCATCAAGAATATATTTTATTTATAAACTTGATTCTTAGGTAATACTTTCCTAAGTTTCATAATATACCTTTTTTTTTTCTTTTGGTAAAACAACCAAGTGAATAAAACTAGGCTGGGCGAGGTGGTCTATAATTCCAGCACTTTGAGAGGCTTGGGGTGGGGGCGGGGGGAGGATCACCTGAGGTCGCGAGTTCGAGACCAGCCAGGCCAACATGGTGAAGCCTCATCTCTACTAAAAATACAAGAACTATCCAGGTGTGGTAGCAGGGGTCTGTAATCCCAGGTACTTGGGAGGCTGAGGCAGGAGAATTGCTTGAACCTGGGAGGCGGAGGTTGCAGTGAGCCAAAATTATGCCCATTACACTCCAGCCAGGGTGACAGAGCAAGACTCTGTCTCCAGAAAAGAAAAAGAAAAAAACAAAAACAAAAAACTGTCTACAAACTTCTAGTAAGTTATTTGTTTCATCATATAGCACTAAGAAAATCATCATGTTTGCCATTAAAACTAGGTACACTAATAACTTATAGCTCAATATTTTTGGCATGGTTCTTACTGAAATCTGCTACTTTCAACCAAGTCATTATGTCTCTAGGGCTCTGTCAAGACTTAATATATGTTCATTCCTATGATAAACATTACTGATATTTAAGATAAATAGTTGTGATTGATGTAACACATATATTCACTACAGAAAACTGTAGATTTCTATGTAAGCAAGAACCAATTATTGTATGATTATAAGCAATACCATAAGGGCAATATGAATACTTACTAGTATTATACAAAACAGCTGGCACCAAATATTTGGATTTCAGTACAGTTCCTCCAGTACCAACATCCTTGAGAGATATTAGGAGGCAAAATTCACCTAAGTTTTAGAACAACAAACCATATTTCAAGTATTTACTTCTGCCTTTACCATATGTGTGATCCTAGGCAAGTTAGTTAACCTCCCTTGGCCTTAGTTTCTTCACTTGTAAAATAATAATACAAACCTTGTTAAGTTTTTAACAGAATAATACATTGTATGTAAAGTACCTAGGAAAGGGTCTGACCCATAGTAAGTGCTTGATAATGACAGTGATTACTGTAACCATTGTTGAAGATGCAGAGATCAACCAATTCATAATGATATAGCCAAAAAAGTGAAATGCTCAGGACCTTCAAAAATATTTCAAAGAATTTGTTATCAGGATATTTTTAGACTTTTATTTCTGGGTTCTACAAAGTCCAGATGGTATCTTCTGTCCTACAGAAGTTAGGCTGTGTCATAAGACTCTTCTACCAGGTACTTTCTTGACATCTGTGAGGGGCAAGCAGGTATTTCCCCAGTACTTGAAACACTAGGTCTGCCAATTACTGAGTCAGATTTAACAAATACATAAACTACTCTGGCTATACTAAACACTTACGGAGCCTGCATCAGATTTTTCAACAACTAGTCAGTGAGTATGTACTGAGTCCACTGAGTATGCAGCTGTGTACTAAAAAGTTGCATTTACATCACTAATCAAACATAATCCCTGCCTGAAAAGAGTACCATCTAGAGGAAACAAACTAAAAGAAATTTAAAAGAAAATGTAGTATGTTTTAGTATAATGACTAAAGTTGATTTTGCTGTGTTTTAAAAATGAGAAAGAATATAATGGATAACTAATAGATGAGAGGCAGTTATAAATTACAATTTGGATCTTGAATGTAGAAACAGCAAGAAAGCACACGAACACAGGATGAAACATAGGTAATGCTGACAGTGAAAAGCAAATTTATCTGAGGCAGGAAAAAAATTAGCAAACTTCAAGAAGGTCATTAAGGGTGCTAACAGCCTAATCTGGAAATTCAACAAAATTTTTTAAAAAATAATTATATTCCTTTGCTAATTACTGAGGCAGGGAGATTATTGCCTGGGGATACTTATCACCATAAATGATGTGTAAATCAGACTACAGATTATATGATTATAACATTGTCTCACTCAATAAATATTATCTACCAAACTATCATTAATAACCTTTCTGACACCTGGTATGACCCTATGTGCTAATTTTCTGGTTTTCTAGGAAAAAAATACAGTTTTTAAAATAAACCCCCCAAAAGATCCAAAATTTAAAGAATAATATGTATACACACACACACAACTATCCTATATCATATGGTAGGTTAAGATGGTATTTCCAGGACAATCCTGATCTTCAGTGGGGATGAACATGCTTCCCTGAACAGTTTGGGGTCCCATTTCCCAGGCCCAGCCCTTCCCCCGCCCACTACTGGTCCCACATACTACCTTAACCGGTTCTGCTACTAGTTTTTCTCTCCCTCTGAAAATCTGTCTTAATAAAGGACTTCATTTTTCAAGACTGACATGTATATGCCTAGGATACACATGCTAGGATAAAATATACTAAGCAAGCTGGTGATTATTCTACTCCGAATATCTCTATTTTCTCTATCTTATCAATATATGCTATCTAATCCCTAAAGTATATGGAGACATCTTGTCAATCTGTGACCAAAATGCAGTGCAAATTTCATTCATTCATTCTCTAGGTCCTCATGAACTCATCAAGTACCAGGTGCTAGAGGATATAAAAAAGTTGTAATAATATCTTTTTTTTTTTTTTAGTTTAATTTTTGAGACAAGTTCTCACTCTGTCACTCAGGCTGAAGTGTAGTGGTGTGACCAAAGCTTGCTGCAATCTCAAACTTACAGGCTCAAGCGATCCTCCTGCCTCAGCCTCCCAGGTTGCTGGGACTGTAGGCATGTGCCCTGCACCCAGCTAATTTTTAATTTTTTTCTGTAAAGACAGGGTCTCACTATGTTATCAAGGCTGGTCTCAAACTCCTGCCTCAAGCAATCGTCCCGCCTTAGCCTCCCAAAAGCCCACGAGCCATGGTGCCAACCACCCCCCTCCCACAAAAAAAGGTACTCATATAGGATAAACTCCACAGATCAACAACCTCTGAAAGAAAACTAATAACTAATAACCCTTTCTTACCCATTCCAAGAAGATTTTGCTATCCTTGGAACTTGTTCCAAGAGACAAGATATTATGTATTCTGTTTCCAAATGTGGCCTCATATCTGAACCAACTATTTCAAATGCAGTCAGTTCTACCTTTCTCCCTTTAATCATTCACTCCGATCTTTTTAAATTTTCCTTTTTAAGACTATAAAATAAATGTTTACTTTAGAAATTTTGAAAAATAGAAAAAAAGTATAAAAGAGAGGAAGAAATATTCACTACTATCTCTACCCCCCATGAAGTAACTTCTCTTAGTATTTTAGCTAATATTTTTTAGTTTATTTCTTTCAGATGTTTTTACTATCCATATCTTTAAACATAATAATTTACTACTAGTTATTTGCTCTTTCCATTACTGTTATTGCTATCTTAAGAATATGGCATCATTTACCTAACCATTTCTTTCCTGTTAAACAGTGTTGTTTCCATTGTTTCACTGTTTACAGAAACTGTATGACAGAAATCTTTGAACACACATCTTCATCTGGTTATATAATTATTTCCTAGGCATTCCTTGGTCAAAAGATATGCTCAACTGGTAAGCCTTCTGCTATACAAAGCCAAAGTGATTTTTCAGAAAAGTAGTAACAATTTATACCAAACACTAGTTCCTGAAAACGCTCTTTCAATCACAATCTAATTAACAAAGGGCAGTCTCTCATTCATTCATTGCACTAATTTAATAAGTAGAAAGTAGAAAGGAACAACTTTTTAAAAAAAAAAAAACATGGTCTCACTCTGTTGCCCAGGCTGGAGTACATTGGCGTAATCTCAGAACACTGCATCCTCAACCTCTTCTGGCTCAGGTGATCCTCCTAAGTAGCTGGGACTACAGGTGCACATCACCACGCTCAGCTAATTTTTGTAAAGAGGGGATTTTGCCATGTCACCCAGGCTGGCCTTGAACTCCTGGACTCAAGTAATCTGCCCACTTTGGCCTCCCAAAGTGCTGAGATTACAGGCGTGAGCTACCATGCCTGGCTGAAAATAACATCTTAACTGCAGTTTTCATTTATACTTTTCATTTAGGAATCTTGTCTATTCTTTACAGAGGCTAAAATGGGATCTAGCTTTCCCCCAGAATCTTTCACATGGGTGGTCCATTTACTTGGTCTGGCATTCTCATCTTGCTGGCCAAAGTTTCATCATCTCTAACCTCATCAACTCACAAATGAAGGTCGTTACCACCAACATTCTAAGTAGCTGACTGCTCTCCCTGGGACACACCTACCATTCTAATAGCAGAGGCAGCTCAAATGAGGCCACTGGGAAACTAGCCTGCACTACTCCTCACCTCTTCACAACTGGCAAGACAAGCCAACAACACTGAGTTACGGTTTAATAGGCTTCCACCAAAAGTCCTACAGTTCTTAATCATATAAACATTTTTGTCATTTCTTCCTAGTACCCATGATATGGTTCAATTAATACTATTTTCAAAGTAATTTAGTACATGTAATATAAACCGTGAGTCTGTGTACATCTATGTATGAAGTATACATCCTCTTAACCTTAATAATTAAGTCACTATGACATACATATAAGTCCATGTATATATGTATATAAAGTAAATATGCCCTTTATTAAGTTCCCCCATATACATGTGAAAGGATACAGGCATTTCACTGTTAGTTCAAAATAGTGACAGCAATAAAATTAATACAAATAAAACTACAGAAAACTAACCTTTCTGCATTTCTCTCTGTCTCACAGACACACACACACATGCACACACACACACAGCTGTAATTCCTAAAATTATACAGAAAACAAAGTAATTTGGAGGACGTGTCTTTCATAAAATATAAAACAAGGGGGTTCACATGAGGAAAACTGATAGCAAATTTTTAATTTCTTACATGAATTATATATAACAAATCATGGAGATCATTGGTCACTGCTTCCAGTGATCCAGTGTTGAAGATTTTAAGCTCAAAAGCTAGCAAAGTGTACTTGACTATTATATAGATTCACTCCTAGACATACTGGTAACTCAATATTCATGATTATCCAGATGCATAAAGAAGAACAGAAAAGATAATGAGATATATTCAATTTTCACTAGTTTTAGCCTTTGAAGTATTGGAAATAGTCTCTAAATTCAACACTAACTTTACAAAATTCAGGAACAGTCTTTAAAAAAATGAAAGGCCTCAGCTACCTTACTGTGGTTCTAATACATAACTTATCTCCTAGCTTCTCTAGAGATAACGCTAAGGACAATCAGTAACTTCATTCATTCCTGTCCCAGTAGTCCTTTACCAGCCACTAACCCACTTCACTGTCTTTGCTTAAGCTTTCCTTGCCTAACTTCAAAGTTTTCCATTCATATTCAAGATTAAGTATATTCTTGAAGTTTGCTCAAGGAGATTAATACATTCGGCTTCTGTCATCATTTTCCTTACAACACAGGCACACATGGCAAGTCTTAAACAAATCTTCAAATGAGCAACAATCTTGCCTTGTATTCATTTGCATTTTGAATAATGTCATTAAGGAATATATCTGAAACAAATTAAGCGAAGTGTGCCTGGTAACAACATACTCAACAGAAAGCAAGAATGCAGTATGTATCCTCTCCACATAAATGCATGCCTACATTTATACATTTGTGAGAAGCCCTGAAATTTTTGCAAAATTCATAATACAATCCATTCAAATACTGTCCAAAGGATACCTCAAAGTTTAGTGAGTACCAAAACTGCTTTAATTGCTTTAACTGATTCTATTTCAAAGATATTTTAAGCAACTTTTAAATCCACCCTCTAAAAGTAAAAAATGGTGGCATAAATCAGAATACTGACAGACAAAATTAAGGTAGTTAAAAGTCAACCGTTAAAGAAAGTACCATTACAATCTCACTATATGACTGTCATCACTACTAACCAAAACACTCCTACTAAAACAAAACCAGGA
Organism: Piliocolobus tephrosceles; assembly: GCF_002776525.5. Lineage (NCBI taxonomy): Eukaryota > Metazoa > Chordata > Mammalia > Primates > Cercopithecidae > Piliocolobus > Piliocolobus tephrosceles. The sequence goes on from NC_045440.1 coordinate 71,326,816, forward strand.
AAAAAACCGACCTGGATTTCCAAAGTGGTTTTTAATGTAACTAGAGAAAGCAATCACACAGTAGATATTATGATTAAACACTGATGTATTAAGAGAGTTTTAAAAAACTGAATATAGATAGATGGACAGATAGACAGACAGACAGACAGATGGGTTTTTAAAGCTACATTACCTACCAAGAGCTTCCAACAATCTCCACTCCTTTGGAAAGCAGCATTTTAAAGAACCAGCTACATGCATCCCAGAGGCTCAACCCACATTTCCTGATTTCTATGACAAAGATTGTCATTAACCTTACCAAGATCACCAGGAATGAAGTACCAGCGTGGCCACACTTAAATAAACCTTTCATCTACTTTGAGCAAAACAAAAACACTGTAAAACTGGTATGGCAAGTTACACAACTTAGCACTATTATACATTAGTTTCAGATGAGACTGTCTGACTAATCAGTGTACCTGAGACACATACAGAAAAGTTGAAGGCCTGTAAATGGAACTGAACTTGGAAAACCAAGAACTAATCAATTCAAGAACTTTTTAGCAGAATAGCTGACTATGAGATTATGTAAACCATCAAATGAATACAATTCTAAGTCTTATAGATTATATGAACCTGCTATATTTCGATGAAAGAAACCCATTATTTTTCAGCTGTAAAGATCTTTCCTCAGTTCTTCTACAAGAAAATGTGTATGTTTCTACACAGTAAGTTTGTGACATTCTCGGGTACAATTTTTCTTGTCCTCTCCAGGTCTCCTAAACATCATTCATAAACTGGATTCTTTGAATAGACATTTACCATCTTAAATTCCTTGAATAAATTTCCTTAAATAAAATTCTAAACTAAAAAAGTGGTTTCTGGAATACTGAACTTGTCCTTATCATAGAACTCTATTAATATCAGCGATTAAGCAAGCAATCAAGGCTCACTTCTAAAAACTGATTAAGAGGAAAAAAACTCAGCAAGGTTCAAGACCATGTACATACCTATTCATCTCTATACACAGAATATATTTTTCACATTAAATATTTTTTCATGTTAAAAAATACCTTTTCATTTGCATTTCCCTGGTGTCAAACTAGATACCTTACCAGAATAAATAAAACTAAAAAGAAAGAGAAAAAATAAGACAATACCAACAAGTAATGAGGATGCAGAACAACTAGAACTCCTACAACATTGCTGATGAGAATATAAACTGACACAACCACTTGAAAAACTGTTTGGTAGTACCTAGTACCTACTTAGGCTCAATATACATTATTCTCAAGAGCCAGCAATTTTTTTTTTTTCTTCTTAGAGACAGGATCTCACACTCTGTCACCCAAGCTGGAGTGCAGTGGCATGATCATAGCTCACTACAGCCTGAACTCCCGGGCTCAAATAATCCTCCTGCCTCAGTCACCTAAGGAGCCAGGACCACAGATGCACACCACCATGCCTGGCTACTGTTTTTTGGTTTCTTTGAGACAGGGTCTCACTCTGTTGCCCAAGAGTGCAGTGGTGCTATCACAGCTCACCATAGCCCCCAACGGGTTCAAGCAATCCTCCCACCTCAGCCTCCTGAGTAGCTGGGACTACAGGCATGAGCCACCACGCCTGGCTTATATTTTGTCTTTTTGTAGAGACGGGGTTTCGCCACGTTGATGGTCTGAAACTCCTGGGCTCAAGCGATCCACCCACCTCAGTCTTCCCAAGTGCTGGGATTACAGGCATGAGCCACCGCGTCTGACCTTTCTTATTTTTTAATTTTTTGTAGAGATGGAGTCTCCCTATTTTCCCCAGGCTGGTCTTGAACTCCCGGCCTCAAGTCATCCTCCCAACTGGACCTCCCAAAATGCTAGCATTACAGGTGTGAGTCCACATGCCTCAGCCAAGACTCAGCAATTTTGATCTTGGGTATACCCAAGAGATGTGAGGGCTCACGTCCACAAAAACGCATGTAGGAATGTTCACAGCAGCTTTATTCATAACACCAGAATTGAAAGTGACCCAAATGTTGATGTATTCATCAATAGGATAAATACATTTTAATATATTCATATAATGGAATACTACAAAGCAATGTAAACAAAGGCACTAACGCTATATACTACAACATGCAGAAACCTCACGGATGCAATGAACAGCAAAGAGGCCTGACACAAAAAAGTACATCCTATATGATTCAACTTTTATGAAGTTCAAGAACAGGTAAAACTAATTACGAAGAACAAAGATCTATCTTATAGGGACCAAGGTCACCATAGGGGTTATCTTTGGGGAAACACTAATGGAAAAGAGCACAGGAGAGGGAACCTTCCGGAATGATGGAAATATCCTATGTTTTCATCTGGGTAGTATTTACAAAGGCACATACATATTTATACATACAGAAAAACTCATCTGAGTCATATTCCATCTTACCAGTTCTAACTGCCTCACCTCATTATGTTATTTAACCTATCTAAACCTAATTTTTTTTCCAGTACAAGATGGGAATAATGCCTTTGACACAGTATATTAAGCTTATAAAACACTCAATAAATGATGATGATGATAATGATCTGGTTTCTTATTTGCTTCAAATAAGGAACACAGTGGAATAATGTATGAGCTGGGTACGGTGGCTTATGCCTGTAAAACCAACACTTTGGAAGAGATCGCTTGAGGCCAGGAGTTCAAGACCGGCACAGGCAACATAGATAGGCTCCTGTCTCTACAAAAAATAAAGACTAGCCGGGCATGGTGGCACACACCTGTAGTCCCAGCTACTCAGGAGGCTGAGGTGGGAAGATTGCTGGAGCCCAGGAGGTCAAGGCTACAGTAGGCTCCAATCGTGCCACTGTACTCCAGACTGAGTGACAGAGTGACACCCTGTCTCAAAAAAAAAACCCCCAAAACAACAAAAAAAGATGAATGTCAATAGTAAAAACAATAGCTGGCAGTCATAGAAAAAAATCAGATACCAGAAACTAAAATTTGGAAAAGTCTTATGCCATAGTTCAAAAGCAAACTGCTGAACACAAGTTAACAAAAATTAACGTGCACAATATTTACTGAGTCACGAGAAAAACACAGGTTATGCTTACGCAATCTTAAAAGGTATGGCTGTGTGCAATACACTCAGAAAAAATTTCCAGTTGAAGTGGTTAAATAAAATAAAAGCAATTCTAACACCCACGAGCTGGTTATCTTCGGTTATCTGGAAATCGCAGCTATGCAAAGCAAATAGATAAGGAATTAATATATAATATTTTTCTCCTAAATAAAAACTTTAAATTAGCTAAATCATTTTAAAGCCTCTCATACTCCCATTTACTTAAGAACACTCAGTATAGAAAACAGTTCTAACATGGAGGAGGAATATTTACATCCTGAAATGCTCATATGGTACAGCTTTTAATAATAAGCAAATTCTACATTTACATATATAGCAAATGTATATTTTTAAGATATTCTTTTCTCCTGACAATAATGGTCAGGAGTAAAACTGTCATCTGTTAATCATTTCTGGCACATAGAAACAACAGCATAAAGCTTTCTTACTAAAACAAAACAAAAAATAGAATCTAACTTTTACAGACAAATGTAATGCCAGAATATTAAAGTAAAAAGTTTAAAACAACACAATATAGTACATAATCAGAAAAGTAATCATTTTAGTCTTTAAAATTTTAATACAGCTTTTATGCATCCTTGAATTTACTCTAATTCAAAATTTTAACTTGCTGAAATATAAAATGGCACTAAAAATTTTAAGCTAATTTTTAAATTAGTAAAACTATAAATTACAGATTTTTTCCTTTTTACAGATCTCTTTATGCCCAAGAATTCACAGCTACAAGTAACAGATATTCCTTAAGTTAAAATTTCTAAAATTAATGCTATATATTAATTTATGTGAAACTTCTAAAAAGTCTAACATTTTGATGTTATTTTAGATCTACATTTTTTTTTTCTGGCATTAAACTGCATACGACAAGAGAAATCAAAGTAAAAGTCAGACTTTAGCCAACTTCATTTTAAGCTAAGCTTTAATTTTCATTTAAGCTTCATCTTTAAATGCTTACATTTAAATTTTCTAAAGCAAAAATCTCATATTCAGTGAAGCAGCAATCAAACATATTGTGAACAAAATAAAATCATTAAGATGTTACAGTCCCAGCAAAGGCAGTATGAATAAATGCAGTTTTTCACATACATAGACAAACTTTTTAAACAATAAAACATGACTTACATCATGACATGAATAGAGATGCTGAAAATGTTAGAATGCAAAGTACCCTCAAGGTCAACAGGATTTTCTTTTATATTCATGTTACATGCGCTCCTTTATTAAGGTTTCAAAAACAATACTTATGAAAACCAGTCACTATGCGATGAGAGAAGCCATTTTAAGACTTGTAAATCAACTATTTTACTAAAAACAAAAGTATATAGTAAACAGTAACTTGAATTAGAAGTGGTTGGGGAAGAAGCCAACACAATTGCTTGTAGCTAAAACTGGACAAAGTAAATACATTTTTTTAAATCTCTAGGAATTTTTAAAAAGCAGCAAGTCAACTTTTTCAGTTAAAAAGCAACTACATTTGTGTTTGAGCAGAGAATATCTGTGCCAAGTTTAGCCCACTGTGAATTAAAATGGCTACATTTGTAATCAGGTTTAAAACTATGCTTAATAATTAAAAGAAAACTACCTACACTTGAATATGTTCCACAATACTATATTATAATATGATATTTCTGACTCTATGTTGCTCTAAAACATTTTCCCAATTTCTTCTTCCTAATTCTAAATAGGAAAATGGGTCTTTTTCTGTGGAAATTGATAGAAAAGTCTGCCAAAATCCCCTTTGACTATTTTAGTCATAAATTTTGCTGTTGCTGTTTTTAGGTGGGGGTGGGAAGTGGAGCCTTTTTTTAAAGGTGCTTCATAATATGTATGAATGTGTATTCAGATGTATTACAATTTAAATAGATCTTTAATGGCAAATTTTGATGCTTATATCTAATTATTTTTTTCCATTTTAAATAATTCACAAGTGACCAACACTTGCTTTCTTGGCCTGACTACTCTAAGCCTATTTAATCTTTAAAGATCAAACTCCAGAAGTCCATAGTTCAGAGAAACACAAGCTTTACGAAAGCTGGGATGTGGTTGCTTAATACAGGGAAGAATAAAGCACTGAAGTTATCCCACAGTGGAGACAGGAAATAAATTATTTTTATTCATGGAGTACAATGCCTAGAACTTCATAGTCATTAACTACAGTCACCAGATCAGGCCTGAAAGGTAAATATGATTACTTTCATTTTACAAAGAAACTGTTAAAACTGGGATTTCTCAGTTTCTGAGATAACTTGCCTGGGGGGTCTCATTCGTAGTAGCAAAGCAAAGATTCAAATTTATGATTTCATTTTTCAAATTCCATTCTCTTTTCACCCTACCTTCATCCACCCCATTATGTAGTTGGAGCATTTATCAAAGAGCTGGCTGGACCGGTCTTTTCCAATTGCTTGCAGGGCATGTTCAAAGACTGGACTTTTTCTGGGCAGACCTGAATGAATCTAAAAACCCACATCTAAACTGAACCATGCCCAGACTATTCCAAAGCATTCACCATTACACCGATGGGTACCTTGGGGTGCCAGTGCTGTCCCATCACCCTGAAGCTGCATCAGTCCCAGACTCCCATTAGCAGCCACTGCTACTGAAGTAAAAGGTTTCCTGAACTCTGCCAGCAATGGGCAGTCCTGGGCACTGGCCTAGAGATTAAGCCTCTTGCTTCTTAAGAGCAATCATTGCCTTGCTCCAACACTGCCATGAATAACCTGCTGGGTTAGATTCTCTTTCACACTCTGTTGGACAACATGAATACACATCAGCAGCAAAAAATTTACACAAACTTTCAAAATTTAACAGGATATGCCATTTATCAAGGCATGGAAGTGTGAGAACCACTGACCTAGGCACACCGGTGGACACAGCCAACAAACCCAGTACATGTTAATGGTGACCACTATCTGCACTTGTCAATTCACCAGTCCTAAAAGCCATCCAAGACCCTCCATCAGCTTGCTCTAGCAAAGATTCTTCACCCAGGCTGTTACATGACAATGCCCCTCGCCTGATCAATATGCATACCTATTCTCTAAGAGTGGGTAACACTGGCCAGTTATATTGTCAAGCAATAAATGCTTTGCAAATACAATATGCATCTTAATTTATAATTTCCCTCCTTCCTTCCTTCCTTCCACCATTTCTTCTACTTCAGGTTAATCCTCTCCTCTTTTGGTATCTGTTGCTACTACTATCCTAGTCCAAGTCTTCATGCTTTTCACTCTTCAATATCCTTTCAACTACCCAGTCTCTCTCATCTACACAACTCATTCTACATATTGCTACCTACCTGATAAAACTCTGCTCAGAATTATTTCAATAGCTCTATATTGTGAACGCTATCAAATTTTAACCCCTATGCCTAACTTTTAAGGCCAAATTTATATCCTCCTTATTTATTTATCCAAGCTAATTTCATACTTCAGATGGACACCAAATTAATCAAATCAGCCATATCATTAAACAATCACAAAATGGCCCATATATGGCCCACAAAATGGTCACAAAAGACCCTCATTCTTCCTAACACAGCATCTGTTGGCTTGACCTCTGATGGTGTCAACGCACTGTCTTCCCACACTTTAAAACTTTCAAAGTTCTCCCACTGCTTGCATAATTAAGTTCCAACTCTTTAACATGACTTCCAAACTTCTCTATAACCTGCCCCTAAACTACCTTTGCTCCCTTATTCTTCCTGCAACCAACATGCATCCTATTCTTTGATGACACTGAGCTCTGTGCCCTTCCTAGCACAGACCACACTGGCCTTCCCTGTATCTTTGTGTGTCATATGCTCACACTGGATCTATCTTTATTAGCTCTACCCATTAACATCCTTCCTCTCTTTCAAAGTTCTGCTCCTACTTCTTTAGGACCTTCCCTGGTCTTCCCTCTGAGAATTCCATCTCTCTAGTCTATGTACAATGTTCTTGATATCGCGTATCAGACTTGACTCTCTGTCTTGCATTTTAGTTATATTGGTCCATGTTTCTTATCTTGCCTATTAGAGCATGAAACTCCAAGGGAAGGGGGTTGGTTGTAGCCTTATCCTTACATCAATCCTAGTGACTCACAGCACAGAGCCTTTCCTGAAATGATCCTTGGCAGAAGGCATCAGATACTCTACCTGATAGATGTGGTGAGAAATAAAATATAAACAAAATGGCCAAACTTCAATTATCAAAAAGTAGAGACTGAAAAAATGGAGACTGAAAACAGCTCTTAGTAATATTCATTTTGCTCTGGACAGATTCTCTCTCCCTGGCTGGGTGCGGTGGCTCGTGCCTGCGATCTCAGCACTTTGGGAGGCCAAGGTGGCGGATCACCTGAGGTCAGGAGTTTGAGACCAGCCTGGCCAACACGGTGAAACCCTGTCTCTACAAAAATACAAAAATTAGCCACTTGTGGTGGTGCACACCTGTAATCCCTGCTACTCAGGAAGTTGAGGCAAGAGAATCTCTTGAACCTGGGAGGTGCATTGAGCTGAGACTGCACCACTGCACTCCTGCCTGGGCGACAGCACAAGACTCCATCTCAAAAAAAAAAAAAAAAAATCTCTCCCTATGACCATTTTCTCAGTCACCCTAGACATGCTCCATTCATTTCTGCTTCCATGATCTCTGCTCACACTGCCCCCCATACTGGCTTTTCCCTTTCTTCAATGTCCACAACATGCTTTTTCTGAATTGATACAAACACATTCACACAGGTACCACAATGTCTGTAATCTCAAAAGCAGAACTGAGCTGGTTTTTCTTTTTGTCTTTTTTGTCTATTGAAGTAACACACTACAACAGCTAAACAGATTTTACACCAAATCTGAAGGGCCTGTTTTTTGTGTGACAAAATACACATAACCAAAATTTACCATGATTCTGTTTAAATAGACAGTTCAGTTACTGTTAAGCACATTTACACTGTTGTGCAACCAATCTCCAGGACTATTTTCGCCCTGTAAAACCAAAATTCTATACCAATTAAACAACTCTCCATTGGCCCCATCCCCCTGCTCCCTACTCCTGGCAACCACTCTTCTATTTTATCTCTATGAATTTGACTACTCTAGGTACTTCATAAGAGTAGAATCATACACTACAGTCTGTGTCAATTAATGATGGGGATACCTTCCAAGAAATGCGTTAGGTGATTTCATCATTTTGTGAACATTGTAGAGCATATTTACACAAACCGAGATGGTGGAGCCTGCTACACACCCAGGCTATATGCTACAGCCTACTGCTCCCAGGCCACAAACCTGTAGAGCATGCCATTGTACCGCATATTGTGGGCAACTGCAAACACAGTGGCAAGCATTTGTGTCTCTAAATATATATAAACAAAGAAAAGACACAGTAAAAATACTGTCTGAAAGATTTTTTAAATAAAAAATTATATACCTGCTTAGGGCTCTGACAATGAATGGAACTTGCAGGACTGGAAGATGCTGGGTGAGTGAGTGAGTGAGTGGTGAGTGAAAAGTGGTGAGTAATGACATTACTGTGAACTTTTATGCAACTGACAGCACAGTAGGTTTGTTTACACCAGCATCATCACAAACATGTGAGTAATGCACTGGGCTAAGACATACTGATAGCTACGATGGCACTAGATGATAGGAATTTTTAAGTACCTTTATAATCTTATGGGACTACCGTTGTATATATGATCCGTCACTGACTGAAACATCATTATGTGACACATGGCTGTATTTGTCCTTCTGTGACTGGCTTATTTCACTTAGCCAGTCCACCCATTTGTAACATGTATCAGAATTTCCTTCTTTTTTAAAGGTAATTAATGTTTAACTATATGTATGCATTAGTCCATTTTCACACTACTATAAAGAAGTACCTTAATTTATAAAGAAAAGAAGTTTAATTGAATCACAGTTTCTCATGGGGAGGCCTCAGGAAACTTACAATCATGGTGGAAGGGGAAGGGGAAGCAAGGCACATCTTACATGGTGGCAGGAGAGGGAGGGAGAGAGAGAGAGAGAGAGAGACAGGGAGGGGGGGAGAGAGAGAGAAAAAAACGCAAGGGGGGAAACACCACAAAACAACCAGATCTCGTAAGAACTCACTCACTATGAGAAGAACCACAAGGGGGAAATCCACCCCCCATGATCCAATCACCTCCCACCAGGCCCCTCCTCCGACATGTAGGGATTACAGTTTTAGATGAGATTTGGGTGGGACACAATGCAAAATCAAATCGATGTATATACCACATTCTGCTTATCCATTCATCCACCGATGGACACCTGGGTTGCTTCTACCTTTGGACTATTGTAAATAATGGTGCTATGAACACAGGTGTCCACTCTGGGGTGGGGGGCATATGAAGAGGGGAAAGGACTAGGGCACCACAATGGAAAAGAAAGTCATCTTCCAAAATAGCCAAAAATAAGAGGCAATAGGTGTCCCACAAATATATATATATACTGATGGAGGCAAGTTTATAAAGATGCCATGGACCAGGGGCACTCACGAAACAAACTGAGTGCTAAAATAAACTCATTAATGTTTTTGAATACCTGGTATGGACTGATTATTGATAACTCTAAGTGTTTGTACACACAATTTAGCCTACCCAGCACTGCTGAGGAGTGTGTGTGTGTGTGTGTGTGTGTGGTGTGTGCCTGCCTCCCAAGCATTAAGAAGAGCAAGAATGTAAGAAGTAACTCCTGCCAACACGTCCCTCCCGCCAACATGTCCCTCCCAAGGTCCCTTGTCTGGTCAGGGAAAGCTTGAGAGGAAACAGTCTCACAAAGGAAAGAATTTGTACTAAACTTTCCAAGAGAGACCTTTCTGAATAGGCAACAGAGGACAGTGGTTAAGGTAAAAAATTCAGGAGGCAAACTGCTGAGACTCGAATAGTGACTCTATACACAACAGCTGTGGGACCTTAGGCACGTTACCCAGCCTCTGTGTAACTTGTATAACTCTGCCATCTGTAACACTGAGAACAGTCAAAACCCCTTCACAGTGTTGCTCTCAGGTTTAAGCAAGTAAGTCAATATTAACAAAGTACTCAGAACAAAGCCTACCTCATGGTAAACACTATACAAGTTTTTGCAAAAGAAATGAGGCTAAAGTTGATCACATAATTGGGAATAAAACACTCCTCAGCAAACGCAAAAGAACTTAAGCCATAACAATCAGTCTCTTAGACCACAGCACAATCAAATTAGAACTCAAGATTAAAAAATTCACTCAAAACCACAAAACTACAAGGAAATTCAACAACCTGCTCCTGAATGACTCTTGGTAAATAATGAAATTAAGGCAGAAATCAAGTTCTTGAAACTAATGAGAACAAAGAGACAACATACCAGAACATCTGAGATGCAGCTACAGCAGTGTTAAGAGGGAAATTCATAGCACTAAAATGCCCATATCAACAAGTTAGAAAGATCTCAAGTTAACAACCTACTGTCACAATTGAAAGAACTATACCACGAGCAAACAAACCTCAAAGCTAGCAGAAGACAAGAAATAACCAAGATCAGAGCTGAACTGAAGGAGATAGAGACACAAAAAACCCTTCAAAAAAATCAACCAATCCAGGAGCTGGTTTGTTGAAAAAGTTAATAAAATGGATAGACTACTAGCTAGACTAATAAAGAAGAAAATCTAGAGAAGAATCAAATAAGCACAATCAGAAATAACAAGGGGGTTATCACAACAGACTCGACAGAAATACAAACCACCATTAGAGAATACTATAAACACTTCTATGCAGTGAACTAGAAAAATCTAGAAAAAATGGATAAATTCCTGGACACATACACCCTCCTAAGGCTGAACCAGAAAGGAACTGAATCCCTGAACAGTAATGAATTCTGAAGTTGAGGCAGTAATAAATAGCCTACCAACTAAAAGAGGCCCAGGACCAGACAGATTCACAGCTGAATCTATCAGAGGTACAAAGAAGAGATGTTACCATTTCTACTGGAACGATTCCAAAAAACTGAAAAAGAGGGACTCCTCCCTAACTCATTCTACGAGGCCAGCATCATCCTGATACCAAAACTTGGCAGAAATACAAAAAAAGAGAAAACTTCAGGCCAGTATTCTTGATGAACATCGATGCAAAAACCCTCAATAAAATACTGGCAAACTGAATCTAGAAGCACATCAAAAAGCTTAACCACCAGGATCAAGGTGGCTTCAAGGTACGCTTCATCTCCAGGGTGCAAGGTTGGTTCAGTATGCACAAATCAGTAAATGTGCTTCACTACATAAACTGCACTACAGACAAAAACCACATGATTATCTCAATACACTCAGAAAAGGCCTTCAATAAATTCAACATCCCTTCATGATAAAAAATCTCAATAAACTATGTACTGAAGGAACACACCTCAAAATAATAAGAGCCATATATGATAAACTCACAGCCAGTACCATACTAAAAGCACTCCCCTTGAAAACCCGCACAAAATAAGGATGCCCTCTCTGAACACTTCTATTATGCATAGTACTGGAAGTTCTGGTCAGGGCAATCAGGCAAGAGAAAGAAATAAAGGGTATTCAAATAGGAACAGAGGAAGTCAAATTGTCTTTGTTTGAAAGATGGCATGATTCAGCATCTAGAAAACCCCATCATCTCAGCCCGAAAGCTTCTTAAGCTGATAAGCAACTTCAGCAAAGTCTCAAGATACAAAATCAATGTGCAAAAATCACTAGCATTCCTATACACCAACAACAGGCAAGCAGAAAGCCAAATCATGAATGAACTCCCATTCACAACTGCTACAAAGAGAATAAAATACCTAAGAATACAGCTAACAAGAGAAGTGAAGGACCTCTTCAAGAGGAACTACAAACCACTGTTCAATGAAATCAGAGGACACAAACAAATGGAAAAACATCCCATGCTCATGGACAGGAAAATTCACTATTATGAAAACGGTCATACTGCCCAAAGTAATTTATAGATTCAATGCTATTCCCATTAAACTACCATTGGCATTCTTCACAGAATTAGAAAAGAAAAAAAAAACTGTTTTAAAATTCATATAGAACCAAAAAAGAGCCCAAATAGCCAAGACAATCCTAAGCAAAAAGAACAAAGCTGGAGGCATCACACTACCTGACTTCAAACTATACTACAAGGCTACAGTAACCAAAACAGCATGGTACTGGTACAAAATCAGACACGTAGACCAATGGAACAGAATAGAGAACTCAGTAATATAACTGCACACCTACAACCATCTGATCTTCAATAAACCTGACAAAAACATGCAATAGGGAAAAGATTCCCCGTTTAATAAATGGTTCTGGGAGAACTGGCTAGCCATATGCAAAAAATTGAAAGTGGACCCCTTCCTTATACCTTATACAAAAATTAACTCAAGATGGATTAAAGACTTAAATGTAAAACCCAAAACTATAAAAACCCTAGAAGAATATCTAGGCAATACTATTCAGGACATAAGCATGGGCAAAGATTTCATGATGAAAACGTCAAAAGCAATTGCAACGAAAGCAAAAATTGACAAATGGGATCTAATTAAACTAAAGAGCTTCTGCACAAAAAAAGAAACTATCATCAGAGTAAACAGACAACCTACAGAATGGGAGAAACATTTTGTAATAAATCTTTCTGACAATGGTCTGATATCCAGAGTCTACATGGAACTTAAACAAATTTATAAGAAAAAAACAACTCCACTAAAAAGTGGACAAAGGACATGAACAGACACTTCTCAAAAGAAGATATACATGCAGCCAACAAACGTATCAAAAAAAGTTCAGTGTCACTGATCCTTAGAGAAATGCAAATCAAAACCACAAAGAGCCAGATATCATCTCATGCCAGTCAGAATGGCTATTATTAAAAAGCCAAAAACAGCAAATGCTAGCGAGGTTGTAGAGAAAAAGAAATGCTTTTACACTACTGGTGGGAGTGTAAATTGTAGAAGACAGTGTGGCAATTTCTCAAAGACCTAGAGTCAGAAATATCATTTGACCCAGCAATCCCACTATTGGGTTACACACAAAGGAATATTAATCACTCTATTATAAAGATGCATGTATGCATATGTTCACTGCAGCACTATTCACAATAGCAAAGACATGGAATCAACATGATAGACTGGATAAAGAAAGTATGGTATATATAAACCATGGAATACTATGAAGCCATAAAAAGGAACAAGATCATATCCTTTGCAGGGACATGAATGTACTAACACATGAATGGACTAACACAGGAACAGAAAAACAAACACTGCATGGTCTTACTTGTGAGAGGTGAATGATGAGAACACATGGACACATGGTGAGGAACAACACACACTGGGGCCTGTTGGGGGAAGCGGGGAGCATCAGGAAAAATAGCTAATGAATGCTGAGCTTAATACGTAAGTGATGGGATGATCTGTGCGGCAAACTACCATGGCAGATGTTTACCTATGTAACAAAACTGCACATCCTGCATGTGTACCCCTGAACTTAAAAAGTTGAAGGAAAAAAAAAAAAAAGAAACAAATAGGCTGGGCACGGTGGCTCAATATCTGTAATCCTAGCACTTTGGGAGGCCAAGGTGGGAGGACAGTTTGAGGTTAGGAGTTCAAGACCTGGTATGGGCAATATAGTGAGACCCTATCTCTAGAAAAACTTTGAAAATGAGCCAGGTGTGGTAGCACATGCCAGCACGTGTCTGTGGTTGCAGCTACTTGGGAGGTGGGAGGATCACTTAAGCCCAGGAGTTTGAGGTTACAATAAGCTATGATCGTGCCACAGCACTCCAGCCTGGGTGACAGTAAGACCCTGTCTCAAAACAAATTAAGTAAATAAAAATAAATCAGTAGTTAAAATTCTATGAAACGGGCAAACAGTACAAGGGTACAGTCAACGAAGTCTTGCTGCCTCAACTAATTTATAAACATGTTAGTTCCTCAGTATACACATGTATGATACACAATATACACCATTTAACTGTCCATAACTAAAGTTGGTAAAACTGTCTTGCAATGACACATGCCTGATGGAAAAAAGTAACTTAATTGCTTTGTTAATCAGCAATGAACTTCGTTTGAACAAATATTACTCATGAAAGCTCTTATTTAGTACTTAAAATATTACTGGCTTGTTTATACTCTTTTAATGAGTGAATGCTAAATTTTAGTGTAACAAAATGTAGGGGATAAGCTACACAATCTTCCATAATACTGGAAGATACAAAAGGAACAAAAGAAAGACCTTAGGATGAATTCTCCAATACTCAAATGCATTCCACTTAATAATACATGTCCAATACCATGCTGTCTACTCAATGTATTTTGTGCAAATGCCACATTCCATACAAAAACTTTTTCAATACACATCTTTTTTATCTAAGACAACCTCTGAATATAACTAATTAAAAAACTCTGAGGATTCTTTTCTCCTAAAAACAAATTTTTAAACTTTTAAAAAATGCTGCTAGGATTTGATGTATTTTTAAAATTTGTTATCCGTACTACAGAACTCAATAATATACCTAATACTTCACATGAGCTGATACTACATGCATAAGTAATTATTCAGCCAACCAACCACTTCTAAATTATTTATCTGTTTTGACAAATGAATGACATTAAGGTCCTCATAGTTTTAAAATTCAAAATATCTGGATTACTTAAATTAACCACAATAAATAATCACTTTCAGGATCTTGAAAATTAAAGTAACAGGAAGCAAAACAAAACAATAAACCGTAAGGCAGTCCTTTGAGGCCTGCAGAAAATCAAAGCTTCTCTTACTAAGTAGCTTTTATAAGTCAACTTTGAAGTTTTCAGAAAATTCAAAAGAATTCTATAAATTATTACCCTCAAAATTTAAAACATAAAAATATTGCCTTTTGTTTTAATGTTTATACCAATGCAAATTAAATTACTTTCATGTTAAAACACTTTTGGTTTAATACTGCATTAGTACTTCAGCTTCCTTCTCTGGTTCTACATCTACAAACACATTTTTCATTTGGTCATCTCTATACTAGGCTAACATACTTGCCACAGATTGTCACATGCTGAATTAATGCCAAGCAGAGATATTCTAGAATGCACTAGATACTGCAGGAGTGCCAGAATACACATTATAATATTACTACATTTTTTTTTTTAAAGGACTTCTCCCTAGCCCAAACTTACACACTTTTCTTCTTTTGCAATTACACACACACACACACATACACACACACATCCCTAAATGGTTAGAAAATCTCTCCTGGAATATTTTTTTTACCCAAGCTGCAAAATTTATGTAAGGTAGATTTCAAATATGCTGTTTAACACATACAAAATATAAATGATATCACTAGATAGAGTACATGAAGATAGTATTTCAGAAATAACAGCCTATAAGCCATTAACCATTAACTTATATTCTATTTCACTACAGGCACTAAACAGGAAAGATAAATATTTAGTATCCTCCTATGGTCAATAAATTTGAATTATTTCAACTGTCACTGCAAATACTTAGCAAGTGCCTAAAGTTGTAACTCCATAGGTTAGTAAAAAGTTTCAAGGGACAAAGTCAATAGTAGAACTGAAATTTATTCAAACCCTTAGATCAAATATTCCTTTAAAAACTTGCATTCTAATAAATGAAATCAGTGCAAAATTTCTACTTATGCCTTTTCAGGTTCTTAAGTTCCATCCTGTCATATATAAAATCCTTCTTAGAAGGTCACAAAAAACTAAAATAATAGATGAACCTTTCCACACCAGTACCATTTCAAAGTTGATCCAAAAAAAATCAAATAATCAGTGATTATTTATAGCACTTTAAAATGGGGGACCAACTTGAAATTCTAAGAACAAAAGATCCCTACTTTCTCTTTCATTACGGATCTAAGTATCACCTGAAACTTTCATTCTAATTCAGGGTTAAGAAAAAGTGAAGGCCGGGCATGGGGGTTCATGCCTGTAATCCCAGAACTTTGGGAGGCCGAGGCAGGCAGATCACTTGAGGTCAGGAGAGTTCGAGACCAGCCTGGCCAACATGGTGAAACCCCATCTCTACTAAAAATACAAACATTAGCCAGGCATGGTGGCGGGTGCCTGTAATCCCAGCTACTGAGGGGGCTGAGGCAGGAGAATCGCTTGAACCCGGGAGGTAGATGTTGCAGTGAGCCAACATCACACCACTGCACTCTAGCATGGGTGATGAAGCAAGACTCTGTCTCAAAAAAAAAAAAAAAAAGTGAGAGAGAAGACAATTGAACATGAGTTCCATGGGAAAATACAATCTTCCTAGAAAAATGTGTTTCAAAAATCCACTTTAGGTTGACTGTTTAGAACCTGGGACACTCATGTGAACAATGTCATAAATGATTATTAGGTTGCCCCAGACCAGCAACAAAAGCCTTTTTAATCTATATATTCTATGACCAGCAACAAAAGCCTTTTAAACCCACATATTCTATCTGTATAGCACTACAGTACACTCACAGTTCTATAAGAACTAACTGGCATCAGTACAAACATTTCCATGAGAAAACTCAGAATTCCAATTAGGGGGCATCAGGAATCCATCGACTCTGTACCTTGCTGCAGTGGGGCAGTGCCTCCCACTGAATGAGGTCAAGAGGTGGGGAAGGTTTCAGAATGGCTGAAGACCAGATGGGGACTGGAAGTTTGAGGGTAGGTACTAAGCTTGAGAGAAGATAGCCATGGTTAAGGAACAGTGAGTGCGGGGCAGCAGCCCACAGAGCTATAACAGCAAGCAGTTCTCGGCCCAAGCCAGCCTTCCGCCTTTCTTTCAATTCACCTCATTTGCTACCTCTGCCCACCTCATCTGCTTCTCCTCTGGTTCGCTACAAAACAGAACACAGCCTCTCTTATGTCTCCATTAATAGCAAACCCTCTAGATCTTTAAGGATTTTTGCTGCAAACAACAGCAGCAGTATTAAATGGGCCCTCTTATGCACTGATTAATGGTGAGCTGTTTCTGGAGGAAAATGAGACTCTATTTTGTGAAGTGGATGAAAGATAGATGGCTTCTCTGGACTAGGACAGGGATAAAAGCAAGACTGGGGGGAGGAAAGTTCCATGAGCAGGAGAGAGAATGCTCCAGCTACAGTAAATATCTCACAACATCAGTCAGGATTATGTAAATCAAGGCCTGCTTATTAACAAAGCTTCAAGCACTCAAAAGACAAGAGTTCTAAACTGTATTTTTAAAAAATAATAAACACTTAACTGTCTCAAGATGACAATTTATTTAATGTAAAATGTGTCTCAAGTGGAGTTCATGTTAACATACTCTCTTCAAGTGTTGACGCCCAAACTGCAGTTCTGTAGTAAATTACAGTGGTCAAGATAATCTAAGAGTAATTTAATGTCCAAGTTCCTCAATCACGCTTGGAAACATTTAAGCCTGTCATGCCATGTATGTTAATAGTTAGGAATGAGGGCCTGTATATTAACCACATCTGAAAAGTTAAATTATCCTTCATACAACTCCAAAGGATCACAAATAATGCAATATGGTTACTCCCCAGGGGTAAGCAGGCAATGTGTGACATATGGGACTCTAGAGGTAAACAATCATGCCAAAGACCTTAACAGACAGTTTTTTCAAATAATTTGTAAATATATCATGCATGATTCATAAAGTTTTTCTCTGCTCACAGTTGTCTTCAAATTTAGAAATGTAATTTTTTCAGCCAGATAAAAGTTCAAAGCATTTTCAAAGACATGTAATTTTTTCCACAGGATTAACAGCACATCCACTCAACAACTGACCCAATATGTACTATCTTCTCTCTTTACAAGGGGTCTGAGGGATTACAAAAACAACAGCAGCAGTTAGTAATGAAACCTTGACTTCTGAAAGAAATACATATAATGCTTGGACCCACTCCAAGTACCTTGTAAAATCCTATTAAAATGATGAATCACTCATAATTTAGACTTGTTTTAGCCATAAAATCCTAAATGCTGCACAAGCACTAAATAGTTCTCATCAACTTATTTTGCCTAGTATTTTTCTGCTACTGTTGCTCTACAAATCACAGATTTTTTTAATTGGACATGATCTGAAAGAGCATCTAGTCCAACACCCTCAAAAATGTTTAAGTAATTTAGGCAAAATGATGCTAAGTGATTTGCCTAAAATCAAACAATGCCCAAGGATAGAGGAAAACATGATTTGAGTTCAGGCGGTCAGCCAGCAGAAGCAGAGCTGAGGCTAGAAGGCATCTAGAACCAGGGTCCCATGTCCAACAATCTTCCCAGTACACCAAACAGCAACTCCCACCCTAGCCCCAATACTTGTCTCCAAATACAATGAATGGCTGTGATTGTTGTAGTCTCACAAAATGACTTTTCCAGGCCTTGTCAGGGAGCTCTCTTTACTAAGTGGAATTAGAATCTATAGTATTGTATGTTAAAATATCCTAATCAAGAAATAATCAACTTGCTGGTGTTCACAAACAGGACTTGAATTTCTCAGGATGTTTTGAAGTGTGTAGAAATCTACAGACAAAATCCTAACTCTAAGCATTTAATAAGAAAATGTTTCATCAGGAGTAGAATAATTTCACATGCATCTTCTTCTTTGAAGCTGCAAAGACGGTGCTCTTCTAGCCGTCGCCCTGGCCAAGCCACTGAATCTGCCATCCTGACCTATGCAATGGCTTTGAATAACTGTTTACAGCCACTGGGTGTAAATATCAAACTGCTTGCTAAATATTTATTACTTCTCCTTTTCACAACATCCCTATTGACAGAGATAAGCAAAGGGATTCAGATTAAGGCCTACATCTACACTGAGCTCAGTAATTTTTTTAAATACCTGCTGAAGCTTAAACTTTTGATTATTATTGAAATGACTATCAATCTGAACTTGAGTTGCCTGCCTTTTTCCTTTCAAAAGATAAACATTGTCATAAGAAACTATTTTACAAAACAACATCATTTATCACACATATCCAAGAAGTTGAGTGGATGCTCAATGAGGCAGCTTCTGAGTCTACATTATTCATCAATGCATTGCTAGTTCTCAGCCTAGTGCCTACGTCATATTACCGAAAATACCTGTGGAAGGGAGGCAGGGAGCGAGGAGTGGAAGTTAGAGAACCAATATGCAGCTAACAAGTACTCAACCTGTTAGGCTGCAGAGAAACCTAATTTTTGTAAACGACAGAAATTACCGTTTAATGTAATTTCCATATGCATCTGTTCCCTGTATTCCCGAATCTTTTATCGTGAGGAAATTTCATTAGTTCAGTTTGCTGACAGGCTAATGGACAGGTTAATCATGACTTTTCAACTATAAAGGCATCATTTTAATAATTGACAATATCATCAATGTAAAATATAATGGCAGATTCACATTAAATTGGCCTAAAACAGTTTTCTTCAATGCGAACAAAATTTAATCTCTTTCAATCATCTTCATTCTACAGATTAAGGAACAAATATGATAGTGGGATTTACTTCTTAAATTTATCCACATTGAATTCACACACATGTACATTTATCTTAAAATTTAAAATACTAATGCTAGCCTAGGCAACACGGCGAAACCCTGTCTTCACTAAAATTAAAAAAAAATCAGCCGGGCATGGTGGCTCACACCTGTAATCATAGCACTTTGGGAGGCTGAGGCAGGCAGATCACCTGAGATCAGGAGTTCGAGACCAGCCGGGCCAACATGGTGAAACCCTGTCTCTACTAAAAATACAAAAGTTAGCCAGGCATGGTGGCTGGTGCCTGTAATCGCAGCTACTCAAGAGGCTGAGGCAGGAGACTCACCTGAACCCAAGAGGCAGAGGTTGCAGTGAGCTGAGATCGTCCCATTGCACTCTAGCCTGGGCGACAGAACAAGACTCCGTCTTTAGAAAAAAATTTAAAAAATGAGCTGGGCATGGTGACATATGTCTGTGGTCCCAGCTATCTGGGAGGCTGAGGTAAGAGGATCACTTAAGCCTGGGAGGTCAAGGCTGCAATGAGCTGTGATTGCACCTCTGTACTCCAGCTGGGCAACAAAGTGAGACCCTGTCTCAAAAAAAATTTTTAAATATCCAGAACAAGTGGAGGGGTAGATATAACTAGCCCCGCTACAGCAGAATCAATCAATGCCTCAACTATAATGTCTCTGGTCTCACTTCAAGCAGAAGCCTTATTATGCCGTAAGATAGCACCTGTTAGAAAAGTAACACAAAACACTCCAAGAACATGACTTGTACACATGCAGCTACATCTCTAAAATAGATAAACTTACTGGACTTCTGTATTGTTAATTTGCATTGGAGTAGTTAAACTTCTTAAGAAGAGCATATAGGAAATTTCACTGAAGGAAATGAGAAACAACTGTAATCATTTTAATTATTTTCCATCAATATTTCTTGTCCATGCTCATTTACTAAAGCAATAAAAAGGAAAGAGCTGAATAAAAAATAGTTCCTACCTCCCAGGGCCTTATAATCTGAAATATTAAGCAAGTACACAATTGGCTACAATACAAAGTGAGGTAGGTGCCCTAAATAGAATACTTTTGTGGGTTATAAAGCCTAGCAAATAATCTAAGAGATTACCCTTGACAAGCTTCCTTTCAACAGGCAGAGATAAGGGAAATGGCATTACCTGAAGAGCAAACAGTTGAGCAGAAACTTTAATAGAGATAAAACACTTACGCTAGAATACAGGTGCCAGTAAGGTAGTAAGGGAAAGACAAGTCAAGATGGGTATATTTGGGCATTATTATGGAAGACTTGGGAAAGCTAAAGAGTCTGTTCTTATTTTAGTAGCTGTGAGGAGAACTACATAATTTGGGGCTAAAGAGTGGTACAAAATTACTGTATTCAGCAAATTTAATCTCACTTCAGTGTAACAGATGAACTAGATTCAATCAGACAAGGAGGTGTTACAGTACTCCAGGTACAAAGCAGTGGGGTCTGAATAAAGGTGATGGCTGAAGGGATGAAAAGGGAGGTCATATATACATATGGGGAGGTTGTAGTGGTAGAATGTACAGCTTTGCAGATGAGCACAAGTAAGATCAGAGAGAAGAGTCTCAGAATGACTGACATTTTGAGCCTGGGTGAGTGGCAGTGCCAATTAATAGAAACCAGGAAATCTGGAGAAAGAACTGGTTTGGGTGGAAGGAAGTAAGGAGTTTCACTTTGGTTGTGCTGCACTGAAGGCGGAAGCAAGAAGATACCCAGGGAGAAACATCAAGCCAGCAGTTAAAGCTCAGAAGAAAGGTCAGGTTAAGGTTATAAATTTGGGAGCTATCTAAATAAGAGAAGGCAAAGCTTGGATTGCATAAGATCACTAAATAAAAAGGGCATACTGGCATAGAAGAGAGGACAAAATTTGAAAATGTGGGCGGCATGGCGGTGGGGGATGGGAGGGAAAGGGGAAGGAAAGTTAGCAATGGACACAGAGAAGAATGGCCAGAAACAGAAGAATTAAAGTCAAGGTTATTCCATTCATTGGAAGTTCACTGGAGCCTGTGATGTGTGAGTATTATATCTGAGGTAAAATGATGAGTAACAGTATAGTCCCTACTATTAAAATGTGATGTCAAGAAAATCAAGCAAAAAAACCCAAAAACATACACACATGAAAAATGACATAATTACAGCCATAGATACAGAGCTGTCACAATAAAAAAGAATATTATGAATAACTTTATGCCAATATTTGAAAATTTATATATGGGTAATATTCTAGAGAAACAGGAGAAACAGACATTATCAAATTTACATATGGGTAATATTCTAAAGAAATGTATGTCACCAAAATTATCTCAAGTTAAATTTTAAAAATCCTATGAATTTTTACCTGAGATCCCCTAATAAATAAAGCCAAACTGTATAATCACGTCAACAGATGCAAACTAGAGAAGAAAAAAACTATTAGCAAACTCCATATAGAAGGAAGCTTCTTCCTTCACCTGATAAAAAGTATTGATAACCCCACTATACATTTTGAGTGGTCTCCAGTCACAACCAACTATACTTCCCTAGTTTGAACTCCTAAGCTTTCCATAAATCCTAGATTCTGACACTAAATGAAGATCTTCATGTCATTTTTCAAATAGGAAAAAATACATTCTAAATATCTCAGATTTTCTTTAGTATTCTATTATGTATGTATCATCTGTGAATCTAATTTTCATAAAAAAAATTTGTTCAGTCTATCTCCCATCTTGTGGTACTAATTTCCACTAACTTACTCTCTAAATAGATAATCAAGATATTTATCTTAAACTGACTTTTATTAAATTCCTAGAAGCACTTGTACTCTGCCCACAATTCCAGCATGATGGAATTTGAGGAATTCATCCAAGGTCCCATTTTAGAACCTCAATTACATCTTCCTCCTCCGCTTCCTCCTCAGTATTAAAAGCCCCAAGGAATAAGTATTTGTTAGTATACTGTTACATAGCCAGACACTTCATTATTTTTATTTAACAGAACATACAGTATTTATCTTGGGTGTGTATAAGGTATGATTTTGAATAATGGCAAGATAACTTACTGTTCCCATACTCTCAAAAAATGTCTAGCACACTGTGGATCTTCTTAGCACAGTATCTATAATCATCTATTATAGCTTACAGATTCTTTTCCTGACTTAAACTAAATTCAAGACTCCTCGGTTAATAATTATAATTCATGTGATTTTTTTTTCCCCAAATATACTACTGAAAACTATCTCACATGAGTTCACTCAGTTTTTTGCTCACTCATTATCTGAAGCGAGGTTTTTTCCTGGGATATTTCACTATCCAAAAGAGCTGAAAATTGACTACAGACACCTTCTTTTACACCATTTATTAAAATGTGAAATGAGATTGGTCCCAACTTGGGGACCCACATAATACACTTTTTCCTCTAAAGAGTGACAGTTCAGAACTGATGTTTACTTAACAATATCAATGTGATTCTATGAATAAACATTTCTCCTCCATCCTATGGTAACACAAAAGATTTTATTCCTTTCAGATTAGGACTTTGAAAGACTTTATAAAGCTTATATAAATTATTTTCACTGTTTCTCTTCAACATACTCCATAATCCCCTCAATAACTCCAGTATACCAATCATTTAGGTTTTTGGTTTACAAAACCAAATTCAGTAATTTGTTTTATTCTAAACTCCTGAGTGTTAAAAATACAGCAAGACAAGCTGACCCATGGTTATCTGTAAGTCCTCTACAAACTTTCTTATAATGGGACATTGTCTTAGTTCATTTTGTGTTGCTATAACAAAATACCACAGACTGGGTAATTTATGAAGCAATTTATTTTTCACAATTCTGGAAGCAGGGAAATCCAATATCAAGATGCTTGGCAACTGATGATGGCCTCTGTGCTGTATGACCCCATGGCGGCAGGTGGAAGGACAAGAGAGCATGAGAGAGCAAGAGACAGCTAAACTCACTTTTATAACAACCCATTGTTGCAATAACAAACCCACTTCCACAATAATGACATTAATCCAGTCATGAGGGCAGAGCCCTCATGGCTTAATCACCTCTTCATGATCCCTCTTAATACTGTCACAATGGCAATTAAATTTCAACATGAGTTTTAGAGAGGACACTGAAACCACGGTAAACATATACCGACAACCCACCTTTATATGAACATGATTGATATAAAGAGCAACAGGTTATACATTTTAGCCAACAACTCCATAACTCTACCTATTAATTCTCTGAAAACTCTTGAGTGAACACCATTTTATCAACTAATTGTACTTGTTTGCTAATTAAAACAAGGATATTCTCTTCTTTAAAGTTTTGTCTGCTTCTAATACTAAAAGAAAATTTATATAAAGATTCCATCTAAACATACCCCTATTTTTTCATCCCTGAGTATATAATTGACACATGAGTATCAACCAATTTCAATAATTACTAATGAATCTTTATCTAGGTTTCTTGACTTGAGAGCATTTATTTGGGTTCACTTTTTCTTTTTTTTTTTTTTTTAAAGACAGTCTTGCTCTGTCACCCAGGCTGAAGTGCAATGACAAGATCATAGCTCACTGCAAGATTGAATTCCTAGGCTCCAGCAATCCCTCGACCTCAGCCTCCAGAGTAGCTAGGACTATAGGCACACACCACCACCCCCAGCTAATTTTTTTTTAAGTAGAGATGAAGTCTTGCTATTTTGTCCAGGCTGTTCTCGAACTCCTGGCTCAAGCCTCATCCTCCCAAGGTGTTAGGACTACAGGTGTGAGCCACCACACCCAGTATGGGTTCACTTTTAATCTTTTCAAGTAACTAACTCTGGTTTTGGCTCACTTAATTTCTAGTTTGTATCTTGCATATTACGCTAACTGGGCAATTTTTGTTTTTAAAGGAAGCAATCTTCTACAATTACGCCTTTTTTCAATTTTTCAAAAGATCACAAGGAATTTCTACTCATGCATGTGATTTAATTACTCTTACACTTCATATTTTTTCCTGGATACTCAAAACAGTGTTTTAAAATATATACTAGTATTCAATTATGTTTTATACCCTTTTAATTAATTGAATGTTTATTAAGCATCTACTATGTTCCAGGCAAAGTATTAGGTGTTTAGAATTGATCCCTCTCTCTATCATTAGGTAAGTGCTATTATTTAGTCCTTTTTAAATGAAGAATTTGCGCTCAGAGTGCTGAAAAAAATTGCTCAATGTTCAAAAGTTTATATGGGTAAAGAGACAAAATTAGAATGCAGGTCTTTCTCACTCTAAAAATCAGGCTCTTCCATCATGCATACTGATATTAAAGCTAAGTCCCCACAGACCAAGAAGGTCACAGGCATGTAACAAGATAATTCCAGCACAACATGTAAAGTTCTACCCATTTTCCTAATGCCATTTTGTGTTAGAAAACTTTTCTGAAATTACTTGTGCATTTTTTCCTATATAAGTTTAAATTAAATTTAGTACAGTTAAACATTCATTGACTACCTACTATCTTGAATGTTCTATGAGCTGTGCTAAGTGCTCATAGTAAACACCATGTAGTTAAGAAATACATTTCACACCATGAACCAATACATACAACAACTGCAACAAAAAAGTAATTACTGTTACTGCATGTAACATACTGTCATCTTTTCTATTCTCTTCTATTACAGTTTTCTTAATGCTGGTCATGATCCACTAAATTAATTTTACAACCCACTTACAGGTCACACTCCCCAATTTGACAAACATTGTCCTAAATCAAACAGGTTAACCAACTGAAATCTTGACTTTGCTTCTGATTCAATCTAGTCATCCTGGCAGCAGATAACACCCGTAAGAGCTTATTCTGCTACTATCTTAGTAGTAGCATAACAGATACAGTGCCTCAAACCACCCTACGCTTTAGTACATTCTCATATTTAATGCTGAATTGTGAGAGCTTCAAACTTTTCCTAATTTGAAAATATTAGGTTGTTAGAGCCAAACTATTAACGCAAACTCAAGTTTTACTTTAAAAACATTTCTTTTTTGGCCGGGCGCGGTGGCTCAAGCCTGTAATCCCAGCACTTTGGGAGGCCGAGACGGGCGGATCACGAGGTCAGGAGATCGAGACCATCCTGGCTAACACGGTGAAACCCCGTCTCTACTAAAAAATACAAAAAACTAGCCGGGCGAGGTGTCAGGCGCCTGTAGTCCCAGCTACTTGGGAGGCTGAGGCAGGAGAATGGCGTAAACCCGGGAGGCGGAGCTTGCAGTGAGCCGAGATCCGGCCACTGCACTCCAGCCTGGGCGACAGAGCGAGACTCCGTCTCAAAATAACTATTGCAATCTAGCTTAAAGTCATAGCACAGTGACAGTCTATCACCATTAAAGGAACCTCTTTAGGAAAACCAACTACCTTAAGATATTTGAAGAAACTTAAACTATCCTTAAACATTTGTTTGTTTTTGTTTTTTTGAGACAGGGTCTCCCTCTGTCACCCAGGCTGACGTGCAGTGGCACAATCACCGCTCAATGAAGCCTCAACTTCCCAGGTTCAAATGATCTTCCCACCTCAGCCTCCCAAAGCGTTGGGATTAAAGGCGTGTGCCACCATGCCTGGCCAAACATTATGTTTGTAAGCTAACTTTTTATTTAAAAAAAAAAAAAAAAGTTTTTATCTGGTAAATCTTTTTTAGCGTACTCGATGGAAAGACAGAAGAGACTTTAGAAATCAAAATGACCATATAAACTCATTTCAAAAATGAAAAAAACTAAAGGTTTAGAAAGTTAAGTGATTTGGTCAAAGTCATACACATCTTTAACGGTAAAACTTGGACTAGAACCCTGTTACTTATCTGTCAGTTCAATCTCTTTCCACTACATGACACATCGTCCATACCTTCCAAATATCAATACCAGTAATACCAACGGCCAACCCTGATATCTCCCATATCTAAATTCTAAGATAATTATGGTTTGGCCTATACGATTTAAGTACACTTGATTATGTAAGCTTGCGCAGTGTCCTAGAATTGTTTCCTGTATATACATTTTAACTCCCCATTAAGACCTTTAGATATGTCTTATAAATACACTGACCCTTATAAACTGCTAAATATGGTAATATAATTTATCCAATAAAACTACTTGAAAATCAGTTCCATTCTTAATCTCCTTAATTGCATGAGATGAATGCCAAAACCTTAGCTCTGGAATCCATCGGAGTTGTTGTAACTATCAAATGAAACTATTTCTCCTTTAAAAAAAGGAACTGCTCTCTATTTGCACAATCTACCTTCTCCCAAGGGTATGACCAAGAAGGTTTCAGTTGTAATTCCAAACCTATTACAGAGCATCACCAATAATATGAAAACCTATGTCATTCTTATCTTTTCTTATATCGTTATGGCATTGTTTGAACTGTATTTATAAAAGTGGTTTAAATGGTTATTTTTAAAAATCACCACTATGTAACCATGTGATCTTTTAAAATACTAAATCATAAATCTGACTGAATTTTATCACTATTTATTTTGATGTTTTGTTGATGTGGCTTAAGTTATCTCAAAGGAAAAATTCATATTCAACTACAAATAAATGAAAAGTCTGCACCTTCTCACACAGATTTCCCCGAAGATAGTTCTAAGGTAGAATTCAGGAGTATGCATTCTTCTACTTTAAGGCAGCAGCAAACATTCTCTAGAAAACATATGCTTTGAAAATATGCTTTCTTAGCACAGAATAACTATTCTATAATCTGAAACTCATATGAAAATGTGAAACATAGTCCTAACCCAATGGGCCAGGAACTAGAGACACCTGGCCTTCATCTCTGAAGGAATTTAAGAATACGTTTCTAATCTCCAAGTCTCTTGACAATGGTATCTACTGGGAAAATACTCATATCTCTTAGATGAACTAATATTAAGAGTTTAATATTAATGATACTTAAAACAAGCATCTACTTAATGCTAAGGAATTCTATGAAAAATATGTTTGCAAAATAACAATTTTGAAAAAAACAGCAGAACTTTACTTAAGCAAGAATGGGAAAAGACATTTATTCTTATAGGGCATAGACTGCATAGACTGCGAAAAAGCTGATAGTTTATTATTCTCTGAGATGTGAATAGTACCAATATAATGAACTTATTTATGGGAAAAATTAAGACTATCGAAGCCTACTGTAATTAAAGGTGGTTTGGCACAGATGTTGGTCCTCGAAAGTTTGCTCTATCAGCTGTCTAATCCACTTTGACACTGCAGTAATTAGCACACTCTGTACAATATTTTAAACGCAAATTCAACCAAACCAAGCTATATATGGCGAAATGAAAGCTGATCAAGTTATCAAATGTAGTTCTATCTCTCTTACTATGTTGACCATATGGCACATGGCCAGATCAGCCATGCTCATGTATGAAGAACACAGAAGTATATTCAAAACCAGAAGACCGTGCTGACCTAAGCTAATAAAAACACACAAACACCCACCTAAAGGGGAACAGATTCTGACTCCGAAACAAAGGAAACAAAGTTAAGAGTCCTTCAAGCCAGAATATCTCCCAAACACCTTCTAAGAAAGATTTCCACTCTTTACTTTGATACTGAGCCTACATGTGCCAGACACTATTCTAGGCACTGAGGATACAGTGTGATCAATAAAATGAGAAGGGTGAAAACTATCCTCATGGAACCTGTATTCTCTTAGACAAGCTTGTCCAGCCCATGGCCCAGGATGGCTTTGAATGTAGCCCAACACAAACTCATAAACTTTCTTCAAATGTCATGAGATTTTTTTGCTGTTTTTCTTTTCTTCTTCTTCTTTTTTTTTTTTTTTTTCCTCATCGGCTATCGTGTTAGCACAGTTTATGTGTGGCCCAAGACAATTCTTCTTTCAATGTGGCCCAGGGAAGCCAAAAGATTGGACACCCCTGCTCTAAGAGATGCAAATAGTTTCCTGTTACCTACAAATTCCAAAATACTACCTAAAGCCCTCAGCTAAGAAAGCTTTTAAGGCCATGTCCAAATTTCAAAAGAAAAGTTAAAATTCATTAGTATATCTGTTATGGACATGCTGCACAGCTAAAGACAGAATAGGAACTTAAATTTGCCATCCTCATTCTAGGAAATCATTTTTTCATACTTCTACTTATATATTACATAAAACTTAATCTAATAAAGTTGGAGACTAAATGGTTATCTCCAGTAGAAGTAGAGGGATACTACATTTAAATGGAACTATTGTCTATACAAGGGCTACACAAGTATTTTCATACTTCTCCGATTAAACATGCAATTATAATAATAATTTTTACCTGCCATCTTAGAATTTAGAAGGACTATGGGGAGATGATTTTACAATCCATATCTCCCTTATAAAAAGTTGATCACAACCAGGTTCAGCGGCTCATGCCCATAATCCCAACACTAGGAAGCCGAGGCAGGCATATGGCCTGAGTCCAGGAGTTCAAGACCAGCCTGGGCAACATTGTGAGACCCAATGTCTGTAAATGATACAAAAAAAAAAAAGAGTTGATTGCTTTTTTCTTCCCAATAAATATCCCTGCAGCAAAAACAAGTAAAATCACTCCACTAGTCATTCTACAGCAGGACAGGCACATAGCTCTAAGAGCCGTATTCCTAAGGAATCATGAATTATGATAAATTGTTATAGAAACTATTGAACCAACGATTTTAAAAAAGGACAAGTGGAGAATAAAGGCTAGAAAGTTTCAAACACTACATATTTTAATTCTAAAGGTGTGTTTAATAGTTACAAATAAATCTTTTTTCCTAAAAAGCAAGCAGATCACAAATTCCTGATATTCCTGATTAACCCTTTAAAACTAGTAAACATCCCTAAAAGCAGAATGCTTTTCCTATTAGTTGACTGCTACCCAGACTGATGACATAAAAACCACAGCAGAGGAGAAGTAACTTCACCTTACAACACTGCCATAATGCTTTGACAGTATGTACACTGCCATAATGCTTTACCTCAAAAGGTATTTTCACATTCATTCTGTCATTTAGCTACCAAAATATTTGATGGCATGACTAAAAAGACTAGTTGTTTTTACATAACAGGGAACATCATTAATCTAGATTAAAGTCATCTTTTCTTGGCCTTCTCCCTGCATTTCGTGTCTCATAATCTGTTTCCTGTTAGAGTTATTATATATGGTTATTTTCCCTAATATAGTTCTTTGAGGGTAGCTTCTATGTTTGATAAATCTTTGTTTCCTCCAGTACCCATACATGAAGGTAGCAGTTTAACAAATGCTTGCTCAATGGGAATTCCCTCTGCTTGAAACATACTCCTCCCACATTATTTTAGCTATCAAATTCTAGTCTTCAAAATTTATTTGAAATGTCCCCCTCTACCAGGGTGCAAAAGCAACACACAAAAACCAGTTGTGTCTCTATATGCCAGCAATGAACAATACAAAAAAAATTAAGAAAACAATTCCATTTACCATAGCATCCAAAAGAATAAAATACACCTAGGAATCAATTTAGCCAAAGAAGCAAAAGATTTTTTTTTCTTTTCTTTTCTTTTTTTTTTTTTTTATTTTTTTTTTTCTTTTTTTTTTTTTTTTTTATTATACTTTAAGTTCTAGGGTACATGTGCATAACGCATAACGTGCAGGTTACATATGTATACATGTGCCATGTTGGTGTGCTGCACCCATCAACTCGTCAGCACCCATCAATTCATCATTTATATCAGGTATAACTCCCCAATGCAATCCCTCCCCCCTCCCCCCTCCCCATGATAGGCCCCATTGTGTGATGTTCCCCTTCCCGAGTCCAAGTGAGCTCATTGTTCAGTTCCCACCTATGAGTGAGAACATGCGGTGTTTGGTTTTCTCTTCTTGTGATAATTTGCTAAGAATGATGGTTTCCAGCTGCATCCATGTCTCTACAAAGGACGCAAACTCATCCTTTTTTATGGCTGCATAGTATTCCATGGTGTATATGTGCCACATTTTCTTAATCCAGTCTGTCACTGATGGACATTTGGGTTGATTCCAAGTCTTTGCTATTGTGAATAGTGCCGCAATAAACATACGTGTGC
Source organism: Piliocolobus tephrosceles (assembly GCF_002776525.5). NCBI lineage: Eukaryota > Metazoa > Chordata > Mammalia > Primates > Cercopithecidae > Piliocolobus > Piliocolobus tephrosceles. The sequence continues at coordinate 71,357,404 of NC_045440.1, forward strand.
ATGTGTCTTTGTAGTAGCATAATTTATAATCCTTTGGGTATATACCCAGTAGTGGGATGGCTGGGTCATATGGTACATCTAGTTCTAGATCCTTGAGGAATCGCCATACTGTTTTCCATAATGGTTTCTTTTCTTTTTTTAACACTGAAAACTACAAAACACGGCTGGCCAGAGTGCAGTGGTGTTTACAACTAACTGATCACAACCATTTACAGATTTATTTGTTTCTTCTCCACTCTCACTGCTTTACTTGACTAGTCTTAAAAAGGGATCACACCTGTAATCCGAGCACTTTGGGAGGCCAAGGCGAGTGGATCACCAGAAGTCAGGAGTTCAACACCAGCCTGGGCAACATGGTGAAATCCCATCTCTACTAAAAATACAAAAATTAGCTGGGCATGGTAGCGTCCACCAGTGATCCCAGCTACTCAGGAGCCTGAGGCAGGAGAATCGCATGCACCTGGGAGGCGGAGGTTGCAGTGAGCCGAGATCATGCCACTGCACTCCAGCCTGGGTGACAGAGCGAGACTCATTCTCAAAAAAACAAAACACAACAGAACAACAACAACAAAACCTTACAAAACACTCCTAAAGGAATTAAAGACTTAAATAAATGGGAAATTATCCTCTGTTCATGCATTAGAAGACTTAATAAATACTGTTAAGATGGTAATAATACCCAAAGTGATCTAAAGATTAGATGCAAATCTTATCAAAATTTCAATGACCTTTTTAATAGAAATGGAGAGCCAACCAATCCTCAAATTCATATGAAAATATAAGAGGCCCTGAATAGCCAAAACAATATTGAAAAAGAAGAACAAAGTTGAAGGACTCACATTTCTTGCTTTCAAAATCTACTACAAAGCTATCATAATAAAAACAGTGTGGTACTGGCATAAGGACACATATAAAAATCAGTGGAATTTAATGCAGAGTCCAGAAATACATACCTATGGCAAACTAATTTTCAACAATGATGTCAAGGGCATTCGGTGGGGCAACAATGGTCTATTCAACATGTGATGCTGGGACAACAGGATATCCACATGCAAAAAAATGAAATTGAACCCCCACCTCATTCCATATATAACAAATTAATTTAAAATAGCTAAACCACCAAAATGTAAAAACTAAAACCATAAAATTCTCAGAAGAAAACACAGCAGGCCAAATCTTTATAACCCTGACTTGGCACTGAAAGCAAAAGCAAACGAAAATGGATAAATCGAGCTTTATCAAAATTTAAAGTATGTGTGCCTCAAGGGACATTATGAAGAAAATGAAAAGACGACATATAGCATTGGAGAAAAAATATATGTATATCATAGTTGATAAGGGTCTAGTATCTAAAATAAAGAACTACTGCAACTCAGCAACATAAATAGAAACCGATTAAAAAATGAGTAAAGGACTTGAACAGACATTTCTCTAGAGGACATACAAATAGCCAATAAGCCCATGAAAGATGTCAACATCATTGGTCACTAGGGAAATTTAAATCAAAACTGCAATGAGATAACCACTTTACACTTCCTAGGATGGCTATATTACAATTTTTGAAAAAAAATTGCTAATAACAACTGTTGGTGAGGATGTAGAGAAATTAGAAAACTCATACACTGCTGAATATAAAATGGTGCAGCCGCTGTGGGAAACAGTGTGGCATTTCCTCAAGAAGTTAAACACAGAATTACCATATAACCCAGCAATTCCACTCCTAGGTATAAACCCAAAACTGTAGATAGATAGTCAAACAAATACATGTACACACGCTGATAGCTGTTCAAAAGAGCCAAAAGGTAGCAACAACCCAAATGTCTATCAGTGAATGAACAGGTAAGCAAACTGTGGTATATCCATATAATGGAATATTATTCAGACATAGAAAGGAATAAAGAACTGATATATGCTACAACATAAACGCACCTAGAAAATTTGTGCTAAGAAAAAGAAACAAGGTACAATAGAATATGATACTATTTATATGAAATATCCAGAATAGGTAAATTCATAGACAACATGCAGATTAGTGGTAGCCAGGGACTCTTGAAGGGAAAATTATAAAGAAAAACTGCTAAATGGATACTAGGTTTCCTTTTGCCATAATAAAATGTTTAGGAACTAGAGAGAGGTGGTGGTTACAAAATATTATGCATGTACTAAATTCCTATGAATTGTTTGCTTTATATTCTATGTTATTTAATTCTATATTATTAACTCAACTTCACCTCAATTTTTTAAATATCCTCTTTGTCTTAGACTCCTTAATAGAGATTTATACCCTCCTGTACTGGCCTGTAAAAGGACAAATTCTTTTCTCCTAATCAATACTGAGGTAATCACTCTACATTTTACTTGCATTTCAAATATATACACCCTGCCCTAAAATTTTACTTTGAAGGTAGATCATTGCATCTTGCCTAATTCTGCAGTGCCTATCTCTCCCAGTTCCATCTTCAATTATTTCTCTGTCTCTTCCTAGGCTCTAAGTTTTGCTGCAATCCCTTAGGAAAGAGAAACAGACACAAAAACTTTGACACAAGTATTCTGAAGTTATCGCTACTCCGAATTAACTATAACAAATGCAGTATTTTTTATTTATAGAAGCCCATACTAATTAAGCTAATTTATAAGTAATCAAGCAAATTTTAGTACATTTTAAATGCCTCCAAAATCAAATCAGGATCAATGAGCAAATCAAAGAGCCTAACATAAAACTGTAGTAAACAGCAAGAAAACCGTTGATTTGCCCCTTTTAGCCATATGTTTAGTTTTCAGACAAGCTAGTCATTATCTGAGAATTTAGCACATATTTTTCTGGAACATTTTAATGAAAATTCACTATTTATACCTTCATCACCTTTCAAGTTAGTGAAGTCCCAAGACAAAACAACACATAAATTAAATGCTGTTCTGCAAGTCTTAACTATGAATTTAATTAGCAGTACAAACAGAACTCTTATACTTAAAGGGCAGTTAATTACAGTACAGGAGATTTTAAAAGAGGTCACTGGAGGATTTTATGTTCATGGTTATTTCATCCCACCAAGAGAGTTTCTTGCAATACACCTGTTTAAAAGCCAGAGTTATCACAAAACCATTCATTTCCACATAAACAGAAGACTATGATATATCTGTCATTTCAAATGTTATTTGTAGGCCGGGTGCGGTGGTTCATGCTTGTCATCCCAGCACTTTGGGAGGCTGAGGTGGGCAGATCACCTGAGGTCAGAAGTTAGAGACCAGCCTGGCCAACATGATGAAACCACGTCTGTACTAAAAATACAAAAATTACCCAGGCGTGGTGGCCAATGCCTGTAATCCCAGCTACTCGGGAGGCTGAGGCAGGAGAATCGCTTGAATCTGGGAGGAGGTGGTTACAGTGGGCCAAGATCATGCCACTGCACTCCAGCCTGGGTGACAGAGTGAGCAGAAACTCCACATCTCCAAAAAAAAAAAATGTTATTTGTAAAATACTGATCTCATTGTGGCCTCTGGTCAAACACACTGCTTAACGGCAAAAGCTGTTTTTTTAAAAGGCCAAATCAAAAATCAAATTTAAAAATTAAGATAAAATTAAAATTCTGTGCCCATATCCACCATTGCTAATAACTTTGCATTGTTAAATAAAATGACCCTGATCTTAATCTCTCATCATTTTATAACACTAGCTTATTCAAAACAAAATTGTCTCTACAGAGCAAACATTTACAACAAAAATTTTAGCTTTATGAAAAAGATTGAGGGCTCGGCGCAGTGACTCTTACCTGTAATCCCAGCACTTTGGGTGGCAAAGGTGAGCAGATTACTGGAGATCAGAAATTTGACAACAGCCTGACCAACACGGTGAAACCCCGACTCTACTAAAAATACAAAAAATTAGCCAGGCGTGATTGTGGGTTCCTGTAATCCCAGCTACGCCTCCCGGGAGGCTGAGGCAGGAGAATCACTCGAACCCAGGAGGCTCACTTCAGTGGGCTGAGATCATGCCACTGCACTCCAGTCTGAGTGACAAGAACAAAATTTCATCTCAAAAAAAAAAAAAAAAGATTGAATGAAAAAAATACATGTATGAAATATTAATTCATTTTAGATGTTTACATATTCTAACTCTTTAATATGAGTGAAAATGAGGACATTGACATATATTATCTCCTACCATTATTCAAAAGGAGTATGTTGTCTTCAGCTTTCCCTAAAAATCTATTTTTACAGAACTTAGAACCAACCTGTTCCATTAATAGAGAAATCTGAAATAATCCAATTATATGTAAACACATTTCTAAATGTCCAAAATGGAATGCCAATACTTATGATGTCCAATCATTTATCTAAATGGGCTAATATTTTAAGTCTATTCAGAGACAGTTTAACAGTGAAGTAGGGGTTAACTGTAATCAGAAACCTAGTACTCCTTAGGAAGGATCAAGAGGAAATGGTAACTTTTGGAAAATCCCAAATATTTTAAACACAGGAACATATCTAGTTTTGACAAGCCGTATGGCCGTGGTATAAATGCTTCCATCTTCAGTAGCTGTTAAAACAAGCAGTCCTTTACAATTTTGACAGAGAACAGAATTCATTTCCTCTTTACAGCTGCATTGTTTCAAAGTCCGTTAAACATCGATGTGACAAGATTGATTTTTTGGGGCATAGATATTTACTGTATTGCACTAAAGGACCTAATTTTAAAATAAATAAGGAAAATATGTGTTTATGTGAGCAAAGGGGAGAATATGGAAAGGCAAAGTCAAACAATAGAGGGAAAACAAGAAAAAAGGATAATAAAAACCGTATGTCTACATTAATGCATATAGACATATTTAGATGGACTTTTTAAAAACCTTTTTCCATATAGTATAAAATCAGTGCTCAGAACAATTCATCAAAGACTAATTGATAAATGAAAAGACAGGCCAAAAACTGGGAGAAAATACTCACAAATCGCGTATCTGATAAAAGACTTCTGATCAGAAAATATAAGGAACTCTCAAAACTCAATAAAAAAAGGTTTTTTTAATGTGCAAAAGATTTTAGCAGATATACAGATGGCAGATAAGCTCACAAAAGCAAGCTCAATATCATTAGTTATCAAGAAAACAAAACTCACAATTATATATCCCACTATACACCTATCAGAATGGTTAAAAGAAGAAAAAACTTGGCAATATCAAGTGCTGGTGAGGTTACAGAGCGACTGAAATTCTTACACACTGCTGGTGGGAATGCACAATGGCATAGCTACTTTGGAAAACTATCTGGCAGTTTCTTATAGTTTATGTTTAACAAGTTAAGTTTACAAGTAAATAAGCTTGCTGAGTACAGTGGCTCACACCTGAAATCCTAGCACCTTGGGAGGCCAAGGTGGGAGGATTGTTTAAGCCCAGGAATGAGGCCAGCCTGGGCAACATGGCAAAACCCCATCGCTACAAAAGAAACCCACAAAAATTAGTCAGGCGTAGTGATGCATGCTTAGAGTCCCAGCTACTTGGGAGGGCTGAGGTGGGAGCATTACCTGAGCCCGGGGAGGTAGAGGCTGCAGTGAACTGTGATCCTGCCACTGCATTCCAGCTGTGGGCAACAGAGTAAGACTCTGTCTTTTTAAAAAATATATATATAATAATAAAGTAAACAAGTTTAAACTTACCACACAATCTAGTAAGCCCACTCCTAGATATTTACCTATGTGAAATGAAAATTTATATTCATAAATTTGTAGGCAAAAGTTTATAGCAGCTTTATTCATAATTGCTAGAAACTGGAAACAACCCAAACTTCTTTTATATGTGAATAAACTGTGATACAACCACACTATGAAATACTATCAGCAATAAAAAGGAATAAACTACTCATACACCCAATAGCCAGACTCAAAAAACTGTAGGATTGTATTTAATGGCATTTTAGAAAAGGCAAAACTACGGAAAGAGAAAACAGCTCAGTGGTTGCCAGGAACTGAGGGTAGGGTTGGCACTGACCAAAAAGCAGCAGAGTAACATTTCTGACTATATACACTTGTCTACATACATTAGCCAAAACTTACAGAATTACACATTTAAGAAGATGGATTTTACTGTATGTAAATTAATTTTTTTTTAAAAGCCCTCAATTTAAGGTCAAGAAGATGCCGACCATTCTCAAAGAGTGTACGGGAAACAAAACCCCTCTTTATGCTATTATAAAACTGCTATTCCCACAACTTGAATGCTATATGCAACAAAGGTGAGATACAACAATGAAAAAAACCACACAAATAGAGAAGACTCAAAGAATGGCAAAAAAAAAAAAAAATGCTGAAGAGAAAGATTGCTGCTTTATGGGACACAGTCTCCAGTTACAAAGACAACTGAAAGTAGATGTAACCGAAGTCTCTACAACCAGGAAAAATATGGATAGAGGGAGCATTAGCTTAGTTGTTAATCCCAACACCAAAGACAGGGGCTATGGCTTAAAACTTTTGACTTTTGCATTTAGAACTGAAAAAAAAGGAAATGTCATATCTGAAAGCAAAGCTACAACATTCATTCTTCAAATACAGTAAGTGGAAAGTGGAGAAAAGGAAGAAAAGGTGTATGAAAAAGCATAAAAAAAATAATACTTGGGGAAAATGTTTAGTCAACTGTTTCATTTGACGGTAACACCAGCTCTGACTTTTTCAGAAAAATGCAATTTTTTTTTTTTTTTTTTTTGAGACGGAGTCGAGCTCTGTCGCCCAGGCTGGAGTGCAGTGGCCGGATCTCAGCTCACTGCAAGCTCTGCCTCCTGGGTTCACACCATTCTCCTGCCTCAGCCTCCCGAGTAGGTGGGACTACAGGCATCCGCCAGCTCGCCCGGCTAGTTTTTTGTATTTTAGTAGAGACGGGGTTTCACCGTGTTAGCCAGGATGGTCTCGATCTCCTGACCTCATGATCCGCCTGTCTCGGCCTCCCAAAGTGCTCGGATTACAGGCTTGAGCCACCGCGCCCGGCCAAAATGCAATGTTTTTGAAGAGAAAATGTGGCAAACTGAAAACAGTAAGAAACACAGCGTCAAGGAACCTTGCAGAACTAAATCAGATGATGCGTAATGAAGTCCATTAATGGTGAAGTGTAAAAATGCTAATAACTGTTATTATTTTAGTGTACTCTGAGCAATGAAAAATGAACATGAGAATTCTTAAGCTAGTATGGTAATCCCACAGATGATTATGGTCACAGGGCCATAAATGGAAAAGACTCAAAACCAAATGCATCCAACACAGTCTCTCTTGACCACTACATTATTCCATCTCCCAATACTTAAAAAAAAACTAGCAAATTTCAGGAGCAAAGTAATCTATTCAATAACCACCAGATCAGTTCTATAAAGTAAAAAGGTGTTTTTGGGTTTTTTTTCCAGTCTGTGCACATCAGCATAGGAATTCTGTGGTAGGGATTACTATTTCGTGGTTGCAAGTGTTTCTTCAAGTCTACGAGAGTCTTACAATGGCCGAGTGATCTGGTTAAGAAATTTGGAAAAAATATATTCACTTCAATCCAATGAATTCTTATGAAGTGCCAACTCTTTAGAACACATTATGTCTGGGCTCAGTGGCTCATGTCTGTAATCCCAACATTTCGGGAGGCCAAGGAGGGTGCATCACTTGAATTCAGGTGTTTGAGACCAGCCTGGGCACCATGATGAAACCCTATCTCTACAAAAAAACACAAAAATTAGTTGGGCATGTTGGCACACCTGTAGCCTCAGCTACAAGGGAGGTTGAGGTGGGAGAATAGATTAAGCCTGCGAGGTCGAGACTGTAGTGAGCCATGATCACACCACTGCACTCCAGCCTGGGCAACAGAGCGAGACTCTGTCTCAAAAAAAAAAAAAAAAAAAAAAATCCAAACAAACAAACACAACAAAAAAAGGTATGACAACCATAAATAATATGCCCAGAGAAAGAAGTCCTATTCTCATTAAAAACAAGGAATCTACATACAGCCAAAGTTTTCTTCCTTCTCTGATTATCTATGTAGTCTCTAAATCATCTAATTCTGAACCAAATTATACAGCATACTACTCTTTTTCAGCCTAAACTTCAAATAGACCATAGGTATTCTTTCAGGAGAAAATACTCTCATCTCATTCACTTCTAGAATGTTAATGATTAAAGCTCATATTCTCCTATGGTGCCCTTTTCCAATTACAGACATAAATGGTTTATTTTTGTTGTTTTTTTTTGTTTGTTTGTTTTTTGACACAGAGTCTCGCTCTGTCGCCCAGGCTGGAGTGCAGTGGTGTGATCTCGGCTCACTGCAAGCTCCACCTCCCAGGTTCCTGCCATTCTCCTGCCTCAGCCTCCTGAGTAGCTGGGACTACCAGCACCCGCCACCACGCCCAGCTAATTTTTTGTATTTTTAGTAGAGACAGGGTTTCACTGTGTTAGTCAGGATGGTCTCGATCTCCTGACCTCGTGATCTGCTCGCCTCGGCCTCCCCAAGTGCTGGGATTACAGGTGTGAGACACCGCGCCCAACCACAGACATAAATGTTTTTTAAATGCCTTATAAGTGTTCCACACTAGAGACATCAATGTTCTTTCTGCCTATAAAAGCCATTGCTGGTGGCAGAAGAACAGAAAACACTGCTCTACGTTTTCCTTCACAATGAAAAGGGAGAAAAAAGTAAGAGAAAGAAATGAGTAAATATGACAATGAAAGAAGAGGATAAATTTTAAAACACAGAAAGAAGATTATCACCCAGCAAAACCACAGGTGCAAGAAAGCCAGGCCCTTAACAATCACCAGCCCAACAAACACCTTCATTTTAATGATAGAAGGTAGAGACAGTGAGGGAAAATAATGAAATAAGCAAGAGATGAACATAATTATTAAATCTGCACCTCATGCAACTCAGGGAAAAGAGCTTTAAACAAAAGTTAACAAAGCCATGAACATGTGCTTCTCTTACCAGCATCAAACACTGTTCACTGCCTAGCCTCAAAAGCCACAAGACCAATTTCGGGCACCCAAGCCTGAATCTAGGCCAATTCCAAAGATCCCATGAGAGCCCTCCTATGACCACAAGGTTCTTGTGACCACATTCTAGGGGGAAAAGTAGCACCCCAAAAGTGAAGTATGTGGATTTGAGAAAAGGTCACAAATTGGTGAAAGTACGTTCTCAACTGTTAAAAGACGGGGAAAATACACAGAGCACAGGTTCACAAAGCTTTTCTAGCAGGCTCTGTACAGTATCTAACACAAATAGGTATAAATCTAGGAACTAGTAATATAAAGGCTATTAAATGTTTCCATGTGAACTGGCTTTAATATGCCTTAGTCACAACTTGGTAAGACCAAAATATTTTATCTAATACTCAGGGGCTTTGCAGGGGAGAAGAGTTTTTATATATATATTATATATGTGTTTATATATAATATATATTTTAATATGTATCATTTTTAAATATATTTATTTTTAAATATATATTAAATATATTTTAAAATATATATATTTAAATATGTATATCATTTTTTAAATCATTTGTAAACCTCAAATTTACAAATTATATCTTTTGATATAAAAGGTTTTCTTTATTTATTTGGCTTTTTCCCTAAGAATTCAATGGAGAATTATATATCCATTGCCGGCAGAAGTATTTATCTATAATATTAAGAAAACCATTGTATAAAATTAAGCAGCCACTGGCTTTTAAAAAAAAAAAAAAAAAAAAAAAAAGGTTACTTGGAAGCTTGGAGTGCTTACTGAATGCTTACTGTTCTAGAATTCGGATTTTAGGCAAAGATGGGATCTCAGAACTCCAGTAGCCACAGTTCACACACTTTGGCAGCATATCATCCAAACTCTGACCTCGTAGCTCTGAAATAAAACACACCATTTACCCCTAGATGTGCTAAAGGTTCATAAAAGCAGAAGATTCATACAGAATAATAGTGGCCAATGAGGATACTCTCATCATCCACAGCAACCTGTTCCTGACACAGCACAGCAGAAATCTTCTACAGTTCTCCTAAAGGACGATAATAGCAACCCGATCATGTCTGACTTTACATATGACCTTCAAAACACCCTAGCAGGCCTTGGGGGAGGAAAAATTCTTGTTTTAGAAATAAATACGAGTTACTAGTAGCCCAGATTTTCCTTTCAACCATAGCTATCTCCTTTAATACAAACTCCTAAGACCATTCTTCTCATTTCCCTATTCTATAACGCTGACCTTGTTTAAGCTTGCATTTCATGAAAAGACACTGAATACTGTTTTGAAATAAATTCAAAATAACAGCATTTGTGAGATTAACGTGAAAACTTTTGTGCCAATTTCTGAAGCTCTGTGGGAATAACAGTATTAAGTACTATTATTTTTTTCCTTTTTTCCTCAGGAGGTGGACTGCATTTCCAGATACAGTGAAAAGACTACCAACAGAGTAATAGTTACACCAATAACATATATAAATAGGACTGCTGAGAGTATAACATAGATTTTGCAGTTACTGCACAGAGGGACCAATAATCACAGTACTCCAGCTTTTAGTAAAAACCAGTTCACAGGTACAAACAGTTTCAATTTAAATGTTTGATCATCAGTTTCCACGTATTAAGTAGAACTATTCAAAGTGTCTGAAAATTCTCTTAGTAAAACAATTACATATCTAAGTGCTAAGGATTTTTAAAGCTATTCCTTTAAAAAGAATCAAAGTTAAAACCATCACAAAGATCCTACTAAAATAAAAATAACACAGATAAACAGTAAGACTTCTCCAAGCCATACTATGATTTCAAGATACTATTAATCAAAATCAACATTTCTATGACTCAGTATTATCAATTATAGATGATAATCTTTTACAAATTATTTCTAGCCCTAAAATTCTATGACTTAATTATGTGTCTTTTTTAGGTTTCAATATGTGTAAAATACTGTTACATAGAAGTAGACACTGTAGGAATGAATTCAACATAGACTCAGAAGTAGAAGATGCAGGCCTCTGCTCTCAGGAAATTTCCAAATCAAGACTAGGATGTGAGACAAATAATATAAGAGTTCAGAAATCTTAGAAGACAATGCACAGCTTTTATGCCCAAAGCTTCAACAATTTCAAAACCTGACATACAAGTGTGCTGGCTTGGTTTGGAAAGTTAAATGTGGCTTATTCTTCTATGCTGTAAAGCATATATAGGACGTGGACAGAAAGAAAGACAAAGAGTATCACAAGTGCTGCTAGAGACGTCTGGCTGAAGTGCAAGGCCGCATAGGGAAGTACTTGGAGATGGGGCTGTAAAATACACTAGGCCAGGACTTTAACCAAGAGGCAATTTATAAGACATGGAAAAGTTGAGGGAGGAATGAAAGCAGAGTTTTAGAAAACTTAATCTCAAAGGGGAGTAATGGATAGATTATAGATAAGAGACCAAAAAAGCAAAATGGTACACAATTAAATGAGGTAGAGACAGTCATTATTTAGTTTTTCAAGTCAAAATCTGCTACCGAAACCAAAGTAACTGGTTATCTATATCAATGAAATTCTCCAACTCTTCACCTTATTTTTCTTATAAAACAGCTTAAGTATAGGTTAGACTGTTTATTAAAACCTTTCACTGTATTTCTAAAGTGTCACATAACAAACTATATTTATATAAAAATCCACTTTAATTTAGAAAATTAGGACAGTATTACTGGTCCTAAGCCTTTCAAAAGGAAATTAATGCTACTGCACAGTTTCATTAATTCTGTTGGGCCATAAGGGTGCTGTTTGGGTACTGACAGAAACCATTTATTGGTCAATGTAACCCCTCCCAAAACTGCACAACTTATTCCATCACTCCCTGTGGGAAAGTCTGGCTGCTTATGTACTCTGTAATAAATCTATCCTACAAAAACAAAATTAGCATCTCTGATATAATGGCTACTAAAATATTAATAGTTATTAAATGTTTTCCAAAATTAACATTAAAGTCTCAAAAAAAGAAAAAAAAAAGGGATAATTCCATTTCTGTCCCATTAACTACTTCATTATACATTTACCCATTTCTTTAAATTTAACAGGATGCCTAAAATAACAAACTTGAGCAACATTTTACATGCTTTGTGATTTTCTATCCATTATCAAAATGAATAGACTTCACTTGAAACTCAGTTCATTTTACACATTGACGTAGTCTAAAAAATTCCACACAAATTCAATTTTGGTAACTCAAGTAGTTTAAACATACGAAACATTTGGAAGACGTCCATTTAAGGAAGTCTGTAGTACAACTGGTTCTTTTATAAAATTGAGAGACACCAATATAAAGTGAATAAATATCCCTGATTAATCTGGCTTTCTAAGTTTGGATTTTAGATTTTCTTAAAGTGTATTCTTTTTAGATGGTGCTATAATAATTGGCTTATAATGAAATTACTCCCATCATAATAGACCAGAGAAATGTAATATATTGCAACTCAGTTTTCTGATTAGTGAGGCATGGACCCAATTAGCCACAATGAGTTCACTGTGTTTTGCTCCCTGGCAGCATGAGGCAGCTTTAAAGATAGAGCAGAAGGCACACTTTACCATCATCCTTCAATTTAGATCCTACTTCTGCCAATGATTAATTTGAGATATCACCAACCAATCCAAATAGTCAATGTATGTGTTTTGGGGGGCTGACAGGGGATGCTATTACCTACTTCCTAGTAATACTGTCAGGTTTTCACAAGACAACCTGAGTCAAGCTCTGGGCACATAGATTTTTCTATCCCAGGTCCATTATACCTTCTGTGCTTGCCTAAGGAGTAAGACAAGAAGCTACAAACTACTAAAGGCAGAATAGTGCCTCATTAATCTTTTTTTCTTTTTTCAGGATTATAAACTGAGTATTTTATTTTTTGAGACAGGGTTTCATTCTGTCACCCAGGCTGGAGTGCAGTGGTACAGCCTTAACCCTCTGGACTCAAGCAATCCTCCCACCTCAGCCTCTGGAGGAGCTGAGACCACAGGGGTGTGCCACCACAAAGGGCTACTTTTTTCATTTTTTTTTGTATGGGCAAGGTCAGGCCATCTTGCCCAGGCTGGTCTCAAACTCCTAGGCTGAAGCAATCCACCTGCCTCAGCCTCCCAAAGAGCTGCGATTACAGCTGTGACAGCTGTGAACAACCGTGCCCAGTCTTTAAACTGAATATTTAAAAACACACAACGAAAAGGTGAGCGCAATTAAGAGAAAACACACAAATGACGAATATTATGTCAAAAAAATGTCAGGCTTCCTTTCATGGAGCTCTCTAGAAATTATTTCCCACCTATATGAGAAAAGTATATTTTAAATAGTAACAATTATGAAATAAAAACTTATTGTACTTCCATAAGTACATATCCTATGTCAAAACAAAATCTTACTTTTTCTTGACATATTTATTTCCTTTCCATCATGGGTCTGTGGCAGCTAAAAGGACCCAGGCAGTAGGAAAATCAGCACACTGGGTCTTATTTATTTATTCCATGTTCTTCCTAATGCCACCATTTAACTATGACTGTGTCTCAGCCATGACTGCTTCACCTGGATATATTCTAAGAATACTTCATATGCCAAAAGATCAACTCTTCTGGAAAAAAAAAAAATCTAAACTTATGTAAGAAAAATAATGAATTTAAGATGAACACATCTGTTTCTTCCACGTATGTTATTTATTCCTTATTTCGAAAAACAAAAATACTTTTGTGAACAGGTGAGAAAAGGAAAAAAAAGAGAAGGAAAGGAATACCCTAAGGAATAGAAGCTACAATTAGAAGAATGATAGAAAGAATATGCAGGACATTAGTCAAACAATTAAAGAATATTTACCAGGAATAAATGGTGTGTGAATCAACTTCTTAGAATCCTAGACTAGTGATATAAAATTAAAGAAAACGCTAAGTAAACCCACATATCCTTTGTTGTGCTGGGCAGTAATGACACATATGTGTTTAAATTAAGCTACCTTAAAAAACAAAGGTAACCAGTCGGATGCGGTGGCTCACGCCTGTAATCCCAGCACTTTGGGAGGCTGAGGTGGGCAGATCACGAGGTCAGGAGATCGAGACCATCCTGGCTAACATGGTGAAACCCCGTCTCTACTAAAAATACATAAAATCAGCTGGGCGTGGTGGCAGGCGCCTGTAGTCCCAGCTACTCTGAAGGCTGAGGCAGGAGAATGGTGTGAACTTGGGAGGCACAGCTTGCAGTGAGCCAAGATCGCGTCACTGCACTCCAGCCTGGGCGACAGAGCGAGAATCTGTCTCAAAAAAAAATAAATAAATAAATAAATAAAAATATAGGTAACTACAACAATGTAAATGTACACTTGAAAATGGTTAAGGTAGTAAATTCTGAAATGTCTTTTCCTACCACAATAAAAGAATACAAAATAAAATAAAGGTCAGAATGGCCCAGAACAATCTCGAATTCTTATACTTAACACAGAGACATCAAATTTTTAAGATTTCTTATTTAACCTATATATAGCCTGATTTTATGAAAAAAATGGACAAGCAATTTCACTTACAAAGATACTAAAAAGTTTTAAGTGATTTATAGATATTCCTAATATTCTGATATAGAATATTTTACTATTGGCTAGCAATGAAAACTTTGATCTTATGAACACGAATCTACAGTTTTGTTGTTGTTGTTTAACCACATAAACAAATGTACTACGTGGGCAAACACTTCAGTCCCAAGAAGACATAAGAACACTACTGCAGCTTTTAAAATACACTTATAGCAACAGTTTCCTCAAAACTCTGATAAGAAAATTTCTTATCACTTCTAGCCTGCATCACAGGGATCTCTGAAGAGGGCTATTTTAAAAACTGTAAGTTTTTTAAAGTGCATTATTAGATAATATAACAAAGTAGGTTCATTTGATGTTTAATAAGTAAAACCCATTAGTTTAAAAACTAACAAATATTCACAAATCTACACTGCGTATCTTTATAATTTAACTCTAAAGTATGAAGGAAAAAATGTTATTAGGCTAAAAATCATGTTAACCATACATGGATTTGGGCAAGGAAAAGTGGAAAAGTTAGTGAGCTGGATACTGAGTTAATAAAGAAAGAAAACAGGAACAAAACACAAAAAGCCCAGACATAAAATACATTCATTTTGAAACCCTACAGACAAAAACCAAAAATTCCAAGCAGGTTTTAAAACATTATTTCTGGAAACCAGATTCTGTTCTAAAACTCTAAAAGAGCTCAAAGGTCATCCACTCATACAAAAATCACTACTGAAGCTCTCTTAGTTATCGGAGAAGAGGGAAAAGGAATATAACGCTTAGTACAGAAATTAGAATTTAATGCTTTTAACATGTTCAGAAGCGCTGAGATTAGCTGGGGGTTATGCAAACTGAGCACACACAGCCAGCTTCCAAAGAAGCAATTAACAAGTAGAAACCAACCCTCCCCCCACAACCCGAAATCCTACTCTTTTCAGAGAAGTGCACAAATGCTCGTTTCAAATCATTTTATGATTCAGCCTAGGTCATATTGTGTGGCTAGGAAGTAGGGGAACAGCAGAATTCATACACTTCTCAAAGGCACCCTTCCATCATTTAAATAAAGCATAGCTATACCAAAGCTTATTTTTCATGAAATATACTGATATGTATAAATCTGTACAATCTGCTATGTTTTAACACACAGGTAACAAACGTATACTATCAACACAATATGATGAACATTTATTTCTACCATTCCAAAAAGTGCCCTCATGACCCTTTACAGTTAACTCCCCACCCCATCCCAACTAACCATTTGTCTGATTTCTATCACTACAGCTTAGTTTGTCCTGTTCTCAAGATTCATATGAAAGGAAACATACAATATAGGTCTGGCTTCTTTTATTTAGCATAATATTTTTGAGACTCATCCATATAGTGTTATCACTAGTTTGTTGTTTTTTATTGCTAAATAGTATCCCATTGTATGAATAATACACTGTATTCAACCATTTACTCTACCCATAGACATTTGAGGTTTTATCCAGCTTGAGAATATTATCAATAAAGCTACTAGGAACATTCATGTAAAAAGTCCTTGTGGACATGTGCTTACATTCCTATAAGATTAATGCTTAGGAATATGGTAAGTATACTTTACACTTTACAAGACACTTTCTAAAAAACTGCCAACCTATTTTCCAAAGAACACCTCGACCAGCAAAGAATGAGATCTAATTTGCTTCATAGTCTCCCCTGCACTTGGTATTCTCATATTTTTCTTCAAGTTTAGCTACTCCATCTTATTGTGGTTTTAATTTGCATTTCCCTGATGGTTTATGGTGTTGAACATCTTTTCTTGTACTTTCAATTTTTTGTGAAGCATCTGTCCAAGTCTTTTGAACATTTTAAAAATTAGGTTATTTAAGTTATAAGAGTCCTTTATATATTCTAGATGCAAGACTTTTGTGTTACAAATACTTTGTCCCAATATGTGGCTTACCTTTTCATTTTCTTAACAGCTCCTTTAGAACAGCACACAGCTTTATTTTTTATAAAATCCAATTTATCATTTTTTTCTTTTACACTTAGCACTTTTTTGTGTTCTAAGAAATCCTTGCCTAACCAAAGTTGATATTATCTTGTGCTAAGTTTACTTTTAAAACTTTATAGTTTTAGCCTTTCTATTTAGGCCTATAAGCCATCTCAAATTAATTTTTATGTATTTTATGAGGGAAAGGTCAAGTAGACAAGGTTCATTTTTTCCCATACCAATATCCAGTTGTTTTAACATCATTTGTTGACTAAAAAACAATCTGTGGGTCTATTTGAGGGCTATATACTGCTTCATGGATCTATATGTCTATCATTATGGCAAGACCACAATGCTTTGATTCTTGAAGATTTTATAGTAAATCTTGAAATTGAAGAGTATAAAAGTTCCAACTTTATTCTTCATTTTCAAAACAAATTCTGAGTATCCTAAGTATTTGCACTTCCATATGAATTTTAGTTCTAGCCTGTCAATTTCTATAATTTTTCACTCACTGCTGAGTGGGGAAAAAAAGTAGTGCCGAAAACAATACTGAAAATATAATCCCCTTGTCAAAATAGCATGAATTGAAATATATATATATATATATATATAATCCCATTTTCATTAAATCAAGCCTATATTGAAAGGGACATGCATTGGTCAGGTGTGGTGGGTCACACCTGTAATCCCAGCACTTCAGAAGACTCAGGTGGGCAGATCACCTGAGTTGAGGAGTTAGAGACCAGCGTGGCCAACATGGTGAAATCCTGTCTCTACTAAAAATACAAATATTAGCCAGGCGTAGTGGCACATGCCTGTAATCTCAGCTACTCGGGAGGCTGAGACAGGAGAATTGCTTGAAGCCAGGCGGCAGAGGTTGCAATGAGCTGAGATCAAGCCACGGCACTCCAGCCTGGGCAACAGAGCGAGACTCCATCTCCAAAAAAAAAGAAACGGACACACACAACAGAAAATGAGGGCAGGTGCTGTGGCTCACGCCTATAATCCCAACACTTTGGGAAGCCAAGGCAGGAGGATCACTTGAGCCCTTAAGTTCAAGACCAGCCTGGGAAACAAATTCAGACCCCATCTCTACAAAAAATTTAAAAATTAGCTGGGGCAGTGGTGCGCACCTATACTCCCAGCTATTCAGGAGGCTGAGGTGGAAGATCTCTTGAGTACAAGAGGTTAAGGCTGCAGTGAGCTATGATCGTGCTACTGTACTCCAGCTTGGGCAGACAGAGAAAGATACCGTCTCTTTAAAAAAAAAAAAAAAAAAGGAAAAAAAGTAAAAGAATATATGCCAATGAGTTAAAAAAAAAAAAAAAAAGTCTTTCTAAAAGATGAGATTACAGGAAATTAAATTTTCCTTTTTACTTACCTATATTTTCCAATGTTTCTTTAATAAACAATTTCATAAGGAAAACAATTATATATAATAAACAAATCTATTGAATAACAAGTAGAAAAACAGCTCAGTCACCCTATGTCTGCATTTTTAACATCGCATATCATCCGTAAAGCAAAAAAAAGATATCAATAAACTGCAAACTATTAATTCTCATCGGGGGAGAGTGATTATTGCAAGAAGAGTGAAGATTTTCACTTTTTATTTTATATACATCTATTAATGTTTGGATGTTCTATTATAATGACCATATTTTAGGTATTTAAGAAAAACTATTCATCAATAAAAGTAAAGTACATGTGCATACGCGTGTACATGTGCTATTAGTTGAACTGATGCAATGAAAAGATCATCATCCTAGAAGAAGGTTACCCAACTCTGTATGCCAAAAATGCCAACTGTCTGTCACTTGAATTCTAAGTTGAAGAAAAGCCTTTGCTTGGCTAGAAATTTGCAGTGGCATCAGGTGAGATGGCTGTTTCAGGAAACTCAAAAAGGATTCATCATGTGTCCTTGGGAATCAGAAGGAAACAGAATATGCTATTTTCAGTAACCCCCACACATAGAGAGAAATTAAAATTGAGGGCAAAAATAATGAGACTTAAAAGAAAAAGGCTGTATTTCAACATGTTTGTGATAAAATTGTTAAATATAAACATCTCGGGTCACTGTAATGTTGCTACTGGTGCTCAGTCCACATTTGTGATACTGATTCTAACTTCAATGCTGATCAGAAAATCGAGGTGAACCTGGTTAGAGTTCCACAACCACGGACATTTTCAGACTTGCTCAAATGTCAGACTACCTTATAGAACAGCATGAAATGTCACTATCTCTAATTTCACCCTATGAACGAGAAACCTTTTACTAGCAGAAAATAAGACCACATTACCTACATGAAGCATGCAATTTTTTTATGTTTATGAAAAAGATAGCACTGCTGAATTAAGCATGACTTTTCCTACTAATATCCATTTGCTCTTTTCACTTTAATTTTATCGCCTGACAATAAGAGTCACCGAACACTTAAGGAAAAATTATGAGAGAAGAACTGTAATTTTATCATTATTTT
The DNA here is from genome assembly GCF_002776525.5 of Piliocolobus tephrosceles. Lineage (NCBI taxonomy): Eukaryota > Metazoa > Chordata > Mammalia > Primates > Cercopithecidae > Piliocolobus > Piliocolobus tephrosceles. Next base: position 71,376,358 of record NC_045440.1, read on the forward strand.
CTATGATTTGGAAAAATACTCTTCCATTCAACGTTAGTAGTAAAATACCTCAGTTCATTGGAACACTGTCTGAGAGTCATTATTCCATAATATACCAATAGTAAAGAAGACATACATAAAAGTAGAAACAGGGCAGGAGGAGGGTATTTCCAAATACAAAATGCAGTGGCAATTTTACAATACTCACCAGAAGGCACATTGTCACTTCCTATTTTAGGAATAAGTGTCCTCAAAATTTGAATAGGTCATTAGTAGGTCTCCTTTGGGGAGAGTAACTGATACTATCGTATCTAACTTTCTTGAGTGCAACCATAGTAAAAAATATATTTTACACAGTGGCCCAGTACACACACACACACACACACACACACGTGTGTACGCACCTACCTTTATACTTGCCTAAACTCTGTGCAGTGCAGTCTGAATTTTTCTATTATATTCTCTAGTTTTGTTTTTAAGCTGGTTATAATCCACTAAAGTGATTTCAGGACACATTGGTTGATCGTGACCTTCAGTTTGAAAAATTCTATTACAGAACCAAGAGACCAGGATGTGAATAGATTTAATATCTTAGAATTGTGTTAGATTATGAAATAAGTGCAAATGCAACACTAATTTAAAGGCCTATGGTTGAATGGTTTACTTTATTCTAAAATTTCCATAAAAAACAGAACAAAAAAATTCAATTTTCATAGGCAGGCAAAATCTACTGGCTTTAGCCCAAGGTAGCAGTGTTATAGATACAGATCAACACAACACTTATTTAATACTATTTCCTGTCAAAATCTTACTCAGGTGTATCTTTCATCTTCAGCCAGGGTGCTCAGGGCCAGCACTAGGAAAGCTGCCTGAAAAAGTCAATCTCATAGTCACTGATGATGCCAGAGCTTCGCTGGCCTGTTCCTGACCCCTGGAGCAGCCCCCAAGCTTTAGCTAACACTGCTAACATGTGATCATCAATCTAAATTTTGAAAAATATATATTGATTTTCCACAGATGATGATGATGGCTTTTTCTGTAGTAAATGTGCTTATGCATTGTGGTTTTTTTTCTATACAAGACTATGATCAACACAGGAATAAAAACATGCTTTATGTATTTATTTGTAGGACCTATTAATCAAAGTTCCCTTAATGAGTCAAAAATCAAAATGAAAAAAATGAATGAAATATTTCTAATAACTCATATCATGGATCATATATACTCCTAAAATCCTGATTACATGGAAACTTTTTTTTAAAAACTTTTATTTCCTATCCACTAGAAATCTCTGTACATGTCAACTTGACAAGAAAAAAAACTCTTACAATTCTAACACACTTATATTTCCTCAAAATAATTAGAAAAGGAATAGCACCGTATAAATTTAAGTATAAATAAAAATTTAGTATTTAGTATATTAATTTTTTTAGTATCCAAGTATGTTAACATGCTATCTTTAATCATTTTGGCAATTCTGAGCCATCTTTCTAAGCAAAATAGGTTGAACAGCTTAAAAACAAAAAACCTTTATCACATCAAAATGTGATTTGAAATCACATTTTTCAAATCAAACCGTCTTTTATGCTCTTGCCTGATGATCTGGAATTTTTAGTCTAGAATTCCAGGCATTGAATTAAAAAGAATGTTTCCCATTTCCATAGTACTGAAAATGGAAATATGTAAATTAGTTCATGGGCAGAATCATTAATTTAGATAAAAAGTAAAAACACATTAATTGAGCACCAAAAATGTGACAGTTCTTGCACAAAATCTAAAATGAGACAGCTGCTACCACTGGAGCTTATAAATCTAAATTAAATGGGCAAAAAAGCACAGAATTTTAATTATTTTTGTTTCCCAAGGAAATGACAAGCCTGATAGTCAGTACTCCAGTCTTTAACAATGATAACTCTGACTCTGATTTCCATAGACTGATATTGGCCTAATTACCAGTGCCAAAAGCAGTTTGGGTTTGAGAAAGAAGCAGAAAATTTCACCCAAGTTGGAAACATGAGACTGCAAGTAAAATGGACTAATTCCCTCCAGTTACTTATTTCCTGGAAGATTAAGGTCAGTAACATAGGCTTAATAGATACCGCTTACACTGCATATAAACCACCTGAATAAAATAGCCACAAACTGACCTGGAGCAGTGACTCACACCTACAATTCTTTGGGAGGCCCCAGGTGGGAGGATTGCATGAAGCCAGGAGTCTGAGACCAGCATGGCAACGTAGTGAGACCCCATTGCCATAAAAATAATTTTAAATTAAAAAAAGATTATTTTAAATATTTTATATATTACAAAAAATATTTTTAAATGTTGAAAACCTGACAGATATTTGGCTCTAAATTGAGGGAAGTAGAGTCACAGGTAGAAATGGGAAGGAACACCTAACCCAAAGCCATTACAAAGTAGAAGATCCCCGCACGTTTCTTCACAGATGGCTGAAGTATGCAAAATGCGCAGAAGGGGTCCATTTTTTCAAGGGAGATGGTTTGTCGCTTTGGTAGATTTTCAAATGGGTCTAGCAACTCCAAAAATAGTTTCATTGATTTCTTACCACAATCTTACGGTGTATTAATTCAAAAATGAGAAAACTGAAGCTCAATATATTTGAAACGCTTTCCCAAGGCCAATAATTTGTAAAATAACAGCAAATGAGAATGCAAGTTATTCGAGTTCCAAAGTCCCCGCACTTGTAGGCTATGCTAAAAAAAGACAACATAAAATGAAGAAATGTTATTCAATCAACTCTGCTAAAAGCAGTCTGATGATGCTGACTAGTAATTGTGAACACGTATACAACTTTAACTAAGTACCAGGCACTGTTGTCAGTGCCTCATTTAATCCTCACAGCAACAGAACCAAATCACAGACACCGTGATGATGATTTCCACACAGCTCCTAAGGCGCAGGGCTGGGTTTCAAACCCAAGTAGCCTGGCTCCTCAGACATACCCTTAACCTCTATGCTTGATGCCTTCCTCTCCTGAAGACAAGCAGTTAAAGGATAAGGATAGACAACGTGGGAAGAAGTCTATCACAAGATAAATCTCTCAATGTTTTAAGCAGCATTTTACAAAATAAATATTATATGGTAATTCTTCCTTATTTTAGCTAAAATTTAACACCATGTAAGCCTAAATCATCAAAAATAGTTAAAATGATTTTCTGGTTTCTAAAAGATTTGGGTAAACTCAAAGCATGTACACCCACTCTCCAATCTAGGAAAGCTTCTATTGTCCTTCCACTTCAATTCATATTTTGATAAGTATAGGAGAAACCCTGTGTTTTAGAAATATTTGTTAAACATGCATAGCACATGACAGGAAGAATCAAACCTTTCAAGATCCCTAATAAAGATTTAATATCATGCGGTTTCATACAATCTATTCAGTTCCCTAGCAGACTTCTGCCTTTTCCACGAATTGGTCCAGACAAATGCAGTGCTGTGTGATGGAGGTAACGGACTGCCTGTCTTCCACATATCAGAAGTTCATGTTGTCACTGACATTTTATCTCTTCCTGCCACCATTTTATTTTATCAAAGACAGTATCTGGGAAAAATGAACTGCATTTACTGGTTATACAAAGCACACCCAAAGAGAAAAAAGTCATCTTTGTGCCCATTCAAAATTTTAATATATTATATATTGAGATAAGTAGCTATAGAAGAAGCAGGATTGAGATTTTTTTAATTTAAAAAAAATTTATTAGTAGCAAAAACAGAGTAACTTGTCCTTATCTTCCACATAAAACTTGAGCAACTAAACTTCTGATTCTATCAACTGTTTCTGTATCATGCTTTAACTACCAGTTTGCATCAACTAAAACTCATAGAAAAATGACCCATGGCTGATTATAAATTGTAATGCTGTTTTCTCACATTAAACTTCCCACTGAAGGATATAAAGGTGTCAGTGAGTATGAAGTTTATAAGTAACTCACCAAGGCTCAAAAAAAAGGCAGTCAGATTAGTTCTAAGTGCTCTGAATATGCAAACATGAGTACTTAACATACAGCTTAAGCATTCTATAAATAAGACAGGAAACAAGTGTCAAGCGGGTTCTTAATGTAAAAGGAAAGAAAGTAAATAAACATCAGTAATGCCGTAAGTCAACTTCAGCCTAAAGACTAAATAATTAATTATATGTGCAAGTTCTAAAATTAATTTCATTCTGTCTCATTTAGTAGAGCTGCATGAATTACTTTCCATTTACCTATGCACTTCATATACCTTTTTAAGATGAGATCCTATTAGGTTTCCGAACTCAGTTTTAGGGCAAATCTAAGTCTCTTTCTGTCAAGGCAAATTCTTAATTCATACTCCCCACTCGCACAGTGCCACACTCATTCACACACACAAATACTTTAAATCCCAAATGACACTCAACACAAATAACAAGACTCATGTTCCCAAGAATTCCACTTTCTACTAATTTTTTTCATTCACTCAACAAATTACTAGCATTTACATTGTTTAAGATACTGTGCAAGGCAAAAAAGATTCCTGCTGTCACAGAGCTTAGAATTGTGTGTGTTTATTAATGTTTCTCTCCCCTAGACTATATGCCTGTTACTGGTATTCATTCTGTACAGCACTCATTCTCTAAGCCTAATTGCAATATTATTACTCCACCACAAAACAAAAATGTTCAAGGATTGTACAGCCCAAAATTTTGTTGAGTGAGCATTTGTTAATTCACATATACCACATGAAATTTTCTTCTTTAAAAAGAAAAAAAAGGCCTGGCGCTGTGGCTCCCGTCTGTAATCTCAGCACTTTGGGAGGCCAAGGTTGGCAGACGGCTTGTGTCCAGTTCAAGACCAGCTTGGGCAACATGGCAAAACCCCACCTCTACAAAAAACATAAAAAATTAACCAGGTGTGGTGGTGCCCACCTGTGGTCCCGACTACTTGGGATGAGGTGGGAGGATCACCTGAGTCCAGGAGGTTGAGTTGCAGTGAGTGGAGATGGCGCCACTGCACTCCACCATGGGCAATTGAGCAAGACACTGTCTAAAAAAAAAAAAAAAAAAAAAAAATGCCTATAGGATGAAAAAATGTATCTGGGACTTGCCTCAAAACAGATGGGGGAGTAACAGATAAAGGTATAGTAGACTGGTTCATGGGCATTCATTACATTATTATTATTAAACTTTTCCATAGTAATTTTTTATAACTGTTTGTAAAGGGACATTTTGCCAATACCAAAAACTTCAACTTTTAGGAATTTCAGGAAGCCGCACAGAAAAACAGCATTTCTGCACAGAAAAACAGAAAAAATACAAGAGTATTAAAATGTAACTTCTATTTAATACACAATGGGATCCTAAATCCTAATCTTAACTCAATTTTAAATATCAAGTTTCCATTGTTTCAAATGGCTCATTTGTTAAAGTGAAAGCAGTAGTGCTAATCTCTCTCAATGAAAAATGTACTAGCACTCTGTGATAAAAGTTACTACAGGGAACCCTACAAAGGTATAATACTAACGCTACATAAGCACTAATATTAATCGTGGAAAAGTATGTTTCTTTTCCAGCCTAGCAGGTGAATTGGGATTGTTGTAGTGATACCACATAATTACCAAATGTAAAATAATATTTCTTTTGTTATCCAAGCTTATATAGAGATGATAACAGAAATACAAAACTAAACGAGATAATGAAGTATGCAGCAGAGGGAACAAAGCTAATAGGTTTTGAAAATATAACACATTTTACTTGACATTTCCCAAGAACCTCTGAAGCTCTCATGTAAAATCTGATCCAGGTACCGGGTGGCTTATCCATGTGCTCATAACCACAATAAATAGTATCTGTAATGGCATTTTATAGGTAAAATAGGTATCTGTATTTCTCATACAGATTAAATGCTTTTTACCTATAAAATGGACAAAATCCTATGAGTCAGGTATTATTACATGTGACTATTTTTAAAGAATACTTTTCAGAATCTGCCTATGCTTCCAACTCAGGGATAGAGGAGCAAGACTGATATCAAACCATCTTCTAAATCCAAATTCTTTTCACTTCCCACTATCCCAGGCTGCTGCTGCTGCTGAAGGAGTTTATCATTTCATTAGTAGCACAAAACCTAAATACATACCGAAAAAGCCAGAATATAAAATAAGCTATTATAAGGTTAACAGCCAACATGTGGCCTGGGAAATAAGCACCAGTTAGGATCAGAAGGAGAGGAGGGTGCTGAGGGCCAAGGTTGCTAAAAAAAAAAAGAAAAAAAAAAAGCTTCATCTAAGAAAAGTCAGTGCCTCAAGGCCATGAGGAGGTTCACCTGACACAAGCAGGCAGATGACTTTTTGACTCTGAAGATCACTTTTCACAATCAAGAAACTGGCAATCATAAATTAACTGGCTAGAATAAAGGGTTGTTTAGCATAGCGTAAAATGTCTTGTTTCCACAAGGAAGAAAGAGAACAAAGAAGTCTTGGCCCCAATGTGATAAAGTCAGGAAAGACTAATATTCCATGTTGGGAAAGCTTGAATATCTGTTGCACCAGGTCCACCAACAGTTTTATCTAAATACAAACAGCAGCTATTAGGCATTGTTGTTCAGGAATTCCAGAAGAACCAGGGAGGGAAGCTGGTAGATATCTATTTTGAATGAAAATTATAGTTTATTTGTAAAAATGAATCTGATCCAAGTCAGAACATGGAGGCATTTCTTTTTTGACATAACCAAGATGATCAATTGGTGGGTACCAATTGGTAAAATTACCAAATGCTTGCACATGTTCCAGAAGGGTTATAACTGATGGAAAAGCAGTCCGTATCACAGAGATTCTTTTCTCACCCTGATTCACTATAGGATCAGCTGTGTTAATAATACTTCGCAATTTTATGTCACTTTTCCTGCTAAAAGCTCAAATACGAGTTGATATGGCACATCACAAACTACACAGATGGTACTCTGCAGTTTTCCACAGCTCTGACTGAATAGCTCATTTGACTTACTAATAAATGTTCCTATTTCAAGATTAAAAACAAATACGAAAAATTACGGAAAATGGTAGAAAGTCAATTTTCATACCCATTGCAGAGGCATCTATCTGAAAGGGTAAACTCTGGATAGTGTGCCCAGAGCACACTTTTCCTTCAGATGTTCGTGCACACAGGTATGCGCTTCCAGAGAAGGCCCATCAAGACACCAAGAAGCTGGGACATGAAGGGCTAGACAGTGAATGGAACTGTGTTATCGCCTTTGTGAATGTACAGCAACCAGATCTAAGAGGATAACACCTCACCAAGGAGGAGCTGGACCAGGAATTATCTCTTTTTGTTTTAATCCCTTGACCTATAATTACTTACTTATGATAGACACACTGTCAGAAGTTTTACTAGAAGTTATTGGTCTAACATATAGCAGTGTTACTGAGATTTATAAATCATATTTAAATTGGAATACTTGAAATCCAACATTTTACATGGTTATGTTCTTACAGAAGAGGGACACTGAAACCATCCTAGAAATTTTTTTTTTTTTTTTTTTCTGAGACAGATTCCAGGTTGGAGTGCAATGGCATGATCTCAGCTCACTGCAACCTCGGTCTCCCAGGTTCAAGCGATTCTCCTGCCTCAGCCTCCCGAGTAGCTGGGATTACAGGCATGAACCACCACACCCGGCTAATTCTGTATTTTTAGTAGAGACAGGGTTTCTCCATGTTGGTCAAGTTGGTCTTGAACTCCTGACTGCAGGTGATCCGCCCACTTCAGCCTCCCAAAGTGTTGAGATTACAGGCATGAGCTACCGCACCTGGCCTAGAAACTTTCTTTATTGCTATTTGAATGCTCTGCTCATACTTCTAAGAAAAAAAAAGTTTATTCCTTTGAACTTCATAAATAGAGCTTCTAAACAGTCTTCTCTGGTAACTGTATCTAAGTATCTCACCTTTCCCTATGGATCTGGAAGTTTTCCATCAAGGAATTTAGCTATACAAAGTTTTCCATCACCTATGAGAACATCAGTGTACTCCATTTGTGTATAAACATGGGCAAACCTTTGCAAAATGTGAATTTATCTTTGAAACAGTCCAAATCTTGAAAAATCCAAAGAACCAACTTATCCCTATGGAAAAGAGAACTATTACTGATGATCAGATTTAATTAAACTGTACGGCAAAGGCCACTTAGATGGAGAATAACTAAAGAGACTTGCTTTCCATGGTGATTCAAGTGGTTCTGAAGCACCTACTTATGGGATTATATTCAAACTCAAAAAAAAAAAAAATATGTTGGTGAAATATGTCCAACCATTCTTAGCAAGAGCTTCATTTTTTCTGAGGAAATTATTGTATTTTAAGCCACAGTCTGAACTAGTCAAAAATAACATTTACGTCTTATGCAGCAGTAATTTTCTCAAAAGGGGTTTTATTTTAAATTATAATTAAATTAACCAAATGATTCCAACATTGAGTTATCATTAGATACTTCTCTGAGAAATCTAAGTATAATCTCTTCATTGAAAATAATATTGTCCACTTCTAAGACCAACAGTTAGATATGTCAAACAATCAGTCGGTTTTCCAGGTTAATGAAATGTGAATTTTATACACTTTATTTTTTGGATTATTTTCCATATGATAATTACAATACTCTATCACCTCTGAGTAGTTTTTAAAATAACCCCCAAATTTTTTCCAAAACATAAAGAGCTTTAACTCTATTGACTTAAAACACCTTCCTTTCAATCTTCTCCATATAACAGCACTGTCAGGTTCACCTTCTACTACCATGAAACCACAGGAATGTAACAGGGACAGGAATGTTGGTAGGCCAAATGATACATCAGATCATCTTTGTCCTTCCCTACTCCCATCCATTGAGAACCATTGAATCAGACCTACCAAGTGCTAAAATGTTAAGGGATTGTAATAATAATCATTCTGTAAACAAACAAAGTAGAAACACAGTTACTCTCAACAGTGAATAATTAGAAAACAATTCATAATGTATCCTTATGGACTATAGAGTGCTACATCACCCTTTGCATTTCTGTTACACCTTTCAATTGATAAAGGATCATAAAATCCTGACCATAAATAATCCTGAATGCACAGGTGGGTCTTGTCTTCAAGACTAACTTTTTTCATAGTTCTTCGAAACATCCTCTATTTGAGTTTAAAATAATCTACTCTGAATTATAATCCCAAATAACTAATCAAAATTTACTGAACACCAACTATATGTCAAATACCTATCACTGCAGGTGATTCAAAGTGACAATAACAACAGTGAACATTTACAAAAATTAGGACGCAAGGTCACACTTGTTCAAGTGACAGAGGTGGATGGCAATCCAGGCAGTGCTACACCAAACTGCCTTCATAGAACTGAAAAACAAACAAATACTCTTGTATTCAAGAAACTCCAATTTTATTTTATTTTTTGAAACAGGGTCTCCCTCTGTCACCCAGCCTAGAGTGCAGTGGTGTCATCATAGCTCAATGTAGCCACAACTCCTGGCTCAAGCACTCTTCCCACCTCAGCCTCCTGAGCAGCTGGAACTATAGGTGCACACCACCACACCTAGCTAATTTTGTTAATTTCTTGTAGAGATGGGGGTCTCACTAAGTTGGGCAGGCTGGTTTCAAACTCCAGGCCTCATGTCACCCTTCCACCTTGGCCTTCCAAAATGCTGGGGTTACAGGCATGAGCCACTGCACCCAGTCAAGAACTCCAAATTTTGCTGGCACTTAACATATTCCAATAGAATGTTCCACAAGTTTTACAACTTTTTCTGACTTTAAGGCATCACCTTGTAAGAGTGATGAGGAAAAAAAACCCTAATGATAGTATCTTGAAATATTTTACTTTCATTTTATCCTTAGAATTGAAATGCCTTTTCTGAGGCATTTGTGTGTAACTTGTGGTACACAAAACACACATTAGTTACTTCAGTGCACGGTTTTCTTCTCTTTCTACTACTGAGAAATTTCTTAATACGCAAGAGTGAGCCCAAACAGCACATGCAGACTGATGGACAGTCTTGCCTAGTAATCTCCACACTTCTCAGGTTACCAGGATTCCTGACGGGAAAGAGGATTCCATGCCCCTCTGTGCTTAGGACCACACAAAGGGATCTTCGAGTATTGTTCCCCACCATATCTATCAAAAGTCACTTGAAAACTCTCTTTAAAATTAAAAACAGATTTCTAGATGCATCCATACTTCTATAAATCTCAATGAATGAGCTCTTGGAACTACCACTTTGATAAGCAAGGTAGATAATTTATGCACTCTAAAATAAATGTATACACTCTTGGACGAGAGACCTGTTCTATCATCCATGCTCTCATCACATAAAAAGCCCTGCATCTTTTTACAAAAGGCTTTTAATCTATAAAATGGATCATCTGGGGAAGCAGCACCATTCTAGTGTGAAATTCAGGGAGAACTGTGTTCATTATTACTTATAAGTGGCTTTCAAGGATAACTCCCTGGAAATGCTTGTGGTAAAATAAACAGTCCAAAAATACATGTCGTCATTATTTAATCAAGAGTTCTACAAAGTGTATATACATGAGAAGAAATAATAGAGAGGGACCATACTTTTTCTTTATTAAAAAAGATAATTCTAGAATGTAAAGAAAAAATTTTTAAAAATTAACTAATGCCTTTCAGTCCTCATCAGTGATAACCAGAGAATCCAATTCCAGAAGACTTCTTTAAAATCATCTAATTCATTCTGACTTCATGAACAATAAAAACCTTCTATTTGATACTCAGCAGCAACTCAAGTGTTATTATCCCCATCCAACAAAAAAGGAAATTTGGGACTCAGAAATAAAGCGCTTATCCAATGCGACAGGTCCATCCAGAGACAGTATATACTTAATCATTATTAAACTTCTTTATATTTTTAGTTTTTTTTAAGAGATGGGAGTCTGACTGTGTCGCCCAGGCTAGAGTACAGTGGCGTGATCATGGCTCACTGCAAGCTCAAACTCCTGGGCTCATGTGATTCTCCCACCTCAGCCTCCCAAGTAGCTGGGACCACAAGCTTGCACCACTACATTTGGCTAATTTTTGTTTTATTTTTGGTAGAGATGGGGGTCTCGCTTTACTGCCCAGTCTGGTAAACTCTCTTTTAAATCATACAAATGTCCTCTAGTCAAGAAAAAAGGCTATAAACTTTTTGAAACATTATTTACTTACTATAGACAGCATCTTGCTATGCTGTCAGGCTGTAGTACAGTTGCTATTTATGTAACACACTGCCGCCTCAAACTCCTGTGCTCAAGCAGTCCTCCTGACTCAGCCTCCTGAGTAGCTGGGACTACGAATACACACCACCCTGCCATGCTTGGCAGTATCAGAAAGTTCTTCTAAATGTCTGTCTAAAATCCCTTTAAATACAGTTTAAGAATGCTCTTTTGTGAACTAAAGAACACCTGGTCATTACAGCTTATATTGAATCACTTCACATATCTCAGAAATAATAAATCCTCTTTCTTCTCTTATTTTAAAGGAAAGGACAGTAACGCTTCAACTTTCTACAAATTAGCCTGTGACAGACAGACGGTGGCTCCCAACATGACTGCAATCTCTCAACCCACATGCTCGTCTTACAATGTGTCTTCCAAGTACAGCTGGAATCAATGCTTCTGCCCTGCTGAATGCCTCTCAAGTCAGCTGGAATCAATGCTTCCTCCCTGATGAATCTGGATGGGGGATGGGGGGGCAGCTTTGGACTAAGGGCATATGTGATCCTATGTAACTCTTGAAGTTAAGTCATAAAGGGAATACAGCTTCCTTGGAATTTTCATCCACTGAACTTCTGCCACCATGCTGTGAGGAAGTCCAAGCAGGTACAAGGAGAGTCCTATTTGTAGGTATTCTAGCCTGCAACCTAGCCTACATCCCAGCCAACAGCCAGTAGGAAGGGCCAGGCATGCAGGTAAGCAAGGCTTCAGCTGACTCCAGCCCCCCAGTCATAGATTCAGCCCTGGTTTTGCGTCTTCCTAGATAAGGTGCCAGACATCATGGGGCAGATAAGCTGTGTCAATCATACCTTTTATGATTCTGAGCCACAACATTTGTGAGCATAATACCACCAAGTTTGGGATGGTATATGATGCAGCAGTAGTAAATAGAACTCCCTGATTTAGAACTCAAGGAAAAAACTGAAAAGGAAGCAAAGAATTAAAGGCTGCTTTCCCTATATTCAAAATAAATATTCCACATTCTGTGCACTAAAGATCACTAGCTTTATTGATAAGTCTCTCAAATTATCATGCAGCTCTTATTAAAGGTACATGTAAAATGAGGAAAAACAGAAACATACTATAATATTTTCTGTCTTCATCCTATGCATAGGCCTCTTTAGGATACCTTTTCTCTGATGAAATCTCATCTTGGCCGGTCTTTAAGGCTCAAATCAAACACTACAGCAGCTCTAAGGCCTTCCTTCACCTTGCAAAATGCAGTTTGCTCACATAAAATACCTGTATAGCCCTCCACTCTAATACAATTTTTTATTTTTATATATATATTATACAACAAGTATTTGTCTACATGGCTTCTGCCTTCCTTAAACGTAAGGTCTTTGAGGACAGGGAACACTTCTTTTTTAATCTTTGTATACTAGTGTCTGTAATATAGAAGTCACTCATTACTTTTTTGCTGAATAAACAAACAAACCTGGTTATCTGATTTCCAAATCCACAGCAGATAAAACACAGTATTAGAAAAGAGGAAATGAACTGTTCTTTTTAAAAAGCACACACACACACACACACACACACACACACACAGAAAGAGATAACACTCAGGGAACAAAGATGAAACTAAGACAGTAAAAGCCTAGAATTCTTTAGTGTGGGGTCTACAGTTTACAATTACTTAGTGGAGAGAGGTCAGTATCTTAAAAGTTCTCACAGATCTCAGTGAATTTTTGCATATTTCAAGTAAGTTTAGTAAAGAGGGAAATACTACTCATTTTATAAGTATTTCTCCTAAGTGACTACTTTTAAAATTGGAGGTGCTTAAAGGAATAAAAAACAGAACCATGCAAAAGATCTCATTTTCTGGGGGTTGTATATAGTTACTGTTTTACAATAATATCACTGTCTTTATATCTTTATATTATTTTTGTTGCTCCCCCTTGTTCTTAATGTCCCTGTTGTGGTTACATTTCAGACTATTTAAGTATTTTCCTCCCAACTGACCCAAGATGCCATCACATCTGTTTGGGCTGTAGCACAGAGCCACTCAGTGTGCAACTCCAATATTTTGGCAAACTCTCTCCGAGAGGCCTTTTTTTTTTTTTTTTTTTTTTTTTTTGAGACACTGTTTTGCTCTTGTTGCCCAGGCTGGAGTGCAATGGCTCGATCTCGGCTCATCGCAACCTCCGCCTGTGGGGTTTAAGCAATTCTCCTGCCTCAGCCTCCCGAGTAGCTGGGATTACAGGCATGGGCCACTACACCAAGCTAATTTTGTATCTTTAGTAGAGATGAGGTTTCTCCATGTTGGTCACGCTGGTCTCGAACTCCTGATCTCAGGTGATTCGCTCGCCTTGGGCTCCCAAAGTGCTGGGATTACAAGCATGAGCCATCATGCCTGGCAGAGGCCAACATTTTTTAAAAAGCAGCACAATATGTACAGAATGACAAGAACAAGGAGAATGTCACCAAGTATGTCTGTAAGACATTTCAGGAAAACTCTTTTTTAGACAGCGGAGTTTTGCTCTTGTTGCCCAGGCTGCAGTATAATGGTGCAATCTCAGCTCACTGTAACCTCTGCCTCCCAGGTTCATGCAATTCTCCTGCCTCAGCCTCCCGAGTAGCTGGGATTACAGGTACACGCCACCACAACCAGCTCATTTTTGTATTTTTAATAGAGATGGGGTTTCACCATGTTGGGCGGGCTGGTCTCAAACTCCTGACTTCAGGTAATCTGCCCACCTTGGCCTCCCAAAATGCTGGGATTACAGGCATGAGCCACCATGCCCGGCCATTTCAGGAAAATTTTTGCAAAAAATAAAAATCTGAGTCACATATTATTTCAGGTTCATAATCACCTTAAAATCGCCCAGATTTGTTAAACAAAAAGGCCTATGACCAGTGTTACTTTTCTTTCCATTCCTGAAGTCTCTTTTCTATCTTCTAAGTATATGACTTCCCAGTTTAAATATTAATTCCACAAAATAATATCTGCATTTTTTTTAAGTAGCATTTTCTGTCCTGGGGTTGGGAGATGTTGTCTAGATCTCTATGTCCCGTTCAGAAAAGTGCAGGGCCTGATTCAAGGCCATTAGCCTAACAATGACTCTAATAGTACTTACTTTGAGTCAGAGGAGATAACTTCAGTTTGTTTCGCTTTTTCGGAAGCTTAAAAGTTTCGGCCGGGCGCGGTGGCTCAAGCCTGTAATCCCAGCACTTGGGAGGCCGAGACGGGCGGATCACGAGGTCAGGAGATCGAGACCATCCTGGCTAACACGGTGAAACCCCGTCTCTACTAAAAAATACAAAAAACTAGCCGGGCGAGGTGGCGGGCGCCTGTAGTCCCAGCTACTCAGGAGGCTGAGGCAGGAGAATGGTGTAAACCCGGGAGGCGGAGCTTGCAGTGAGCTGAGATCCCGCCATTGCACTCCAGCCTGGGAGACAGAGCGAGACTCCGTCTCAAAAAAAAAAAAAAAAAAGTTTCAAGTCAAGTGTTTTTCTGGAGTTATTCAAATGCTTGTGATAATTCTTATTGTTTTCTTGGGTGACAAAATCTTTCCTGCCCACTACTCTTACACCAAGGTTTCTGTATCTACAATTAAGAATATAATTATGAGGCCAGACACAGTGCCTCACAGCTATAATCCCAGCATTTTGGGAGGCTGAGGTGCAAGGATCACTTGAATCCAGTCCAAGACCAGCCTGGGCAACATAGCAAGCTCTATGTCTATGGAGGAAAAAAAAAATTAGTATGGCATAGTGGCGCACACTTGTGGTCCCAAGTTACTCAGGAGGCTGAGGTGGGAGGATCACTTGAGCCCAGGAGTTTGAGGCTGCAGTGAGCTATGATCATGCCACTATACCCCAGCCTGGGCTACAGAGCAAGACCCTGTCTCTAAAACAACAACAATAAATAAGTACATATATACATACATACATACATACATACATACATACATACATACATAGAAGAATATTAATACTACTACTTCTCCACTGGATTAGGTGAGTGAGACTGACCAGGTACCTCTCTCTGGTGTCTACTACATACCTATGAATGATTTTTACATTTATGGTCTATTTCTCAAAGTGAGAATGAACCCCTGTGCACACTGTGATTCAAGAGGGAAGAGAGGGCTCTACCACACACTTCTAGTAAGATTCTAAAGTAGGAAAGAGAAAAGATATGGTTAGGTATAAAGTAAAGAAGATGGAAATAATTATAGGACAGGGAAAGTCAACAGGGAGGACAGATGAAGACATTGCAAAGAAAAACAAAAGAAACAGAAACTTCCAAATTCAAAGTTATGAAGTAGTCAAGTATTCAAGAAACTGAAGTTACTATTGCTCCAAAAAGCTCCAGGAAATTTTCGTCTCTATAATGTTACTCCAAATAAGTGTTTGAATAAAAGCTTTCTATTTAGCCAAGGTGGCTGTAAAATTAGTGTCTCAATTTCTATCCCCTCCTTAGTCTGAGCCTAAAACAGAAATCTACTTCCCAGGAGGGAAAAAATATCTCAAGTTGTTAGATGGTAAATGTCTCATGGTCAGATATTACCTTTTCATTTGCATCTCCTTATGATCTGCCAGTAGAAAGTTTGTCTAGGCCCAGACCTAGAGACTTCAGAAGGAACATGCCATGAAAAGGTCCAAGGATGCCATCATCTCAAGCAATAAGCTCTCTCAAAGGTTGGCTGTGCTTCTTCAGCCCTGATCAAACTAACACATTAACAATTTAATTTCCTAACATTTCTGGAGAATCTGAAGTCTGACACCCCAAAATTGATAGAACTGCATCCTCTTCAGGACAACTGACTTACCAGAATCTTTAAAAAGTCCAAACAAACAAAACAAACCATGGGAACTGGTCCACTTTAAAAGAGATGAAAGAGAAAAAAATGCAATGAGTGAACTTGATTAGATCCTCGTTTGAAAAACAAAGCTGTAATAGCCATTTTGGGGACAGTTGGAAAAACTGAAATAGAGCTGATATTAGATGACATTTGTTTTCTTAGGTTTAATAATGGTACTGTGTGTGTGGTTACCTAAGATAATGCCTTGATTTTAAGGCAATGAACTTTATATGGATGAAAAATCATATATGTAATTTATTTTGAAATGGTTTATCCAATATACATACAACCACACCCTCACCCACACCCTGGAGAGGGTAGGAGGAGAAAGAAAAAACATTTATAGCAAAATTTATACAGGGATTCACTGTACTATTTTTCAACCTGTATGTTGAAAAATTTTCATAATAAAAAGTTGGGACCAAAGAAATCCTTAGTCGTCTCTAAACCCCAATACTTTTCTAGCAGGTTTTTTGTCAGGAACTGAAAACAAGAACACACTGAAATAGCAGTATTCAACCTCTCGCTCTACCACATTATTAAAGCATCAGGGGAGCTAGGAGGGGCAGAGGACACTGCACAGAGCGCCTACCGCTTTTCCATCTGAGTCGCACAGTGTTTCTACGATTTAACATTCAGTTGATTTGTGGCAGAATGTGAATAGACGACAGACAGATGGATAGGTCTTCTGACTTACTCTGCAAATAAAAAGATCCCACAAAATAAGAAATTATTATTAAAAGTAGAAATTTGGGAAGAATGTTGAGAACATTTTTACAAGTGTTGCCATAAGAATATATTAATGTGTGAACTGGAAGGTCTTTGCTCCTTGGATAGTTGTAGAATTTCATTATTTATCTATTAAGACATCAGCCCTTAAATGATGCCTTCATTCTCTTTTTCTATCGCTTCTTCAATGGAAGTAGTTAAGTGCCAACCCCGGTATACTTTCTTTGTATTTGGTTTTGTTTTATTACCTTTACAGAACTACTGAATTTCCCCATGGTTTTCTTTACCTTTTTCTCCTCTCTCCACTATAAACTGAAAATATTAATCCCTCTTTTCACTCTAGTGGCAAAATATTCTGCAGGGGAAAATTTAATAAGTCCAGGTGTGAAAAATGTCCAATTTTAGTGAAGTGACAAAGCCAAAAATTTAATTCTTTATTGTTTCTGATTTGAAGGTAAGAAGACGGCCTTCCTTTTCCATAGAACGCTTTTATTTATTTATTTATTTATTTATTTATTTTTGGTCTATAATTTTATTTTTTGTTGTTATTTTTAGTTCTAGGGTACATGTGCACAACGTGCAGGTTTGTTACATATGTATACATGTGCCATGTTGGTTTGCTGCACCCATTAACTCATTATTTACATTAGGTATATCTCCTAATGCTATCCCTCCCCTCTTCCCCCATCCCTCGGCAAGCCCCAGTGTGTGATGTTCCCCACCCCGTGTCCATGTGTTCTCATTGTTCAATTCCCATCTATGAGTGAGAACATGAGGTGTTTGGTTTTCTGTCCTTGTGATAGTTTGCTCAGAATGATGGTTTCCAGCTTCATCCATGTCCCTATAAAGGACATGAACTCATCCTTTTTTATGGCTGCATAGTTTTCCATGGTGGTGTATATGTGCCACATTTTCTTAATCTAGTCTATTATTGATGGACATATGGGTTGGTTCCAAGTCTTTGCTATTGTGAATAGTGCCGCAATAAACATATGTGTGCATGTGTCTTTACAGCAGCATGATTTATAATCCTTTGGGTATATGCCCAGTAAAGGGATGGCTGGGTCAAATGGTATTTCTAGTTCTAGATCCTTGAGGAATCACCACACTGTCTTCCACAATTGTTGAACTAGTTTACAGTCCCACCAACAGTGTAAAAGTCATAGAATGTTTTTAATAAAATCTGTAACTGATCTATTAAACAACTTACTAATAACCTTTGAATACTTTTGGACTCCCTCTCTTTTTGTTTGGATTGTGTTATTAACTAAGATCAGTAATACAAACTCCCCAAATAATTGGGTTTTATGACAGAAGGATGCTTCCTAAATTTTAGAATAACTCATCATTTTCTCTGGCCAAATCAAAGATCATGAGCATGCATGGTCAACACATGTTCACAGAAGGCCAGGTACAAAAGTTCATGTAAAGGGCAGAAATGGAGAAAACTGGGTTCATGACAGACCCCTCCATTAAGTGTTTGAGGATATTATTCTATAATGCATGGGGAATTACATTATTAGAAAAGGAATATCTGGGGGAAGATCAATCTATTAATGACTCAAAGCAGAAAAGGAGGTCCTGTTAAATATCAGTCCAAAACACAGTTTTAAAATGAAAGCCTTCATGCTGTTTTCTATACACTCTTTGGATGGGAAAATGAATAGTGTGTGTGTATGTCTGTGTGTGTGTCTCCGTCCTCACTATCTCCCCCTGTTAGCAAGCTAGCAAGGAAACAATTTCCTAAGTCATTCAGACAATACACACCATTTTAGGCATATATACAGGCACAACATACAAACTGTAATTAACACCAGATTTGTTGAAGAATTTTAGTTCATAGTTTTTCTCCTGACATTAAACTTCACAGAATGTCTATCAAAAGATCTAATTTATTTTACTAACAATGTTATAAAATAATCATCCATATATTTATGTAAACCTTACAAAAAAAAACTTTTTTTTTTTTTTGAGATGGAGTCTCCCACTGTCACCCAGGCTGGAGTGCAGTGGTGCGATCTTGGTTCACTGCAAGCTCTGCCTCCCGGGTTCACATCATTCTCCTGCCTCAGTCTCCTGAGTAGCTGGGACTACAGGCGCCTGCCACCACGCCCAGCTAATTTTTTTTTTTTTTTTTTTTTTTTTTTTTTTTTTTTT
>NC_045440.1:71395363-71538775 GCF_002776525.5 Piliocolobus tephrosceles
AGTTTTTTTTTTTTGTATTTTTAGTAGAGACGGGGTTTCACCATGTTAGCCAGGATGGCCTCGATCTCCTGACCTCAAGATTCGCCCGCCTTGGCCTCCCAAAGTGCTGGGATTACAGGCGTGAGCCACCAGGCCCAGTCCAAAAAAAAAAAACTCATGTAGTAAGTAGCCTATTCCTCTTGAGTAACAAGTATCATAAACTGACTACTCAGTTTGATACTTGATAAAACTACTAGTATCCTTAAAAATCTTTTCAGCTGCAATGGTATGTACTCACCACTCTTGATTTATTCCATACATACATTCATTAATCTGCAGACTTACACCATGGTTACTCTTTGCGCTGATACTTTCCATCTGCATGGTCCAAACATTTTCAGCATACATTCATACAGCAACTCTCAATATTCCTGCAAGGTTCTCCTTAGGCTGCCTCCAGTTTCTTTCTATATGCATTTTTTTCTCCATTATACACTCAATTAATTCCTTTCTTGAAAGGAGTAAACACCTATGAAAACCTGTGGTAGTCCCAGAAAATGTGGGATTAAGCTCCCAGAGATACCGGAACCTCAAAAGGAAATAGGAAGGAGATGGGAAAGGGAACACTCTCTGTACCCCTCGGTGGGAAGGCATTGCCTCCCCTCACTCCAAGGGCCCTAGAGGTACACAAGCCCAGTGAAGACAGGGAACTCAGCCTCTGAAAACCACAAGCCCCAGAAAGCCTTCCCTTGCCTTAGGACTACCTAGTCTTTATCTGATCTTGGGCGGAGTTGTGACCCCACTTCTGTCCTAAGTAGAGGAAAACAATCCCTCAAATGCTCAGTCTGGTAACACAGACAATGAGGGCAAAAGAGCTCTGGGGCTTAGTGGTGCTTGAAGGGCACAGGCCATCAGCATTGCCATCCTGTTCCACAATTAAGGATGCAGATCAAAAGGCTGTCTCTATACATGAGCTCCTGGTGGGATATCCTGAATCGTACAACTGTAGTGCAGGTGAGCATCCAGGGCCTCCACCTGCTGAGACTTGTCCCATCCTCTACCTACCTACCACAGGTCCCCTCTTTTCCACTCTTCTTCCCTCCCCACCAAAGGTCAGCAGATGGCCGCCAACATTCCCCACCCCCACCACACACAGTGAGAGTAGGCAGGGAACAGTTGAGGCCTCTCCTAGTGACTCCTAGTTCATAACGCCTGCAAGAGTCTCAGATCACTCTGAAACCCACATGCAGGGCCAGGCCAGGTGTGCCCAGGCCCAGTTCCTTCCTGCCCAAGCCTTTGCTTGCCTGGAGCCTAAAATCTGGGCTCCCCTTGTCTCCTGGCTCTCTTCTGCGCTAAATTTGTTTTCTTAAAGTGAAAATACTTAGTATTAGAAATGAGACAATAAATGATTGTGAGAATGCTGCTACTGATTGCGTGAGTGTCCTTTAACCAGGAAATAATGCTCCAGTTTTGTTTTCTAACGCGCTTCAACGTCCAGGCATTTTGTTGACTTTTATTGCTGTTGTTCACTGTCAATATATTCAGTCCACAGCGAATATAATGTCATTTTCTTGTATAATATGTAATAGCTTAGAATATTCCACTCTATTAGGATCGTTAATTAATTGTACAACCCTTTGCTTAAAATAAAAAGTAGCACAGCATAAGGAAAAGATAGTCACGTGGTTTCCATTTCCTTCACTAGGTTTCGTGACGTACTATCTATTTAGAAAAGAGTCCAGCGGTGCTCAAATACAATAAAATAACACGTTTTTGTTTTTGTTTTTGAGACAGAGTTTCGCTCTTGTTGCCCAGGCTGGAGAGCAATGGCGCCATCTTGGCTCACCACAACCTCCGCCTCCTGGGTGCAAGCAATTCTCTGGCCTCAGCCTCCCAAGTAGCTGGGATTACAGGTGCCCGCCACCATGCCCAGCTAATTTTGTATTTTTCATAGAGACGGGGTTTCTCCATGTTAGTCAGGCTGGTCTCCAACTCCTGACCTCAGGTGATCAGCCCACCTCGGCCTCCCAAAGTTCCAGGATTACAGGCGTGAGTCACTGTGCCTGGCCAAAATAACATGTTTAAATGAAATAAATATTTTTACATCACACTTGTATGAAAAAGCCTTAAGGAATCAAAACATTAATATTGCTTAAAACAGTAACAAGAACACCACACAAAATAAGTCTCAAAACAGAATTACAGAAGTTGAAAATATATTGAGAAACTCCAAAGAGGCAGGCATTCTTAAAGTTTTAGCAATTTGACAACAGTTTTCACCAATCTTAAATCGTCTTAATATTTTCAGCTTACACCATTTTGATGGCTTTAATCACCACTTTCATGACATCTAACACTGTAGGGTTTATAACAATATCCTTAAACAGGGCAAAAATAAAATACAGATATAAAAGCTAAGGAATGTAATGCTCGATCCTACTACAACAAAGCTCAGCCTCAGTCTTCTGAACCACAATGTTGTCCAGCAACTAACTCCAACAACAAATCAGCCGATACCTCACTTCACTTGGGTTAAGGCGCAACATAATTGCTTTCTTAACAAATAGCTGGCTTCTTCACTAAGTGCTTTTGGCAGAGTAAATCTGTTTGGTAAAGGGGGAAACTGTAGATCATGATCAGACACAATCTACATACATGAAATCCTTAATGATAGTAACAGACTTCCCCCATAATCTTGATTGTATTCTTTTCACTACCACTCATATTTAATCTTCAACTTGAAGAAAAAATTAAGTCAGGGAAGAAGAAAGATAAAAGGAGGTAGAGGAGAAAGATATGCAAAGATTCCTACCCAAAGTGAAGTGGTGAGAAGTTTGAGTCATTATTTATCATTTCACCCTTATGTCAAAGCACTGCGCAGAAAGTGGTCAGCTACTGGAGTTTGGTCTTGATGCCAGGCACACCCTATGCTACATCCACAACAGGCTGCTGGCACAAGATGGCAGATGCAGGACAGCAGAACTGCCTCAAGCACCGGCAGGCCCCAATGCCTGTCTCCATAACCACCACAACCAGCTTCTGTAATTTCCAGAAATGCTATAATATTAGGTTAAATTTGTAGAAATTCATATACTCCCAACATTCAATTCTACTACAGAATTTCCGTATTCCTAAAAACATTTTGACAATAACTGAAAGTTTTTCATTTTTAAGCATATTAACAGTACAATTAGAAATTTTAAGATAAGTTAATATTAAATATTCTGACAAATGCTACTATAATACCAAAGACAGAGAAATCGTTTTCATATTTGAATCATGAATTGATTTTATAAGCAGGAATGATCTGCTAGAAAAAGACAATCCTCATTTAGACCAGGACTTCAATGGGCAGAGATCAGTCAGCACCAACAGGAACTACCAGAACTAACACTCTCCCAAGTTAAGCCTTGGAAGGTTTTGGATCACATTTCATATGGACACACTAAATGAATAATAGAAAATACCAGGCATTATGTTCTCATTGATAACAACAGGTCTTCAGTCTCAGCAGGTGGAACATTATAAGCAATGCATGCTGCTCCTACATGTGCAGGTGAAAGAGTTCCCTGAAAGCTCTCCGCACTGGGTGCAAACAATTGAGCAGAGAGAAGAATTCCACAAATAGCAGAGCAGAAGTCAGATGACTGAATATATTATCAGCCTTCTTTTTGGGACTACAATACCTCAACACCGAGTCATCCATGCTACATGATTACAAAACATCCACAAAACATGCATCACACAATCTGCGCCCAACAGTTAAACATACTAGAATCAAGTGTTTTAAGGACGTAAGAAGCCAACTACCTTTATTAGCATTCTATCCTTTCTAAGCCTATTTCCTCTATAGTGCTCTGTCAATCTATTTTCTACCTATCCCCCACAATCAAGTTTTCTTCAGCTTTATTTTCTGAGCTTTTTATTGTGAGAACAATAGGCAACCTGAATATGCTCTTGCAAAATACACTCCCTACTCTTTTCCTTTTCACTAATGGAGAATTACTGATCTATGTTACTTCAACAAAGCACTGGGTAAGACAGCTAACAACAGGGTTCTACCTCTCACTGCTACAGTAAGAAACAGACAAGAGTACTGTAGGGTTACCTTTGCCCTGCACTTGGTTTTCAGTAAGCACTCAATAAATGTTAACTATTTTACTTCACCCATTATAATTCTTATTTCTTGAAAATTAAAAAAACAAATCTATAATTTCAACAATTATTAAAAACTGAGCTGGTGACTAAAAAAGCCAGAGACTATTCGTGAATCTTCAAATCAATCACCTCTGTGCAGGTATAAGCCCTCCTTAAGGCAACAGTCTGGAAGATGCCTGCTGATATAATTTGCAGGACTGGAACTATTCAAATCTATTCATCCTTCTTATGGACTTAACAAGTAGACTGAGCCTTATAACGTCCCACAAACATTTGCTTTATCAGATTCCTAAAAGAAAGACGTTTTCAGATTCAACCATTCCCTCCGATGTTTAGGATTTATTTCCCCCACTCAGTGGCAAAGTTAATTTTTCCTCCCAAAGTTTTGCTCACAGACACAGGACTCACCTCACTTTAAGCTTCAGCGTCCTTCTGGAAAATGGAGGTAACCTCTATTTTATAGGGTTGTGGCAAGAATTAAAGAACGAAGCACACATCAAAAAAGTCTCTATCAGGTTGTTGGCACTCAATGATAGCTGCTATTATCATTTCTGTTATCATTGTTACTCTTGTAATACAGACCTTTTAGTTAAGAGCAAGAATGGGTCAGGTTCAATGGCTCATGCCTATAATCTTAGCACTCTGTGAGGCTGAGGCAGGCGGATCATTTGAGGTCAGCAGTTCAGGACCAGCCTGGCCAACATGGAGAAAAATACAAAAATTATCTGGAAGTGGTGACGTGTGCCTGCAGTCCCAGCTACTCAGGAAGCTTACGTGAGAGAATCGCTTGAACCCGGGAGGCGGAGGTTGCAGTGAGCTGAGATCACGCCACTGCACTCCAACCTAGGTAACAGAGTGAGACTGTCTCAAAAAAAGGAAGACAAAGAGCAAGAATGAGCTACATCTAGAAAAACTGACAACTATAGCAGAATACTTGCACAAGGCTGCACTTAGGAGCATTCCATCCCTTAGAAACCTAGGTGGTTAAGGCCCAGAATGAGTAGCCCTAAAGTGGCAACAATTCACAGGCAACGCCTATCATCTTCGCCCAACTGAAGAGTGCCATCCTTACCATACACCACACAGGACTTAAGGCCAGAGAGGATACAACATGATTCCAGAGGAAATAAAACAAAAATAATTATAAATATTCATACCTTCATTAAACGAAATCCATTCGGTTGTAGGCTAATCAGTTAAGGAGACATTTAACAATATTTTTTATTATAAACATTTTAACCCTATTTTCAGGGAAAAGACAATCCAAATCCAAATCACAGTAAATTGTGCTGACATTATATGATTAAAATTACAGGCACACAAAAAGAATATATCTTTAGTACTAAAGCAAACTGAAATGAAGGCAAATATGTCCCCTCCCACCTCCTCCCCAACCAAAAAAAGTGATCACCCACTCTATGTTCCCCCTTTAATCACTGGCTGTGGAATGGATGGTTTATAATATCAAAGTACACTGAAAAGGCCAGGACAGAGTACTCATCAAATGACTAAATGAATAAATGAATGAGACAATATGACAAGAAAGCAAAGACAAGGTCAAAAAGCCCAAAATGACAGCCAGGTGTGGTGGTTAATGCTTTTAATCCCAGTACTTTGGGAAGCCAAGGGGAGAGGATAGCCTGGGCCCAGGAGTTTAAGACCAGCCTGGGCAATGTGGCAAGACTCATCTCTACAAAAAATATCAAACATTAGCTAGGCGTAGAGACACACACCTGTAGTCCCAACTACTTGGGAGGCTGTTTCAGGAGAATCATTTGAGCCTAAGAGGTCAAGGCTACAGTGACCTGTGATCATGCCACTGCACTCCAGCCTGGATGACAAAGCGAGACCGTATCTCAAAATAATAATATAATAACAACAACAACAGCAAGATGAAAGTAGATTTAAGTTGGCCAGGGGAACTCAAACAATTCGTAATCGGCTGCCTAAAAAGCATAAATTCTGCCAGAATTAACAGGCTAATTTCAATTCTCCACGTACCTGTCAGCTGATGCCTAGTTAAAGTAAAGATGTTTTCTTTTCCTTTAGAACAGTTAACTAGTTGCGAATAACTTCTACCTATATGATTCTGTGTCCAAAGCCTCAAAAACAGCTATGTAAAACACCACCATAGGTTCCCTGCTCATTTAATTCTTCTCTAGAAAATTTCCAACCAGAGAACCAACAGGAAATTGTCCTAGAATCAACATTTCCACAATCGCATTATGTTATCACAGCCCTGGGGAGCCAGAAATGTGGTCATTGATCAACATTTCATACAGTAAACACATAAAATCTTTGCCCTAAAAGCTAACAGTATTAGGATCTACCTGCAGACCACCTAGTCTTTTAATTTCAGTTGCCTTCATAGTTTACCTTTAAGATTTCCACTCCTTTTCATAATCAGTTTTCCAACAGCTAAGAGAACTACACCAGCTTCTAAAATATCATCAAAAGTCACATTCTCACCTCGATCTAGAAATTAGCATCTAGAATCCATAAAGATGTGTTTTCTTTATGATGTCTGAATTGAAGGTCTGCAACATTAAAATTGTATTTCATAGCTTTTCCAGACATTACTTGTAATAGACTTTAGAGAGTAATATGACATATTCTTTTCACAGCTTGCAATTCATAAAACTCTATTAGAAGCCTTTAAAAACAAAAAAGGGAAAACACAAACACTTGGAACACTAACACTTAGAACCTTTTTCGTTTGTTTGTTTAGAAAAGTAAGACATAGAGAAGTAATAAAATTAGCCTGAAATATGAAGGAGTACAAAAAAAAACTGAAGGTTTTGTTCCGTTTTCCCTTAAATGGCTTTCATTTTTGGTATGAACTATAGTCTTATTCTTTCACTATGGAAAAAGATCCAGATTTGTTGCCGATTTTATGATGTGCGGCAATAAAAGACCAATACCTTAAAGCAGTGACTTATTTTCTCCCTCCTATTCTCTTAATCAAAAATCAATAAAGCATGTAATACATATATTACCAAACACAACTATACACACAAAATATTAAAGTTAGTAATTTCTTAAATAGCAGTTTTTTCATAGCAATAAATAAGCATTAACTTTGCTTTTAAATATAACTTCGATTATGACACAATAATGGCCAAAATATCAAATGAGGGCACGCTGTGCATTTCAGAAAAATTGTTTAAAGAGACCATCCCCTTTTTTATTTTCCTTTACTATCCAATATCCTAAAGAGTGCCTAAAGAATTGCTTTTAAACTCAATACAACACAAAATTTTTCCCAAGAAATCCAATCTGTCAACTTATGGGTCACATTTCAACCTTACGTAATTTGAAACAGCTATGGTACCGAATCCTTAAATACAGGGCATGTAATGGAAGGACTGCTCACAGATCCTTGATGTTACTGAGGCTTGGAAAGCTTTAATAAGATACAACTACAAATAAAGACAACTAAGGACCATTACCCCTTTCCCTTTATCCACAGCCCAAATCCCCCTCCAAGCCTTACATTTTATATTTCCAATAAAATGCTGTTCTAATACTAAGCCAAAGTCATCTAAATTATATTTAACCAATGAAGGATTAAAATCCAAAAAATATTAACTACTCAAAACATATTAAATCTGTAATTGGTGAGCTCTTTTCTACCCTCCTGCTTCAGTATACTGACATCTAAAAGTCAAAGAACTCCTGTTTAAGACTGAAATTCCCAGGAGGAAGGAAGCTCAGATCCAGCCTGAGAGCACACAATGGAATCACAGCTGACAATGCACATCTTTTTCTAGATGTCTCCATATGCTTGAGAGGTTCCCCCCACCAAGCCAGACATTAGGAGACTTGGTTCTCTCTGCCACCAAGAATCTGAGCACATTTTCAAGGACTGTTGCAGAGAATTAAGTAAGATAATGTGTTGCTCTTAAGCATACAAAAGAGAGAAGGGCATATGTCAGAGTGCCAAATGATGGGGGGTTTTGAATGTTGTCCACTTTTGAATGTTGTTTCTAATACTCCTTACCTCTGCTTACCTCTAATACTCCTTACCTCTGCCAGTCTAAGTAAGTGTTTGGTTTACCTTCTCTCTTTTTACTACTTTATTACTTTATTACAAACAAGAGCTACAGCAAAATGCAATTAATTCTTGTCTACATGCACCCAAAATGATCCTGAATTGGGAATTCTCATGGTAAATTTGAAAATAGTATACGACAACAGAACACAGTTATGGCCGGGCGCGGTGGCTCAAGCCTGTAATCCCAGCACTTTGGGAGGCCGAGACGGGCGGATCACGAGGTCAGGAGATCGAGACCATCCTGGCTAACATGGTGAAACCCCGTCTCTACTAAAAAATACAAAAAACTAGCCGGGCGAGGTGGCGGTGCCTGTAGTCCCAGCTACTCGGGAGGCTGAGGCAGGAAAATGGCCTAAACCCGGGAGGCGGAGCTTGCAGTGAGCTGAGATCCCGCCACTGCACTCCAGCCTGGGCGACAGCGAGACTCCCTCTCAAAAAAAAAACAAAAACAAAAACAAAAAGAACACAGTTACAAGGTTTGGCAAGTACTATTCCCTAGAACTGCAGTCCCCCTCAATTCTTTCTTAGTAACCCAAGATTAATAAAAGCTTGACCTATGACATATTTCCCACGTAACCTAAAAGAACACACTCCCAAAATTAAATTCATGGGATACTTATGACAAAAATGAATAAATTCATTCTTAATCTAACACTTTTCATTCTTTGAACTCCCAAAGATTCTACAAATTCCAGGTGAGAAAGGGAGAATTACTTCTGTCACTATGCCTAACCTCACCAACAAAGAACAGGCGCACACACACACACGCGCGCACGTGCGCGCACACACACACACACACACACACACACACGCTTCGTAGCAGCTGTTTTCTTTTTAAAAGACTGCTATTCCTGCAGAGCAACCTGTGATCTTTACAGAGAATCAAAGACCTCTGCTCCTAGAAGTCAAGAGTTGAGAAAGTCACTTGACTAAACGCTCAATAAACAGTTAAAACCAAAGATGTCTCCAAACCTTGTATAAACCAGCAAAGTACACACACACTGTACAATTCAGCAGTGTTTAAGAAAATTAAAATTATTTTTAAGAATCTTTTGTGTGGGAGTAATCTGGCAAACTACATTTCACACAGACTTTTTTCTGTAGACAAATATTCTTTGATTAGCTTTGCTCCTTAAATACCCACACTTAATGTTTCAATCAGTGATGCTTTAGTTCCCAACTTCATTTTGTTTACCCAAGAAAGAGCAAAAAGAAAAAAAATGCATACCATAAACCACAACTTTTTTTTTTTTAATGACATCCCCAAACGTCGAAGTTTCAAGTGCACTTTGGGAATTGGCGCTCTAATTAAACAAGGAACCAGTGAAGCCATTATGAACAATGATGCTTTCCACTCCCAATAATCAGTTGGCGTGATACTACTCCGATGCTCAGGGTCCTCTTTCAAATTTCATTGTCCCCATTCTGGCGTAGCTGAGTGAAACCGAGATAGAGGCAAAAGGGTAACTTCTGTATTCTGTGACCTTCAGCATGTAAACCGGACGCTGAGGTCCAGGACATGATACTACAGCATATGCCATTTTAGAAACCGGCCTCGGGGAGTTACTGCCACATCCTAAAGTGGCTTTAGACTTCGTCGTGTATAAGACAACGTCTATTTCGGTACGAAAGGCATACAGGACCTCGAGTGCCGCGGCATGCCTCTCCGGGTCGGAGCCCCTCTAAGTGACACAACCCCAGAGATCAAGGAGCGGGGATGACTTGGGGATGGACAAGAGTAGCTGGCTCTCGGCGTCTCCATGACTCCCCCGCCCGGCATGCAACTCCGCTTTAACTGGTCCGGAGAAACCCCGCCCCCTTCCTTCCTCTGGTCCGCACGATTGGCTCACCGACACCCGGCAGGTCAGCTCCCCGCCTTCGATTGGCTCACTGCCCCATCAGTCAGACGCAGCGAGATTCGGGTCGGTGGGAGGGGAAGGCGTCGGAGGTGGTGGAGTGGGAGTGGGATTAGAGGACGAGGTGGCGAAGGAAGGTGTTCAGGCTCGGTCTCTGGTTTGGGAAAGTTTCCCCTACCAGTGACGGACCCAGAACGCGGGAGGCCCAGTCCAGCTCCGGGCCGGCGGAAGGGGGCTCCGGTCCCCGATTCCCGCCCCTCGGTCCCGCAGGCCCCGGAAACCACCAGAGGGAGGGGGAGAGGGAGGGGCCATCTAACCAGGGACCGACCCACCCCCGGTCTCGGAAGAGGCGCCTCTGGGACTCCCCCGAGGGGAGGAGGCGGGGAGCGCAGCCGGCAGCGACGACCCCGGCCCCCTCCCCCAGCACCCCCCAGGGGCCCGAGAGAGACGGGTCTCCGTGCCCGGGGCGTGACCGTCGCGAGGCGGCCGCAAGGGCCCCTCCCGCTTCCCGCCTGGGGCCCCGAGAGCCTGTCCCTTCAGGGGCGGGGAGAAGGGGGCGAGAAAAGGGGGCGCTGGCGAGCCAACCCGGAACCTCCCGGTCCGCCTCCCGCCCCCGGCCCCAACCCCGGCCCCAGCGCGCCTCCTGCACACACGCCCGCACCCAGAAAGTTCAATCAGGGGCGAGCCCGGCTCGGCGCCGCCGCGGCCCGGCCCCCGGCTCCCCGCCCCCACCACGGCCCGGCCTACTCGGCCCCAGCGCGCCGCCCGCCCCGCCCGCCGCAGCTCCTTCCCGTCCGCCCGCAGCGCTCGGCGCCCCTCGCCCCCCGCCCCCAGCGCTGACACGGGCCCGGGCCGCCCGCCGGGCCGCGACTCCCCTTCCCCGTCCCGCGCTGCAGCTCGCCGGCCGCCCGGACACCCTGCTTCACCTTCACACACCCCCGGCACTTCCCGAGTCCTGCCTCCCCTCGTCCGGCTCCCACTCTTCGCTGCAGCCGCTCCGCGCTTCCATTAAAGAATACACCTTCCCGGGATTCACCTTCTCGGCTCTGCCGCGCTGCCCCCGCGGGGTTAGAGCCTCGGTCTCCGCCGACCCCGCACCGGACCGGGCGACAGGCACTCGCTCCTCGGGGCGGGGGCCGCGCCCGCACCCCCGGCCTCCCCGCCGCGCCTCGGCGCTCACCTCTCGCCCGCGCCGCGGGCTGCAGCCTCCGCCCGCCTCGCGCTCCGGGACTCGTCTCCCGAGCTCTCGCAAGGCGCTGGAGCGCCTCCTTTCTCTCCCGGGGACTCCGCGTCTCCCCGCCGCTTCCCGCCCTCCCCACCCCCAAGCCCCAACTCCCCAGCGTCGCTGCGCCTCCGGGATGCAACTCCCGTTTTCCGCGCACTCCGGCGGCGGTCCCCGCACACAAAAACAGCCTCTCGGAGGCGCACGGCTCTGCCGGAGCTCGGCGCAGGAAGGGCAGTCGCGGCCGGGGAGTGGGGACGCGGCGCCCCCCGCCTGCCGCCCGCCCCCCGCCCGCCCTCGCGGCCCCGGGGGAAGGCGCGGTTACCGGCTTGGGTCGGTCACGCCGTCAGGTGCCGGCTGCCGTCGGCGCTGACCTTCGGCGCCGAAGCTGTAGCCGAGGCTGCGGCCGCCATGTTCCCGTGTTAATAACTGCTGCCTGGTTGTTTATTTCAATGGAGATCCTCCCCCAACTCCCTCCTCCTCCTCCTCCTCCTTCTCCTCCTCCTCCTCCTCCTCCGCGTCTCCGCACTTGCGGAGAGACAGACCGCGCGAGCTCGCGAGCAGGGGAGGGGGCTCGGGAGCCAGGCCGTCCCTCCCTCTGCCTCCCCGGCAGTGGCCGCAGTCAAGTCCTGTCACCGCGAAAAGGACAGGGCGGAAACTTGCCTCTCTTGCCCCCGAGGAAGGGGCAAAGGTGGACGCAGGGTTGTCCGGGGAGCAGCCCCTGCCCGCCGGGTCCGCAGCATCTCGGTCGGCAGAGTCCTATGAGAAGGCGGCCCGGGGAGGGCTGAAGAAGAGTAAGGGGACGGGGACAAAATGGGTGACTGTGGTAGAGGGAGAGTGACCTAGGGGTGACTGGAACTGAAGAGAGAGTCAACAGAGGACTTCATGGGAGGGCAAAGGGCAATGCCAAAAAGAAAACTAGCGACTGGGACGGGCCCGGGCCGCCGAATTAAGAGACAGTGGGGCCTGGGGGCTGCAGATGGCAGGGAAGGTGCCCCAAGACGAAGATCGGGGAGAGCCGAGTCCCAGGGTCGCCAGGAGAGGACCCTCCCGCCCGTCCGGCTGGGCCCCTCGGCCAGCAGCCTGCACGCCCTCGGGCGCACCTCACCCCACCCAACTCCCGGTCCTGCCGCTGCTCCCGGGAGGCGCCCCGCATCCGTCAAATCCCCTACGGTTCCAACAGGGAGAGGCTTCTCACATTGCAGTTGTATCTCCAGAGGGGATGGAGAGGCGCGACTGTGGGAGCTGGAAGGGGCACCACCCGGCAATTGCGGGATAAAGCAAATGCTGCACACAGGGTATAAAACTTAACCTGGTTGAGAATTCTCGGCACGTCATGAAATCACAGAAGTTTTTATTGGCAAGTCCATTCTCTAGACATCCGTGAAGAAAGTACTGAGGGGACTCCCGTAGGAGATTGGCACTAAAAATGCGAGAACCCCTATTTAAGTGTTACTTAGACGAATCTGTTTTACGCTTTGGAAAAGCAAGTTTTTTTTCTAACTTATACGGTAATTAGTTGAAAAAAAATCAACTTTTGTTTGATGGCAGTTATCAAAATCCCTGATTTTAATCTTATGATGAGAAAGGTCACCTGCGGTAGACAATGTAATCATGGGGTGGAGGGGTCAGTTAAAACATTTGTTTGTCAATTTAATTATTGAACAACTATGTGATGAAATGTTTCATTCTTATTGTTTGCTCTCTTCTAAATCCCTAAAATATTATAGCTAGCACAAATAAATGTCTAATATAGGTCAAGCATATTACCTAAGAGTGTTTATTGAACACTTATTATGTATCTGACTGTGCTAGGTGATGTATATCCGCTATAGACCTTAATCCTCAAACCTTCCGAAGTCATTACCGCTTTTCACTTCACGCAAAAAATTGAAGCTAAAAGAAGTAATTTGCCCAGGGTCACAGCCAGTAGTTGGAGAGGATATGAGCCCAGTTCTGGTGAGCTCCAAAGCCCATGCTTTTAAATGTGTCTTCATCCTAAAATTTGTGGGTGTACCACCAATTTTATTAGGCAAAAGAATAAAAAAATATGTGTGGGGTGTGTGTGTGTGTTTGTGGATAGAAAATGCTTGGAAGCCTATAACAAATGTTAGCGCTGGAGATTGTAAGAAGTGGGTGATGAGGCACTTCCACTTTTTATTTTGCACACCTATCTAACGTTTGAAATGTTTGTATTGACTATGTATTAATGTATATTTTTAAAGATTTTTTTTTTTTTAGCTAGCTAGAATAATAGAATTATGTTCCCAAAGCGTTGAGAGGAAATGGAGAGTTTGTTTATGGCCTGTCTTCTGCTAATACCAGTCTGTAACTTGTCTACAATGGGGTAGTAGTCACCTGAGGTTTGTCACAATGCTGAACTCCGGATTTGCTTTCCTGTCCTCACCCCCAACTGTGAGTTATCAGGAGTAGTGATAATAAATAAATAAATAAATAAATAAATATTTTTAAAAAATTCTCCTTCTTGCTTGCTATCCCTCCCATTTTGGCGGAAGTCCAGAGTCCAACAGTCCTCTGCAATCATAGATTTCACACTTTTTAAAACTACCCATGATACCTCTGCAAACAAATAACTCCCCCCATTGCATTCCCATATTACCCAATAAAACGTCTTACAACAGCTGAAGACTGTTTTCTTACAAGAAATAAAAGTCTGATAACATAGTAGATGAGCTCCATGCCCAAGTGCTACTCAATTGCCTGAGCTTGAATTGTGTGACTTAAACGCTCTCTAGTACCATCTCTGGACGCCCTCTAAACTTCAGGCTCTTGCTATCACAGTAGTCTGTCTTGCACTAGAGTTGTTTATGTATTTGTCTTTCTCTTTCACTAGATTGTAAGTTCCGCAGAGCCCAAGACCTAGTCTTGTTCTTGTTTGTACATGCTACAGCACTTAACAAAAATTGTATGATGTCTGTTGTTTCACTGAATTTGTGAAATATAAATAATAGTATCCATTCCAGTCCTCGTGTCCTCTTCCCCACGTCATCCTCCAATCCCTTGTTCATAAAACATGTTTATAAAAAACATTTTTCATACTTTGAAAGAACTTTGATTCCCACGAGACCTCGCAACAATTGTTTATTAAAACTAACCATAATTTTTAGTGAATCATTACTGTGATAATGTAAAATGAAAAGGTAGAAAAGGCAGTAAATAAGTTGACTTAATGACACAAAATAAGAAAGGAAGAAGAAGGAAAGAAAAAAGAAGGCAAAGATATAGGAACTAGGTATATTACCGAGAGAACAACAATAAGGAAAAAATATGTGGGTGCAGATCTTAAAGGGGAAGGAAATTATTGAAATGTAGTGGAAGTAGAAACAACATACCATGAATGGATGAGGCAAGGAAACACCAAAAATGTCAACAGAATCATAAATGCAACATGGAAAAGTAAAGAAAATCACAAATTATATATTTAACAATATAACCTAGGAATAATCAGAACAATATGACTGCTATAAGACAAGAATTTCTATCTTTGTCTTCCTTTTCTTCCACAGTTTTCAAAGTACTCACTTTTTTCATAAGTAAACTGCATGAAAGTGGGAGATTCTATACTATTTTTGGGTTAACGCTACTAGCATACATCATGAGATTAGAGGTAACAGTATGGTAAAAAGAGCTATAGAATATAAGCAAATATGATGTTAACTATCAAGCTCTTTAAACAAATGTAAGGGAATATTATTATGTCAGCTAAATCTGTGTGTAGCATAGTTATCTCTATTTCGGTGCACTCGTAAATTGCCAAAGCAAAAATCTATAGTTAATTCTATTAAAATGTAATGATGGGGTGGGGGCATCAGTTAAAACATTTGTTTGTCAATTTGATTATTGAACAACTGTGTGATGAAATGTTTCATTCTTATTGTTTGCTCTCTTCTAAATCCCTTAAATATTATAGCTACCACAAATAAATGTCTAATATAGGTCAAGCATATTACAAAAATTTTTTCCTTACTGAAGTAGTCATTATGTGTACATTATTCCCATTTTACGTACAATAAAGCTGAGCTTCAGAGATGTCAAGTAAATTAATGCAAAGTCATAGAACTGTCTTCACTGCATACCTAGGATTGTGTTAGGATTCTACTCTTCATCACCTGTATCTCTGCTACTCTAAGAAACACATTGGCTGGGCACGGTGGCTCATGCCTGTAATCCCAGCACTTTGGGAGGCCAACATGGTAAAACCCCGTCTCTGCTAAAAAATACAAAAAAAAAAAAAAAAAAATTAGCTGGGTGTGGTGGCACACACCTGTAGTCCCAGCTACTCGGGAGGCTGAGGCAGGAGAATGGCTTGAACTGGAAGTCAGAGGTTGCAGTGAGCCAAGATCACACCACTGCGCTGCAGCCTGGTGACAAAGCAAGACTCTGTCTCCTAGAACATAATGCATACTCAATAAATGATCGTGAAAAGAATGAATAAATTAATGAATGGGCTCCCTTCAAGTCATACTGTACACTGTCACAAGATTCATCCCCTTTTTGTTTTTTGTTACTTTCCCACTTGAAAACACTTAATGATCCTTCATTACCTACGGAATACAATTCAAATCCTTCACCTTATATTAAGAACCTCTTTGATAATGCCCCTAACTACTTTTTCTATTCATAGCTCCCTTATTTCTCAAACAAAAGCAAATATTAATACACCCACACTCATTTCAGGATATTCTGGAATGAGATTGACATGAGTTTCAATCTTGGCTCTTACTAACGGTGTGAACTTGGGCAAGTTATTTAGCATCTCTGCAAATTTTATCAGTGCAATAAGACAAGAAAATGAATTGGAAGGAGATGAAACCAAACTTACTAATGATGATATAGTGTACGTATAAAATTCAAAAGAATCCATAAACTACTAAAATGAATGTAGGATCACAAGGTACAAGGTCAATTGTATTTCTTCTGTATGTTAGCATGAAACAACTGGAAAATGAAATTTTTAAAACGCCATTTACCAAAGCATTAAAAAAAATCAAAATTTAGGAATAAATTTAATGAAAGATGTTGCATGATCTCTACATCAAGAAAAAAAATTGCTAATAGAAATTCACAATGGCCTAAAACAGAAATAGACTGGGCACAGTGGCACATGCTTGTAGTTCCAGCTACTTGGGAAGCTGAGGCAGGAAGATCACTTGAGCCTAGGAGTTGCAGACCACCATGAGCAACATAGCAATACTGTGTCTCTTAAAAAGTTAATTTTTTTTTTTTTTTTGGTGGCATGATCTTACTCTGTCACTCAGGCTGGAGAGTGCAGTGGCACAATCACAGCTCACTGCAGCCCTGACCTCCCTAATAGTCAAGAATACAGGTGTGTGCCACCACACCCAGCTTTTTTTTTTTTTTTTTCGATTTGTTTTGTAGAGATGGGGTTTCACCGTCTTACCCAGGCTGTTCTTGAACTCCTGGGGCTCAAGTGATCTGACCCCCTAAGCCTTCTAGAGTGTTGGGATTACAGGCAGACACCATCATGCCAGGCCAAAAAATTAAATTTTTAAAACGAGAGATGGGACCAGGTGTAGTGGCTCATGCTTGTAATTCCTGCACTTTGGGAGGCTGAGATGGGAGCAAAATCTTGAGGCAAAGATTTTGAGACCATCCTGGGCAACAAAGCAAGACTCCATTTCTGTTTTAAAAAACAGTATTAAGATGTCATCAGTATTAAGATGTCAACACTTCGCAATGGATCTATAGATTCAATGCAATCCCAATCAAAATCCCAGCAAACTTTTTAAGTAAAAATTGAGGTACTAATTCTAAAAATTATATGCAAATACATATTACCTAGAATAGCCAAGACAAACTTGCGGAAACATGAGTTGAATAATTTACACTGCCGGCTTCAATATTTACTATAAAGCTATACTAATTAAGACAGTGTGATATTGGTGTAAGAATAGACAAACAGATCAATGGAACAGAATAGAGAATTTGGAAATAGGCCCGCAAACTTTATAGTCAATGAATTTTGTACAAAGTTGTCAGATAAATTCAATGGAAAAAGGAAAGTCTTATCAATAAGTAGTGCTACAACTAGATATCAGTATGGAGAAAATATTGACCTTCTTACCGCACACAAGAATGAATTCAAGATGGATCATAGACTTAAATGATAAAACCCAAACTATAAAGCTCCTAGAAGAAAACATCGGCCATGCTTGTATTCCAAGCACTTTGGGAGGCCAAGGCAGGAGAACGGCTTGAGCCCAGGAGTTCAAGACCAATCTGGGCAACATGGTGAAACTCCATCTCTAAAATAAATAAATAAATAAATAAAAAAGTCGGGGCCAGGCGCGGTGGCTCAAGCCTGTAATCCCAGCACTTTGGGAGGCCGAGACGGGCGGATCACGAGGTCAGGAGATGGAGACCATCCTGGCTAACCCTGTGAAACCCCGTCTCTACTAAAAAAAATACAAAAAACTAGCCGGGCTTGGTGGCGGGCACCTGCAGTCCCAGCTACTTGGGAGGCTGAGGCAGGAGAATGGCATGAACCCGGGAGGCAGAGCTTGCAGTGAGCTGAGATCCGGCCACTGCACTTCAACCTGGGCGACAGAGCAAGACTTCGTCTCAAAAAAAAAAAAAGTCGGGTGTGGTGGCACACACCTGTAGTCCCAGCTGCTTGGGAGGCTGAGGCAGGAGGATCATTTGAGCCTGCAGTGAGCCACTGCACTCCAGCCTGAGCAAGAGAGCAAGACCCTGTGTGAAAGAAAGAATGAAAGAGAGAGAGAGAGAAAGAGAAGAAAGAAAGAGAGAGCAGCCAGGTGCAGTGGCTTATGCCTATAATCCCAGCACTTTGGGAGACCAAGACAGGCGGATCACCTGAGGTCAGCAGTTCAAGACCAGCCTGGCCTACATGATGAAACTCCATCTCTACTAAAAACACAAAAATTAGCTGGGCGTGGTGGAGCATGCCTGTAATCCCAGCTACTTGGGAGGCTGAGGCAGGAGAATCACTTGAACCCAGGAGGCGGAGGTTGCAGTTTGATGAGATTGTGCCACTGCACTCCAGCCTAAGTGACAGAGTGAGATTCGGGTCCAAAAAAAAAAAAAAATTGACAATATCAAATATTGGGGAGAATGTGGAGCAATTAGAGCTCTCATTCTTTGCTGGCAGGACTGTACAAACACCTTGGAAAACAGAAACTTCTTCATGAAGTTAAGCATACACAATTCTACCCTACAGTTCTCCTAGGTATTTATCTAAGAGAAATGAAAACAGATGTTCACCAAAAGATTGTATAGAACATTAACAGGAGTTTTATTCATGATAGTGAAAACCTGGAAACTTATTTCCATCATCAAGTTATGTGGAGGAACAAATGTGGTATATTCGTACAATGGAACAGTATTCAACAGTAAAAGGAACAAATTACTGAAATATGCAATAACATGAATGAATTTTAGAAGCATTTTGCTAGGCAAAAGTAGTCGTATGAGTGCATTCTGTACAATTCCATTTATGCTGGAATACTACAAGTGCAGGCAAAATGAATGTATAATGATGAAAGTTGATGCTAGGGTTGTGGGCACTACAGATGGACTGGAAAAAGGGAACACAGAATTTTGGAGGGATGAAGAAATATTCTGGGATGATGAATATTGATCTAGGTGATAGTTACATTTTGACAACCCATTGTCAAAAACATACTGAGTTGTACCCTTAGGATTTGTGTATTTTGCTATTAATTTATACAAATTATACCTAAACAAAGTACTATTAGCATTTTAAAAAAATTGAGTAAGAGGAAAATTCTCCAGTATAATGAAGTATATTTACAGAAAGCCTATAACAAACATTGTACTCAATGTTGAAACATTTATAGCTTCCCCCTGAGATTGGGAAAGAGAATTGCAAATAGTATGTCCAGTATTACCATTTGTAACCAACATTGTACAGGCAGTTCTAGCCAATGTGATAAAAGGAAAAAAATAGCATAAAGATTGCTAAGGGAGAAATAGAACTGTCATTATTTACAGATGACTGTTTATGTGAAAAATCCAAAGGACTCTACAAACTATTAGAATTAAATGTAATAAGATCTCTAGAATGAGAGGTCAATATACAAAAATTAATTACATTCCTATATATTAGAAACGATTAGAAAATGAAAATTTGGCATGTACATTGAAAACTGGCAATATCCATTAAAGCTGAGCATGTCTCCTGGGTGACCTAATAATTCTGTTCTTTAGTGTGTATCCTATAAAGTACTTCAACAGAAGAATGAATGAATTACAGCATTTTTGTTCAATGGACTACTATACTGAAGTGAAAATGAACAAACTATAGCTTCACACGATAACATGTATAAATCATGTAGAAATAACCTTGAATAAAAGAAACCAGATACAAAAGAACACTACAATATGATGCTATTTACATAAAGGTCAGACAGGCAAACCTAATCTATGGTGAAAGATACCAGGATAGTTGTTACATTTTGCCAGGTAGGTGGGGCCTAGGAAGGCACATGGGAGAGATTTGGGGATTCTGAGAATATTGTTTCTAATACGAGTTGAGGTTACATGGACATGTTCATTTTATGAAACATTTGTGCACAGTTTATTCATGGCATACAAATTATTTGTGTGCCTATGTATATTACACTTCAATTTTTAAAATGTTATTGTTGTTTGCATTTACTGAATCTCCCTCCCTAACTAGATTGTAAACTCTCTGAAGACAGGGATTATATTTTAGATTTCTTAGCATCCCTCACAGATTTTAGCACAGCTGCTTCATAAAATGTTACTTTACAGCCAGGCGTAGTGGCTAGCAGCTGTAATTCCAGCTACTCAGGAGGCTGAAGTGGAAGGATCACTTGAGCCAAGGAGTTCAAACAGCAGTGAGTTATGATCACACCACCGTACTCCAGCCTGGGCAATGAAGCGAGACCTTGTCTGTCTCTAAAAAGAATAAAAATAGAAAATAAAATATTACTTTACAAAAATAAGTTGATATAGTTGCCAATAAAGTTTATGTGTTTAGTTTTAGTGTATAAACTAAAGATATATAAAATCAATTTAAGTATTGACATTTTGTCTAAAGATCTCCTTTTGCTTAGTTTATCTCTAGTAACTCCAAAAGAAAGCTCTAGATATATAGTAAAAGTAGAATTTATACTCAGGAGGCTGAGACAGGAGAATTGCTTGAACCAAGGAGGCAGAGGTTGCAGTGAGCCAAGATCGAGCCACTGCACTCCAGCCTGGGCAACAAAGCAATACTCCATCTCAAAAAACAAACAAACAAACAAAACTAATCTAATAAATTAAGCCCAATGTGAGAATCACATCTCACTTGAGTATTGCTAGTATGTAAAAATTGGAATACAGATAGGCATAACACCAGGTATTGGCTTCACCTGACTTAACACCACTTAACATAA
Source organism: Piliocolobus tephrosceles (assembly GCF_002776525.5). Taxonomy (NCBI): domain Eukaryota; kingdom Metazoa; phylum Chordata; class Mammalia; order Primates; family Cercopithecidae; genus Piliocolobus; species Piliocolobus tephrosceles. The sequence goes on from NC_045440.1 coordinate 71,416,055, forward strand.
CAGTTCATGGTGGGCCGGGTACAGTGGCTCATGCCTGTAATCCCAGCACTTTAGGAGGCCAAGGTGGGTGGATCACTGGAGGCCAAGAGTTCGAGACAAACTTGGCCAACATGGTGAAACCCTGTCTCTACTAAAAATATAAAAATTAGCTGGGCGTGGTGGTGCACACCTGTAATCCCAGTTACTTGGGAGGTTGAGGCATGAGAATCACTTGAACCCAGAAGGCAGAGGTTGCAGTTAGCTGCGATGGTGCCATTGCACTCCAGCCTGGGTGACAGAGTGAGACTCCGTTTTTTTAAAAAAAAAAGGAAGAATAGAGACATAGGTTCTAGATCAGTATCTGAATGCATAATCAATGAGACTTGGGCATTTTGTATGTGTGTCTTTCTTTATACATAACATTTACCATTTTTCGCTATTTTTAAGTTACAATTTGATGGCATTAAATGCATTCACCTTGTTGTGCAACCCTCACCACTATTCATCTCTAGAAGTTTTTCAAGCAAATCTTCTGCACATGAAATTAAATGCATCTAGGACTCAGTTTCCTACCTGAGTCCTACATTTTTAAGATTCCATGCAGGTCTGAAACACCGTATCCGGGAACTAAAGAACATTCAAAGAAAACCAGACTCCTTTGGTTAAAATGCAAGTTTTATAAAACCCTAGGTCCAGAAACCTACGTTAATGTTCAGTTACAGTTGGGATAGAATAATGCTTTTGCAAAACAGAGTGCATCTAAATAATTGTTCTTTTGCCTAGGAAAAGAACCATCTTCAGAAGAGTAATATACCCTTCACTTCTTTAGAAATAGGTTTCATAAACACGGACCACTTGACAGAGAGTCTTACCACTGAACACCCATTCCAGCAATAGTTTCTGAAGTCTAAAATAAAAAACTGTGTTTTTATTCAAAACATTTACAGAGTCAATCAATGTTATACTTTAATTAGTCCATTATTTATGAATGTACTTTTTTAACATCTTTGATTAAATGCCTAGGCCCCTGGGTTGTTTGTTTTGTTTTGTTTTCAGTTTTCCCCAAGAATAATTATGAAGTTCCAGACACACAACTACCAGAGAAATTGCAGTTGGTCTCTTGCCCCATCCCCATGCCCTTTTAGATTATTAACGTCCAAGCTCTTAAACTGAGTGGTAGGTATGTGAATATTTATTATTCCTGTATCTGTCACACATGTTATAAATATTTTCTGTGTACATATGATATTTAGTTTAAAAAGTTTAAATGCCTTCTATAATAACTGTTTTACTTAATCACATTCTTTTCTTATAAAACAATAAAAGCTAACATTTAGACCCTGTTTTCCTTTAGATCAAATCTTAAAATAAATTACTAATATTGGGTACTTTCTCATACACTTTGTCTCTGTTTACACATGGTTAACTAACCACTATCTAAGACTAACAATGCTCTTCCATGTCTGAACTCCCTTCTCTTTCTGCCTCTGCCTGGACTCTTCCCTTATCCTCTTTCCTCTTCTCTCTCCTTATTGTGGGCTTTGCAGCTGTTTCTCTCCCTCTTTAATAGTGGTTTCATTGACAATATCACCATTGCCTCATCTGTGAGTTCTACCTCCCTCTGGAGATGATTGTTTTCCTTCCTCTGGAACCCTTGTTGCCATTCCTAAGACAAAATCCCAAGCCCAGGTGACTTTGAGTATTCCCCAACAGAGCAAGGCAAGACACATTACCCAAGGTGCCCCATGTTCATCTATACATGTTTGGCAGAGTCCCTATCCAAGTGCAGCATAGTCTTCCACAAAAATGCATGTGATGGTTATGTTCTATTACCAGTACAGTACTATTATTCATGTCACAGGTTTTAGGAGGGCAGCTCTGAGAATTTAAGCCCCTCAAAAACCTTGTTTTTATAGAAAAACATGCTTTACTTTACCACCAATCAATGAAAAAGTAAACACTGGAAATAAGTGCATGAAGATTGCTTGTGCTTTCCATCTATGACTTCAAAGCCCTTCATAAAACACAGTTTTTAAAAACGCCTTTTTGCCAAAACTAATAGTCATTCAAGGACTTGTTATATTCATAACTAAGATGCATTTATTAGCAACCTTTGACATGAAGCCTAGGAGATAATGCAGTAAAAATTTGTTCAGTTTCTACTCCAGTTCAAGTACTGGAGACTAGGCATGGTGGCTCATGCCTGTAATCCTAACACCTTTGGAGGCTGAGGTGGGAGGATCACTTGAGCCCAGGAGTTTGAGGCCAGCCTGGGCAACAAGGCGAGGCCCCAGTCTCTACAAAAAACTTTCTTCAAAATTAGCCTGGGTTTGTTTGTTAGTTTGTTTGTGTGTTTGTTTTTTAATTAGCTAATGATCATCTGTGGTCCCAGCTACTTGGAAGGCTGAGGTGTGAGGATGGCTTGAACCCAGGAGGTTGAGGCTTCAATGAGCTATGTTCACACCACTGCTCTCCAGCCCAGGTGACAGAGCAAGACTCTGTCTCAAACAAACAAACAAAAAGTACTAGAGACCCAGTACTGAACAAACTTCTCTAACTGAATGAAATTTACAGCAGATGCGACACATACTAGGCACTCAATAAATATCTGTGGAGTGAGTGATTATGGCTAAGAAAACCATTAAAATGTGATAAATATTTTTGTTTTGTAAAATTCAGTGAAATCAATGAACAAAAGGGTTGCAGAATATAAATTAGGCGGGGGAATTTTATAGCAATCATAGTTAAAATGCTTCCTATTCCTACTGAAGTTATTGTGGGTGGGAATATTGGGTGACCATGACCAGAAAGGCAACACCTCTACGACCCACGTGGCTGTTACTTTGCTGGGCATGGGTTAGGAGACAAGTGCCATCCCACCATTACCTCTACATCTTTTTGCTAATTTTAACTTTGAGACCTAAGTGTATTTTATCTACAAGTAGTTTAGATTTATCATCTTCACTCCAAGAACTCCACACCCACTTATGGTAGCATTATAACAGAAGACAGAATTTTACCAAATGTCACAGAGGCTTTAGTCCATAATCATTAGTTGCATTTTAAATCCCATCTTCATAGATATTCATAATGTATTTCTTCTTTATGATATTACTACGATTGCAATCCTCCCAAAAAGCCAAACATTTTTGTATTAGTTAGAGTTCTCTAGAGAAACAGAAATTAGATATTTATATCTAATGAAGAGGTGAATTATAAGGATTTGGCTCATGCAGTTGTGGAGACTTGAAAGTCCAAGCTTTGCAGAGAAGGCCAGTAGGCTGGAAACTGAAGCAAGAGTTGATGTTGCAGTCTTCAGTCTGAAGGAAGTCTGGAAACAGAATTCCCTCCTTCTTGGGGGACCTGTTTTTTTCTCTTAATGCCTTCAGCTGATTTAAATGTTCAATGAGCACTACTGATTTAAATGTTAGTCACGTCTTAAAAATACCTTCAGAGCAACATCTAGACTAATGTTTGGCCAAACAACTGGGCACCACAGCCTAGACAAATTGAAACATAAAATAAATCACCACAGACTACTATTTCTCAAGTTGGATCCATGCAATCTTCTTAAGCCATACTTAATCTCCAAGTGAAGACAATAAAAAAGTCATACTTCTGCCTAACATGATACAACTATCTTGTGTGTAACCAAAAATACACTAATCCTTTCCACAGAGGAGAAAGCAAAGTCCTTGAGTAATGTTCACTCTTCTTCAAATCTTGTAACTTAAATTTTACTATGATATTGTCTTAGTACATTTAATGCTGCTATATCAGAATACTAGAGACTGGGTAATTTATAATGAACAGAAATGTATTGACTCATGATTCTGGAGGTTGGGAAGTCCAAGACAGAGAGGCCAAATCTGACAAGGGCTTTCATACTTTATCATCCCATGGCAGAAGGGAAAAGAGAGAGTGAGAGAGTGAGAACAAAGGCTATCGAACTTGCTCTTTATAATGAACCACTCTTGTGGTAATAGCCTAATCACTTCTCATTAGGCTCATCTCCCAACACTATTGACTTGGGGATTAAGTTTCTAACACATGCTTTTTGGGGGGACACATTTAAACCACAGCAGATGTTAAGTTGATAATACTTAAATACTTGATGTAAAATCAATATGTCTCATGTTATATGTTAAGGGGATATGGGAGGAAAGAAAACAAGATATTTGCCCTATACACATACATGCATTCAAATGAAATAAGGAAACAATTACCATCCTCCTTTCTATAAATGGTCATGTGGTTGTAGCTAGTACTTAAAACTACCTTCTTGGCGCCGGGCATGGTAGTTAACGCTTATAATCCCAGCACTCTGGAAGACTGAGACAGGAGGATCTCTTGAGGGCAGGAGCTTGAGACCAGCTTGAACAACATAGTGAGACCTCGTCTCTACTTGGAAAAAAAAAAAAAAAAAAAAGACCAGGCATGATGGCTCATGCCTATAATCCCAGCACTTTGAGAAGCCAAGGTGGGTAGATCACCTGAGGTCAGGAATTTGAGACCAGCGTGGCCAACATGGTGAAACCTCATCTCTACTAAAAATACAAAAATTAGCCAGGCATGGTGGTGGGTGCCTGTAATCCCAGCTATTCAGGAGGCTGAGGCAGGAGAATTGCTTTAACCTGGGAGGCAGAGGTTGCAGTGAGTCAAGATCACGCCATTGCACTCCAGCCTGGGCAACAAGAGTGAGACTCTGTCTCAAAAAAAAAAAAAAACAAAAACAAAAACAAACAAACAAACAAAACTACCTTCTTTCATTATCCATTCTGTACTCCCCTTGCCCTCAACAAGCGTGTTACTCAGCTGGTCATGGTTTTTTATCTGGTCAGGTGACTCAAAACTTCATTTATGAAAGATCTAAGTAAGCCATTGTAGTTGTGCCTGAATTGGATTGTAGTATTTCATTGATTTTACTCTAGGGTATGGAGGACTAAGAGATGTCCTAATAGATGTCCTGCATTTCAGCCTTTTTCGTATCTCCATTGTGTAGTTGCAGACTAGTTTCCCTGGGCAATCAGAATCAATCATCCCAGCAGTACATTAACTCCCTTCTTTGTCTGCTAATTCAGAGGCACAAGAAAGCCAAAGTGGCCAGGTAGCAATCTTAACTTCCAGTTCATGGAGCCATTGTTGTGTTTGTTAGTGGAAGAATTCCTCCCTTTGGAACTAAGACCTCTAGATTAGCAGCATATAAAATCTCAGGAATAGGAAGCAAAAATGTTGCTAGTGGATCAGTAGCATAGTAGTGATACTCCCTCCCATTTCTATTTCTTAATTCTTGGACCTGTGAATCCTGGGTATGGGAGAAAACAGCACCATTCATTGACACTGATTTAGGACCCACAGAGCCACCTGGAGAACCGTGCTCCAGTCCTGCAAGGTATTGTCACTTAGCTGACACTATAACTGAGTCTTCAAAAGGCCATTCCACTGTACTATCAAGCCAGAGATGCTTCAGGATGGTGGGGAACACGGTAAGACAAGTGAATTTCATGACCCTGGGCCTACTGCACTTCATTTACCATAAAATGAGTTTCGTGATCAGAAGCAATGCTGTGTGGAATGCTATGATGGTGAATAGGAGGTCCTGTTCTGTGGATACCAGTCAGCCTCCTTCCAGAGACTCCTGTCATCATTCAGCGAACTCATAAACAAGGTGACTATCATGGCAATATGGACTTCCAATCAGTGGATGCCACTGCTAATTTCCCAATCTGCCAGCAGCAGAGACCACACCGAGTCCCCCCTATGGCACCATTCCCTAATCAGCTAGCTACCTAGTGGTAGGTCAATTACATTGGACTGCTTCTAACATGAAAGAAGCAGCATTTACTCTGGTTATAGATATGCCTTCCCTGCACAAAATGCTTCTGTGAAAACTACTATTATAGACCACTTTGCTCAGAAGCACCATCTTTTTGCAATATTTTTCAAAAGAATATACATAGCACTGAAATAGTAGTTAAAACAGTCTAACTCACTTTCTTTTGTGACCAGAAATCTAGTACTTTATTTGCAATATATTCATTTTCATAAACTTGCTCTAAAATGCAAAAAAAATCATATTTATAAATGACAATTGGTTAGAAACATAATACCAGCAATGTGATATATCTGTAGTAATAAACTGAATGCTCTATTCAGTATGCTTTCCATCAGTGTATATAATGGGTTGTCAGTGCCAAGCTGAGAAGATTTGGATCCCCAAGGGCATAATTTCAAGATTTTTTATAGCATAGTGGAATTTTGTAGGATTTTATAAAAAAAAAAAAAAAAAAAAAACAAAGCTAGATATCCAGATTCTTTATTGAACAAACCCTCCCAGTGTATTTGGCTCGGTTTCACTGTTGGCTTTTTCTTGATTTTTGGTAGGTTGTTCATATGTTAAATTTTAAGTAGGAACATTGTTGCAATTCTTTAAGGAGTTTTTATCTTTGGTCTGCTCACTCCTAAAATGATGTTTTTTAAATGAACCAAAAGGATATATTTTATATAGAATGTTTTAAATAGTCAGTGAAAATGTGTGTAATAGTATCTATTTTTAAGTACTATGATACTATGCGTAATCTGTTTTCTTTAAAATTTGTAATTCTTTCCTTCCCTTTAAATATATCATTAACTTGTGATAATCTTAACTACATTTTAACTCTCTTCTGGAGTGATTATACTTTCTTTACGATGGGCTTTTTTTACTCTTTTTGCCCTTTTTCTTGTCCCTACTTATTGTTTCTTTTCTATTCTTGGTCTGTCTTAATGTCCCTTTCTCATATAGTTTTATTGCTTACTTGCTTTTCATCTAACTCTGTAACTCTCTTTTCCTATAATCCTAAGTGATTTGTGTCATCTACCAAACTGAGTTTTTACTATTTTTTTCACCAACTGTTAATCAGTTTGTGTCATTTTAAGGCACCCTCAAATGTGACTTCAATTTCAAATAAACTTTCCATTTGCTACTGATATAACTATAATGTTTGTATACATCTCACTTTCCCATGACTTCCAATTACCCATGAACGACTACAGTTTTTAAACTTGATTTAAGTATAATGCTATAGAAATACACTTTGTTAATATGCTTGAAATTAAATTTAAACATATTCCTTATTTTGAGAAAGCCTGTGCACATGCCTCTGGCAAGCATATATGTCACTTTATCATATTTGCTGGAGTATTTTTTCTCCTGCTATTAGACTGTAATCCCCTTAAAAGCAGGACCCATATTTAAATCTCTAGTGTCTGGCACAGGGCAGGTTTTTAATGAATGGATAGTAAATAAATACATGAATGGATGAGAACAAAGTTAGTTGTGTAATTTCCATGGTCTTGTCCAAAAAATACTTCCTCTGCCAGCTCCAAATGATACCAAATGAAATTTCTTTCACAAAGGCCAAGTCTTTTACTTTCCCAACTGGACTTATTTTACAACAAAAATATCGTTAGAAAAACACATTTATTTAAACCTATTCATCCAAGGCAAAAGTTCTTAATCTTGGCTGAAATTGGCTGAAAGTGAGAATCATGTCCCCATCCCAGTAAAAATAAATTAGGAATACCAGTCTCCCAACCCCAGGTGAGTCTGATGTGAAGGAAAAGCTGAGAACTACTATGCTAACTAAGAAAGAAGCAACTGATGGCATGTTCTAAGGAGCATGAAAATAAAACGAGGTCTCTAATGACTGTGGCAGAGAAGTTCTTTGCTGAGGGAAGGTAGGTGGGGAGTTTGAAGAGTCCAGTTCTCCCTTCAGGAGGCTAGGGGTGGCTGGAGACAAAAGTGTTTTTCTGGTTGTTGTTTTTGTTTTTGTTTTTTGTTTTTGAGACCAAGTCTCACTCTGTCACCAGGCTGGAGTGCAGTGATACGATCTCTGCTCTCTGCAACCTCCACCTTCCGGTTTCAAGTGATTCTCCTGCCTCAGCCTCCTGAGTAGCTGGAACTACAAGCCTGCACTACCACGCCCAGCTAATTTTTGTATTTTTAGTAGAGATGGGGTTTCACCATGTTGGCCAGGATGGTCTTGATCTCCTGACCCCGTGATCCGCCTGCCTCGGCCTCCCAAAGTGCTGGGATTACAGGTGTAAGCCACCGCACCTGGCCAGAAGTGTTTTTTAAGGTATCTGTTATCTTTAAAAACTTAAGGAGAAAGATTGTAAGTACTGTCTAAAGAGGTAAACTCTGAAGAGGAAAAAAATTTAATTTTAAATTTTAAAATGAGGTCAGAGATTCTAACAAGTGCTAATAAAAGGGCTCTTTGAATTTTGGGGGTTTTTACAAAAAATACTGTGCAGGCAGGCAAACATAGCAAGTGTATTAGGTATACAGACTAATACACTAAGAGGAAAACCTAAATAAGAATCAAAGTTGACATGACAGAACTTGAGAGAGGAAAAAATAATTAGTATTAGAATACTAATGCTTTAAAACCTTGACACGGTGGCTCACGCCTGTAATCCCAGCACTTTGGGAGGCCAGGGTAGGAGAATCTCTTGAACCCAAGAGTTCAAGATTAGCCTGGGAAACATAACGAGGCCCCCATCTCTACAAGAAAAAAAAAAACACAAAACAATTAGCCAGGTGTGATAGCATGCACCTCTAGTCCTAGATACTCAAGGTGCTGAGGCAGGAGGATCACTTGAACCTTGAAGTTCAAGACAGCAGTGAGCTATGATAGCACCACTGCACTCAAGCCTGGGTGACAGAGTGGGATCCTGTCTCAAACAACAAAAAAGTATTTTTTAAATTAGTGTCTATAGGATAATAATTCAACAACATAAAAACTATATGTGTCTATGGATGAGGACTGGAAAAGAAGAGAGACATTAAATGATTGGCATGTTTAGGTGTATTAAACTTGAAGCTTGAAGTTCTAGTTCCTACTTTGCTATTAAGATGCATGTGTGTGGTGAAGTTTGGGCTTCTGGTAAAAAAAAAAAAAGTAAATATAGTAAAAATATAGTTTAAAAAGTAAAAATATAGGCCAGGCGCAGTGGCTCACACCTGTAATCCCAGCACTTTGGGAGGCTGAGAAGGGTGGATCACCTGAGGTCAGGAGTTTGAGACTAGCATGGCCAACATGGTGAAATCCTGTCTCTACTAAAAATACAAGAATTAGCCAGGTATGCTGGAGAGTGCCTGTAATCACAGCTACTCGGGAGGCTGAGGCAGGAGAATTGCTTGAAGCAGGAAGGTGGAGGTTGTAGTGAGCCGAGATCATGCCATTGCACTCCAGGCTGGGCAACAGAGCAAGACTCCGTCTCAAAAAAAAAAAAAAAAAAGTAAAAATATAAACAAACCACCAAAAAAAAAAAAAAAAAGAAAAAAGAAAGAAAGAAAAGATGCTGTGTGTCATTAAGGATGTCTCTTCATTTCTCTGGGGCCCCAATTTCTTTTCTGCAAAGTTAGGGAGTTGAAAGCTTTAGCTAAACTAGTGCTTCTTGCAAGCTTCCTCTAAGAGAGTAAAGAAATGTAGCCCGTGGCTCAGAGCCAGGGCAACCTGAAGCACCCACTGCAAGTGCAAATTTTCTTGAAGTCTCATGTTTTGCCTTAAAGATGCATATCCTGATATGTGAATTATTTCTCAAAATGCTGGGGTTTTTGTTGTTGTTGTTGTTGTTTTTGTGATGGGGTCTCACTCTGTTGCCCAGGTTGGAGTGCAGTGGTGCAATCTCAGCTCACTGCAACCTCCACTTCCCAGGCTCAAGCGATCCTCCCACCTCAACCTCCCAAGTAGCTGGGACTACAGGTGTGCACCACCACACTCAGCTAGTTTTTGTATTTTGGTAAAGACAGGGTCTTACTATGTTGCCCAGGATGATCTCGAACTCCTGGGCTCAAGCAATCCTCCCACCTCCCAGTGTTGAGATTACAGGTGTGAGCCACCGAGACTGGCCAAAATGCTGTTTTTTCAAAAAGTTCATGAGCTTTTTATTCCTTGCTATTCTTTTTGTGTTTTTTTTCTTTTAAATATACAGTTAATCCCATATTGTATATACAGTTTTATATTCTGCTTTTTTCACTATCATATCTTTCACATTTTATGTATGTCATTAAAATGTTGTTACCTTTTATTTTTTCTTTTGAGATAAGGTCTTGCTATGTTTCCCAGGCTGGTCTCTAACTCCTAGGCTCAGCCTCCTGAGTGGCTGGGATTACAGGGGCCGCCACTGTACCCCACTCATTATTTTTCTTTTAAGAGCTGTATAATGTTCAGTCATATGGCTGTACTGTAATGCATTAACCTCCTCCTGACTGGGATGTTCATGGTACAGTTCAGTGTGTTTTCATCTCCACTATACTCTTTCCCTCCAATTGGCTCAGTGTAAAGGCTGAGCTTTCTTTATACTTTCTGTTTTCGTTGTGGTTTTTTGTTTTGTTTTGTTTTGTTTTGTTTTGTTTTGTTTTGAGACAGAGTTTTGCTGTTGTTGCTCAGGCTGGAGTGCAACGGCACAATCTCGGCTCACTGCAACCTCTGCCTCCCAAGTTCAAGTGATTCTCCTGCCTCAGCCTCCCAAGTAGCTGGGGTTACAGGCATGTACCACCATGCCTGGCTAATTTTATATTTTTAGTGAAGACGAGGTTTCACCATGTTGGTCAGGCTGGTCTGGAACTCCTGACCTCAGGTGATCTGTCCGCCTTGGCATCCCAGAGTACTGGGATTGAGGCACCGAGCCTGGTCTTTCTATATACTTTCTAGCTGAATCCTCGGAAGTGCAGGAAATCGTAAGACAAAAATTTTTCTCTCTCAATGCTGTGGTGTGTGAAATGATCTTTTGGTGACATAAATTGTAATTCGTCCTTTTTGGAGGTCTCGCCCTAACAAGGGGGAAGGAAGAAAACATGACTGAAGGCTGACTCCACACAAGGTCTTCTGGAAAGGTTGTCACATATCACCACCCAGTGAGGGAGTGACTATCCCACTTCATGGAATAATAAGCGGAGTCTAAAAGGAACAAGTAACTGGCTACCAAAGTGGGGTACCAGGGTAAAATTGGGTTCAATCCACCCCAGATCTGTGCCAGGTGGTCCCGGGCAGCACACTCTGGTCCCATAGCAGCAGTAGAGCCAGCGCAGGGTACCCGACGCTCTCCACCAACCCAGTCTTCCCTCAGCTCCGATCTCAATCGCTTTTCTTGGCTGCACAGTGGCCTCTCCTGTGATTAACGTCTTATTTTTTGAGGAGGATCCTTAGCAGATAGATTGTTTTCCACAGGATATATAAATGAAGGGTTATTTAATGTTTAGAGCAGGGAGCAGCAAACTTTCTCTTTTCCTTTTTCCTTTTGGTATATAAACTATGTATTAGCAGACAAGGCCACAGACTTAGTGCTTCTTGGACACAGCCATAGTATGGCCACAGTGGCCAGTGGTCTTGATGTGCTGCTTCAGACACAAAAGACCTCAGAAGTGGCGCAGCCTTCTATGCACTGGAATCTTCTTCAGCTGCTCCAGGTCTTCACAGAGCTTATTATCCAGATCCTTGGCCAGGACCTGGCTATAGTGTCCAGCCTTTCCATCCTTCTATCTGTTCAAGAACCAGTTGGAGATCTTGAATGCATGAATTCTGCTTAGTGGCGGTCATATGTTCCACCTCATCCTCAGAGAGTCCTGCGCTCTCGGTGAGGTCAGTGTCTGCTTTCTCAATACCACATGAACATATCTTCGACCCACACCTTCAATGGCTGTGATGACAAAGGCTATTTTCTGCCAACATGAATGTTGGTGTTGAGTACTCACAAAATATGCTGGAATTTCTTAGGGATCACGAGAGACAAGGCGGCAGCACAAGCGGCGGTGTGCAGGCCTCCTGTGGAAGAGCAAACTTTTTCTACAAAAAGCCAGATCATGAATATTTCAGCCTTTGTGAAATACGTGATCCCCGTCCTAACTACTCAATTTTGTCCTTGTAGTGGGAAAACAGCCACAGACAATATGAAACAATGCGTGGGCTGTGTTCCAGTAAAATGTTATTTAAGCAGGCAAATGTGAATTTCATGTAATATTCATTGCTTACAAAGTGTTATTCTTCTTTTGAGTTGTTTCCAGCCATTTGAAGATGTACAAACCATCCCTAGCTCATGGGCAGTTCAAAAGGCAGCGTGGATCATCTTTTGCCAAGCTCCCCACCTCTCAAATGGGTGGAGTGTTCAAATGTCCAGGCTGCTGAAGTGAGCGCCACTCGCTCTACTAGGACAGTTCTAAAGGGCATACATAAACAGAGATCTCAGCCAATAAACTCCTACTTGTACGTTAACATGTGTGGAGGGTAGGTGATAAGTGATGACAGAAATGCATCTTCTAGAAACCAGGCAATACCAAATATCCTACCAAAGCTGGAATTCAGTTAGTACTCCTGTTTCTGGAAAGCATCCTTGCACTAAGCATGAGGTCTTGTTATTTCTGTCTCCATTCCAACCATCTCTCTAAGAATCACTCATCCTGGGCCCTCAGTACCTGCAGTGTTCCCCTTTATTATCATTTTTTAAAAATCTGCTGCATTTTTTTAAAGTTTCAATGGTTTTTGGGGTACAGGTGGTTTTCGGTTTCAGGGATGCGTTCTTTAGTGGTGATTTCTCTGAATTTAGTTGTGTTCTCCTTTAAAGACTGCCTGTCACCCCACCCAGCCCCTCCCTCCAGTGGCCACACTAGAATTTGAAGCTTAAACTATCTCCCCTCCCTGAATTCTTCACATCCTGTTCCCTGCCCCATTCCTCTACCTTCTTACCCTCTTTCACCCCATTCCTTTTACTGCCTCAATGGCAACGATTATTTCACCCATTGGATCCATGATCAATTGCTTCTATTACTTTTTCACTGTGCTTCACCCAAATCAAATCCTCACTTTCCTTTTCCAGACTAAATTTCAACATCAGTCCTGATACTGTCTTCTTTGCTTGCACACTGAGTCTAGTTTTTAGCACCTGGGTGGTGTCTTTAATTCAGATAGCAACAAGGGAGAAGATGTGGGAAGTAGAGAAGATTATGTAAACCCCATACTCTCCCCATTGGCTGCACTGCCCATGCCTGGTGATGCCTTTGGTGCTAGGGGCTTTGTGTGCCACTATGTCCCTAGACTGCCTGCTCTCTAGCCTGAGTCTGGGTCCATGACTCATCTGCTCTTCCAAGCAACAGGCCCAAGGCACAATCAGAGGAGGGAATGTGAATAGAGCTGGATTTTCCAAAATTATCTGGATCACTGTCTTCATTTCCCTTAGCTCTTTCAGGTATATTATTCATGAAATAAATCTGAGCAGAGAATAAAAATTAGATGCTGAGTACGCAGCAAAACTCTTCTCTTCACAGTGGGGTAACTTACGCCTCTGGGCCAAAAGAGAGATGACCTAGTACTTTCTACTGGGAAGTAGCAGGCTTGGGAAGTAAACTAGTAATTCTATCCCTTACAACTGATAATCTAATCTGATGCACTCTTAAAGATACTGAACATGTTTCAGAGCAAGCAAAATGTGGATATGATATGACACTATTTTTGTAACCAATAAAAACATTCATACTAAAAGAAAACTAATCTAAGAAACAAAATAACTGCCTTTCAACAGATCAGTGTGATTAATAGATGATAAGGTATTACACTTTATATATTTGATTTTTATAAATCATTCATCTAGTTACATGAAATTGTACTGAAGAAATCCATTCAAATTGATATAATTATGGGCACTGGTATATAAACTAAGAACTGACTAAAAGACCAGCAGAAAACCTGTCATGCTTTAAGTTAAAGGCAGGCACTGTGAACTCTTTGATATCTGGCATGCTGTCAACTAGAAAGCTTTAGTGAGTGGTTCTTTGATCTACCCATTCAACATTATTTGATCCAAGTTCCTGGAGGGCAAGATCTATGTCTTACATATCTATTTGTTTTAAAATTCCTTGTACCTTGTTCTGTGCCCGGCATGTAGTAAACTCAAAAAGTAGAGCTGAAATGAATCAATGAGTGAATGAATGAATATGGTAGTGAGGCTGAGACACTACAAAATTCTGAATTGGTTTTGGTTTTGTTTTTTCAGAGACAGGGTCTTGCTGAGGCTGGAGTGCAGTGTCACCGTCATAGCTCACTGTAGCCTCAACCTCCCGGGCTCAAAGGATCCTCCTGCCTCAGCTTCCCAAGTAGCTGGTATCACAGGTGTGTACCACCACACTCCACTAATTTTTAAATTTTTAAATTTATCCCTATGTTGCACAGCCTGGTCTTGAATTCCTGGGCTCAAGCGATCCTCCCACCTTAGCCTCCTGAAGTGCTGGGGTTACAGGTGTGAGCTCAGTAATACTAGTGTATCTGGCCTGCTTTTGTTTTTAAGCCAAGAAAGCCTAAATTATATTCAGTATGTATTATATTCTAACATTGTGCCAAATTGTAATTGTCAATTAAATTAATATTTTTAAAGTGGTCTTGAAGTTAGTAATAAATACCTTACTTCGGTTTTCAGGAGGAAAAATGAAGAGCATTTCATTAAAACAGAGAAATTAGTAAAATGAGAAATAAAATGAAAATTAACTATGACTCTTTATATAAGTTTTACTTTAAAAAGGAAGAGTAAGATATTATCAGGTAGATAATTATATCTGAGCATAAGTAGGGATGTGTTCACATGAATGATTTACTAAAATCAGATATATAAGGTATAACACCTTTTCATTTACTAATCTTACATCTCTATTTAAAAGCAGTTAAATTTTCTCAGATTATCTTTTAGTATGAATGCTTTTATTGGTCAGCAAATAATGTTATATCATTTAAATATTTTAGTACCCAAAAAAAAAACCCCAAGCAAATAGCTTGATAACCTGCTGCTTGAATGTTCTAAAAGCCCTTACGAAGTGTCTTGATGTTATAAAAAGTTGAGTAGTGATTTCCCACAATTTGTACAAGTGGTACTCCTCCTCCCAGCTTCTGCCCCTGTTCAATTTCTCTCAACTTACTGGAGCAAACTATTTATGCTGAAAGTTGGCAGTAGGAGGAAGATGCCAGGAGAGGAGCTCTGTGGTCCCCAAATTTATGACATATGCCGTGTGACACTCCTTCAATGTGATAGCAAGCCAGCAGTTTACATTCACTTTCTAGGAAGTCAAACCAGGCAGGGTATATAACTGGGATGTTGTGGCTTTTCCAGCTTCATAAATTCAGTATTTTAGTTGGGTATGGATAAATGTTACAATTATATGCCACAAAAATCAGATCACATAAACCTGTCCTTACTGAGGTTTTTTTAAGTGGAAAAGGAAAGTTTAAAATTTTTAAAATTTTGAATAAAATATATTTGAATCTCTGATTACAATGACATACCAATAAGGAAAAAATATTGACAAAATTAGCATGGTTCTCTTGGCAGAATTGATAAGAATATACTATATTTCCCCTCAAAGGTGTTCTCAGAATACTTTTGCTGGTTAGGCATGGTGGTTCACACCTATAATCTCAGTGCTTTGAGAAGTTGAGGCGGGAGGACTGCTTGAGTTCAGGAGTTTGACACCAGCCTGGGAAACAGGGAGACCCTGTCTCTACAAAAAAAAAAAAAAAAAAAAAATTACAAAAATTAGCAGGGCGTGATGATGTGCACCTATAATTTCAGCTACTCCAGAGGCTGAGGCGGGAGGATCGATCCCTTGAGCCTGGGACGTTGAGGCTGCCATGAGCTATAATTGTGCCATTTCACATCATCCTGGGCAAGACCTATCTGTCTCTAAAAATATAAAAATAAACATTAGTCAGCCATGGTTGTAAATGCCTGTTGTCCCAGCTACTCAGGAGGCTGAGGCAGGAGGATTCCTGGAGCCCAGGAGGTCAAAGCTGCAGTGAGCTGGGATTGCGCCACTGCACTCAGCCTGCGTGGCACGGTGAGACCATCTCTAAAAATAAAAATAAAAATAACTTGCTGTTATTTAAAAAAATTGTTTAAGGAAAAAATTATAATGTTTCTTGCAATCTTTAGTTTCCAGCTGTTCTACTGTCAGTGATGACAGGAGACAGGAATTTAGCTTAGCAGTGTGCCCAAAGCAAGGCAGCATAGCAACTATTCTGTAGGGCAAATTGCTCAGCAAGCAATATGCCCTCTGTGTGGCAATCTAACGTGTGCCCATGCTGAGCTAATTTGCTAAAAAAAAAAAAAAAAAAAGTTTAGAACAGAAGCTATCACTTCATCTCAGCTACTTACTGTGGGAAACTACTATACAAGTTTTTTTCTGACTTTCAGTCTCATATAAGAAGAAGGAAGGTGTATTGTGGCTGATGTCAGTATTTAACTATTTTGGAGTCTCTGCATTTCAAAACCTTCACAAATTTCAAAATTCCAATTTTTAATTATTCTGCCTCATGCCAAAACATATTTGTCTGGATCAAGCTAAGTACAGTGCACATCAGCATACCTTCAGGAATTATAAATGCGTAATTTTGAGATGTTTTGTGGCAATACTATAATAGGCCCCATTCTTTCATTTATGTTTGAAGCCTGATAAAAACATGTGTATGGGTGCTGGGGCATGAGGGTGAGCACCAACCTTCAAGGGTGCTCCTGCTAAATGAAGGCGATTTCTCTGCCCAGAGTTGTGGAGGCTGAAAGCATCCACAAGGTTGTCCCAGAGGTGACAAGCTTTTCAATTAAGTGGAGCTACTTGGATATGCCTTTACAATCAAACAGGAGCGCTATAACTGGGTTGTAATTACCCTTAATGTATGCATTTTTCTTTCTACTTCCCTTCCTTCCTCCTTTTCATTCTTTCTTGCTTGCTACTTTATTTGCAAATTTATGTTTCTTTCTAGATTAAAGTCACTTTGTACACGTGGGGCATTTTCTCCCAGAGTTGTGATGGTTGTAAAGTCATCCTTAAAAATCTTGTTTGACATCTCACTGTCTTCTTATACGGGGAAAGAATAAGGGGAAATATGGAACAATCATAATTAACCATCAATGGAGAGTATAAAAGTAATACATATGAGGTTTTAAATCTCAATCATCAATTTCAAGAACAGGATTAAAGACTAAAATCATAAAGATATCAGCAAAAATATTTGTACACTCAAAAAGAATGTAGGGCTTTAATACATGTTTTATTTTTAGTTTTATGTCAATAATAAGGCAAATTGTGGCAAATGACATTAAAACACTAAACTCTATCTTATGAAAGTGCAATTTTATTCCATTACAATGTGTAAAAATTATGTATGCAGATAAGTAAAGACTGGCTGAGAATCTCAAAAATGATAGTTCAATTTTGCTGGCTTGTGGAATTATGTGTATATTTTTTAAATTAAATAAATATTTTAGTATGTATAATAAATAATTTATTTCTATCCCTTTCCAATATACATTATTCTATTGAACTTGAAGGGTATGCTTTTGCATTTTGAGAGTGTTTTTGTAAGCTGTGATATCTAAAATAAACTCAATACTTCATTTTATAAACAGCACATTTTTCATTCTCTTGACATTGCCAAAGGATAATGCTGTACATTGAAACATAAAACAAAAATAGACCCAACTCAATTGGAAGCATAATATATGTAGCACTAATGCCACTTATTGATTACCACAAAGGTGTTTGCTTTTGCTTTTTGTAGCTCTTCCACTGTAGAGCAAGAAACCAGAAATACACTATTTGTGAAAGGTGGTTGTACTAAAATGTTTTCATGTGGTGAATGCGTATTCCACACTCTCATAAAACAAATTAGTCTTTCATGATGAATGAAGTATTGGTTCTTTGGACTATGTGCATTTCAAATCTTGAATATGCTTAGATAATTTTAATACCAGAAATCTGTGTAAAATACATAGCTTAACATATAGTTTATACATAGGTTTGTATATGAATTTTAACTAAAATATGTTTCAAATAGTCTATTAGTTTCAATTACGTTTACATAGGGTCGAAAGATATGACAGTGACCAACCTAATTTGACAATTTACTAAAATATTTTTATTGATATAGTTCTGATTTAAAAGATACAGACATATTTTCAAATCGATTCATACACTTGAAAGGCATGTTTTTGGCCGGGCGCGGTGGCTCAAGCCTGTAATCCCAGCACTTTGGGAGGCCGAGAGGGGCGGATCACGAGGTCAGGAGATCGTGACCATCCTGGCTAACACGGTGAAACCCCGTCTCCACTACAAAATACAAAAAAACTAGCCGGGCGAGGTGGCGGGCGCCTGTAGTCCTAGCTACTCGGGAGGCTGAGGCAGGAGAATGGCGTAAACCCGGGAGGCGGAGCTTGCAGTGAGCTGAGATCCGGCCACTGCACGCCAGCCGGGGCGACAGAGCGAGACTCCGTCTCAAAAAAAGAAAGAAAGAAAGAAAGAAAGACATGTTTTTGAGCACTCTGTATTTAGCACCAGACTAGGAATCAAGGTTTATTTAAATGGAATAGTAAATGGTAAAATCAGAGTGTGCTCTTAAGCACACAAAATTAGGGAGGACATAAGAATAAACCAGTGATTGATAACCATAGGTACAGATGAGTATATGGATGAGTCCTAGACAGGTATTTACACTACTTGCTAATACTGATCATTGAAAAGATACTGCAAGTCCATCTTCATTACTAATTTTGAATCTGTTAACAATTTCCCTGACAGTGAGGCTGAAGTAGACAGTTTTGAAATGAAACAGTTCTGTGGATCTGTGGATCTGTGGGTTTGATTTACAAATGAAATATTTCTATGATGTATCTGCTCAACAAAGATTTTAGATGAGAGGGTCTTCATTTCAGACTGGAATTTGGCCAAGCAAAATTGAACTCAGAAAATTCTGGGTTTTGGCTGGGCACAGTGGCTCATGCCTGTAATCCCAGAATTTTGGGAGGCCAAGGTGAGAGGTTTGCTTGAGGTGAGGAGTTTGAGATCAGCCTGGGCAACAAAGCAAGACTCTGTCTCTACAAAAATAAAAACAAATTAGCCAGGCCTAGGGGCATGCGCCTGTAGTCCCAGCTACTTGAAAGGCTGAGGCAGGAGGATTGCTTGAACCCAGGAGATGGAGGCTTCAGTGAGCTAGGATTGCACCACTGCACTCTAGCCTAGGCAATAGAGTAGCACCTTGTCTCAAAAAATATATAAATAAAAATAAATAAAATAAAGTAAAATCCTAGGGTTCACTCACAAAAACAAAATAAATGCTGAATTCTCAGGAAATAAAATTACAATAAAAATTCTTTTTAATGGTAATTTCATACTTATATGTATTTGTATATTTCCTAAAATGAGTTTAGATTTAGTGAAGTTAAAAATCTATGTTGTGGTTAAAGCCCCAACATTTTAACAAAAAACAGCTGATTTTAATCTATTTCTTTCAGAGATTTATGTATTACTTAGGAATTCTATTGTTTATATATTGATTACAGGCTATAATAACATTAAATAAACTGTGAAAGCATGTCACAAACCAGTTTTAGCAACAACTATATTTTTACATATCTATCTTTTGAAAAAGCTGGACTGGATATTTATATTTTACTTAGTAATATCTCAATTTCCTCAATAAGTAAGTCAGTAAATTGAATTTATAGTTTATTTTGTCTTTCCTCCCATCAAATTATATGAATAAGAAATACTGTGGTCTCATAACATAATTCTATTTCCAAGAGAAAGAACATGCAAGTCTGTAGAATAATAGTCAATAGTGATTTTTGTCAAAATATATTTATTGAGCATCTATAGTACACAAGGCACTGTAGGGGTGATAGCAATATATTTTGTTTGATGTGCCTGCTTTTAAGAGAAGTACACTTAAAGAAAAAAGAAGAGTCCACTTTAGGTAGGAATTCACATTCAGGCAACAAATATAGGACATGTTTTCCATTCTATATGTCAAAGGTAGCTTTGGTGGATTCCCACATGCCAATTTAGGGCCTCTGATTCAGACATTTTCAAAGTAACCTTATTAAAAATGAGTTACAAGCCTAAAAAAATGTAGGGTGTGAGTGGTGATGGAATGGTATGCCCAGTGAGGTCAGATTATAGAGGGTCTACATTCTTCATGCAATGGGCAGCTACTGAAGAGTTTCAAAGCAGGGAACAGTTTTCTAGACAGAAGTGATAAGACTGTGAATTTAGTAATATATTTGACTAGAAAGGAGAGTAAAGATCTGAGAAATGTTAAGGAAGTACAATTGTCAAGACTTGGTCACTGGTTGAATGTGACCAATGACAAACGCTTCCAGGTTTCTGGCTTGAGTAATGAGATGGATGAAGTTGCCACTTCTTAAAGGAGGAACCAGGAGGAGAAGCACGCATGCAGAAAAAGGTCATTCCCTGTGGGATGTGTTAAGTTTTAAGTAGTCTGGGGGACTTGACAATGAAATGTCCACTAGGCAGTTTGGTCCTCTGGAACTTCAGGGAAAAAAATCTTTGCTAGGATGAAAGATTTCAGATTCATTATATAAATGCGACTCATTAGCATATGTGTTGTCATCGAAATCATGGGAGTGAATGAAATTGCACAGGGTACTCAATAAATGTTACTGGGTCTAATGAATAATTGAATAACCAGGGAAGATTAAAAGAGAGAACTCAGTGGTCAAGGAGGAGTTCCAAAATGATAGGGAAAGTGCCAGACAGGATAAACAGTACCCACTCTGTAAGTTTCCTTAGGACTGTCTTCGGTCATAGGAACATACAGTTTTGTAGCAGAATACCATAAAAACAAGTACACTATAAAGTTTTAGTAAAACTTCAATAATCAATAACTTGGAGATAACAATTGCTATGATACCATTACTTAGAGAGAGCTAAATTAGCTATTTCAGAACTGACACATTTCAGCAGACTGAATCTACGTCATTACTGAGCTCCTGAATCCACGTTATTAATGAAATGTGAACGTCACCCCTTCAATTTGCTCTCTGAAAAAAGAAAAAACATAACATGAAGTTTAAGAGGCATTATTAAATAGGATTTATGAGCACACACTTTAGAGCAGTGTTTCTTAATCTCATTTTCAGTCTTTCTTTGTTTTTTCTTTTTTTGGAAACAGGGTCTTGCTCTGTTGCCTAGGCTGGAGGTCAGTGATGCAATCACAGCTTCTTGCAGCCTTGACCTTCAGGGCTCAAGTGATCCTCTTGCCTCAGCCTCCCAGTAGCTAGAACTACTTGCGGGTGCCACCAGCCACCATGCCCAGATAATTTTTTAAAAATTTTTGTAAAGATGGGGGTGTTACTGTGTTGCTCAGCCTGGTCTTGAACTCCTGGACTCAAGCCATCCTCCCACCTCAGCCTCTCAAAGCGCAATTTCATCCACTCCCATGATTTTGATGACAACACATATGCTAATGAGTCTCATTTATATAACGAATCTGAAATTACAGGTGTAATCACTGCCCTCAGCCTTCATTTTCACTACACCCCTAAGGAGACATGTTAGACAAATTTTTCTTAACCAATCTCTCCTTCCCCATGAGATTTTAACACTATTTGTGTACTACGTGACTGTTTATGTATCTGTCCCTTGGGAGGGCCACAAACCTTGGTAATGTCTAAGATTTTTTTACCCCCTAAAAATCAATTTCTGCTCTCATTAAGAATGCACACTCTGGAGAGTCACACTGCCCCAACTGAGGTCCTAGCTCTACTGCTTTTTAGCTGTGTGACCTTGTGCAAGCTATTTAATCTCTCTGTGTTCCAGTTTTCTGTAAAATGGGGATAATAATAGTACAGTCCTCATAGAAGTGCTGTGAAGACTGAATAAATTCACACATGTAAAATACCTAGCAAGCCTAACACATAAACAGCAATTACTCCTTTTCTACTTATATGTGTGTGTGTGTGTATATATATATATATATATATATATATGTACTTACACTTTCCACATATATATATATATATATATAAAATCTTCCTCTCTTTTCTTTATTTTCATTTTATCTTGTTACATTGATCTTTGTGAATGTTCACTTTGTGTTTAATAATTTTGCTGCTTATAATTTAGAAAACTTTTTTTAGAGACAGGGTCTTGCTATGTTGCCCAGGCTGACCTCTAACTCCTTGGCTTAAGCAATCCTCCTGCCACAGCCTCCTAAGTAGCTAGGACTACAGGTGCGTGCCACCATGTCTGACATAGAAAACATTTTATTATTAGTTTTATCCATGATCTTTTTTCCTCTCCATGATGTGTAAAAATGAATTGACTTCATATCAGTTTTATTCAATTATTTAATAAAGCCATATTTTTAAAGGAAAAAAGTAATTCTTTCCTCAAACACTAGATACCAAAACAAAAAACAAATAATAAAACTAGGTACTAGTCTTCAGAGGCATGCATTTTATATCCATGGTTCATATTTTCTGTTTTAGCCTAATGCCCAGACATTGAATATTTGTAACCATTACCAAAATTCTAGATAAAACCAGAATTATTTGGTAGAATGTTCAATTAAAATTTTAAAGTTTTTTCTGAATTTTTAGTATTATGTAGCCAATGTTTATTACATGTGTGAAAGTTGGTCAGGTATAAAGTGAGCACCTGCCCTTCCTTGGAGGTCATCCACATCTCAGGATCACAGAGCATTCCTAGGAACTTTCACAACATGGTAAAGACCATTAGTTCTCATGCAACTGTGAAGTTGAATACTGAGCTACTAATGGTTTTGTGTTCCCGTATCAGTAAGCCATGTACCCAGGTATGTCATATCTCCTCCAGTTTGCCCAGATGTAACAATATTTTGCCATACATCTCAGAGTTTATCTTTGCTTGTCAAAATCCTTTATCCACTCCATAGCACTACTAAAGGCTTTAACCAGCAGTTTTGATCATGAAAAAGCAGTGGCTCAAATTGCTGAACCAGAGTGCTGATTAAATTGAAGCTATTCAAACCTGGATTGAGCACTTATTACATATGTGTGGAATACAAAGGTGAATAAACTCACAACCCTGATACTAACCAGCACACATAACCATTATACAATGCAGAAAGGGATAATGAGACGACACAGGTATGACCACAGTTATCTGAAGCGTAGAGGAGGGGAACGACACATTTAGCTGAAGGGATTGGAAAATGCATTTTGGAGGAGGTGGCATCTGAGAATGGCCATGTAGGATTTCAAAGGGTCTTTTAGGAAAAATATCTTGGGATATGATGAAATTCCATTCATTTGCAAGGCCCTGCAAGGGGCATGTTCTTTCCCCTACTTTCTCTCTGGAGCTTCACCTGAATATGTTCCTGTCCTTTCTCTGGTCTAGCCACATAGGCCCATCTTAGTTCCTGGTACCCTCTCTCCTGTACATGATTCCTACATATGTTATTCCCTCTGGCTGGAACACCTTTGCACCACCTTTTCACCTATGTAACTCCTAATTATCCTTCAGACCCCAGCCCAAGTGTCACCTCCTCAGGGAAGCCTTGCCTGGCATCTCTGATGAGATCAAATCCTCTCACACAGGCTCTCATGCCATTCATTTGTATGATCACTTGATTGAAGTCTGTGTGCCCCAGTGGATCATAAGCTCCACAGGGGCACAACTGTGTGTATTACTTCACCTTTGTATTACCTGCATCTGGCAGAATGTCTGACACCTACCAGGCACTTAATAACTAGGTATTGAATGAATATGTGAATTAATATGAGCCGAGGAAAGCACAGAGGTGTGTTTGGAAACTGGTAAAAAATCTGGTTTGACCGAAGAAATAATCTTCAAGCTTATGTTCAGAGACAATGATGACATACAAATTGTCCAGAAATGTTTTTCTGGTAAAATTAAATAATAGCTCCTGTTTCCCAGTGCATAAAACAATACATTCATGGATAGATTTCTCTATTTAAAGTTTTTCTCCTATATATGTTTTCTAAGCATTTGAAGACTTACAGTAGTCACAGTCTCTTTTTTTTTTTTTTTTTTTTTTTTTGCCTGTAAGCATCAGTGGACCACAAAATAAATGAATGTACAGCAAAAAATATTAGAAGAAAAAAGTTAATTATGATTAGTTTGACAGCATAATCATTATAGACATGTGCTCATGGATATTGTATTGTACATACATATAACAGTTACATTTTTCATGAAATAAGTTTTTCCCAATTGATAGGATCCCCTTTCTATTGCAAAGAGGTAGAAAAAATTGTTGGCCAGGATCAAACATTCATAGGAAAAATGTAAGTTCATGAAATCACCCACATAGCTTGAAATATTATAATTTTGCAACTGTGTAGACAAAACATCTGGATGATTAGATACATTTTTCATTTTCATCCCATTGTGTCAGAGTTATATACTCCTTCAATAGCCTAGTATCATCATGGCAACTTTATATCATCTATGTACATTTTGCTTTTGTTACATATTAATTATCTGAAAACAATTTAGGATTTAAAAATCACAATTACAATAGTATGCACTAATTATTCAGAGAATTTCACTCTATCTTTGTGTTGTTATCAGAGTTTCACAACTTTTCTATTTACTAACTCTAGGGTTTCTATTAAGAGTGTATTGTAATTCAGAACTCTAGCTTGTTCTAAGACTTTTTGGTCCATTATATTTTCCTAAAGTATTCATTTTATTCTTGTTTCTTCCTCTTTTTTATTTAATCATTAAATTATCTTATTTTATTTGGCTTTATACTAAAATAACACAATATATTATACTGACCTCACCAAAGCTAGACATATGTACAGCATTTACTTAATTGAACCTTTCTGGCTTGTCTTGTTCTATATTTAAGCCTCCATGATGCAATGCTATTTACTTGATTTATTGGGTTTGGCTTACATGTTTTATAAATTGTGACTGTTGGGAAAATTTTAAAGAGATTGACTTGGCCTGATTGGAGAGTTTTATATTGAGGACTCATTGCCACTGAAGTTACATTTGTTTTAAAAAATACATGCATTTTAATAAGGACCTTGATCTGGGAATAAATAACACTGGCTTCCAGTAGCTAGGACAAAAGGTTTCTTCCAATTTTAGATTATTTTTTCCTAGTTTAGAATTTAGTTGAAGGCTCAAGTTTATGTGATACCAAACACCGAGGTGAGGGGGTGGAAATGTAGTCATTGGAATGTTTTAGGATATCTGAATAGAGGACATTCTATAGGCCCTACATTCCAATGGTTTTCTGTATTGTCCTCTTTCCATCCAGAAATTTGGGCTTCTGCCTAAGTCCTTTTCTAAGGGCTTATACTCTTTTTCTAAGGGTATCCTTAGGGAAAATTGGTAAAGTAATAGTTACTTCATTAACCAAGTTTAACAAGGATTGCTGTCCTATAATATCCTCTGATGACAGGGACTAATTCAATATAAAATACTGCCCCTTTTTCCCTTTTATCTGGGGTTTAAATTCCTAATTTTGTATGTCTCTTGCTATGCCCAGTTATATATGGAGTGCTACTATGTCCAAACACTGTGCTAAGTGCCAGGGAGTCAAGACTAAGTTAAACACAGTCCCTGCCCTGAAGGAGCTCACAGAGACATAATGGAGTAGAGGCGACATGGACAAGGTGTAGCGGTGGCATTCCAGAAGGGCAGTGCGCCACGTTACTTTGCCAAAGAGAAGGAGGAACAGGGAAAACCAGAGAAGAGGTGACCCTTGAGCTGAGTCTTCTAAGCGGTTTGGGTCTGATCAGTTAGACAAGATGGGGAAGGCACTCTGGGGGAGGAGACAGCACAAATGGAGATGCAATACCTCATTCATTCAACCACTCAAAAAATTTACTGAGCAAGTTCTATGTGCTCTGAGTAGAACGTGTGGCTCTGCCTTAAGAAGTGCACTGTGCAGTAGAGAAGGAAGATCTAATACGCAGATAAGGTGAACACAGTACTGTAAGAAAATAGCAGAGGCATTCCCAGGGTGGAACAGAGCTGAGGAAGGACTTCCAACCCAGATGCCCATCCGGCTCGGTTTACAATCTCAGCCCCGCAGAGTAGGCTCCTGCTGCTCTGCGCCAAGGTGGAAACTTCTGGATCAAGCCCGCGTGGACTCTGTTCATCCCGTCGCTGTCCTTTCAGGGCTGCCCCCGTCAGAGGGCCTGCCACATGCTGGGCCTCTCCCCAACCCGTCCTACAATATCCTCTGATGACAGGGACTAATTCAATATAAAATACTGCCTTTTTTTCCTTTTATCTGTGGTTTAAATTCCTAATTTTGTATGTCTCTTGCTATGCCCAGTTATATATGGAGTGCTACTATGTCCAAACACTGTGTTAAGTGCCAGGGAGTCAGAACTAAGTTAAACACAGTCCCTGCCCTGAAGGAGCTCACAGAGACATAATGGAGCAGAGGCGACATGGACAAGGTGTAGCTATAAGGCTTCGCCAACAGCTACTGACCTCTGACTTGCTTATGCAAAGGGTCTTACCTTTCAATAGAATGTTGCAGTCTCAACAAACCAAGGCTTTTTCCTTTGTCTTGAAGTCTTTAGTAACCACTCCTCAGGTCACTTCTACTGGAGAATGATTTTAACTGTCCTGTGGTAGGAATGGCTCTTCTTATACCTCTTCTGAGCCACAGCTTGATCAGAGATAGGATTCCAATGTCTCATATTTCATTATCTTAGAATCCTCCAAATAAAAGCAGTGATATTGACTCAGAATTAGACACTTACGGGTGAGCATCCATACTCAGTCAGTTGTACGAAAAGGCTTAAAAAGTATTTTTCTAACAAAAACATAGTAAATGTAAAACTTCTAGGCTTCCTTGAGGACATAAAAATGTACTAAAATAATAGGCATAGCTGGGCATGGTGGCTCATGCCTGTAATCTCAGCACTTTGGGAGGCTGAGATGATAGGATCGCTTGAGGCCAGGGCTTTGAGAACAGCCTGAGCAATAAAGTGAGACTCCATTTCTACAAAAAGTTTTTAAAAATTAGCTAGGTGTGGTGGTGCATGCCTGTGGTCCTAGCTACTCAGGAGGCTGAGGTGGGAGAATCCCTTCAGCCCAGGAGGTTGAGGCTGCAGTGACCCATGGTCTGATCATGACATTGCGCTCCAACCTGGGTGACAGAGTGAGACCCTGTCACAAAATAATAATAATAATAATAATAATAATAATAATAGGTGTAATATATTTATTATTATGCCTGTAACTTACAGGAATCACTGCATTTAGACAGCAGTGATTTCTGCATATTTGTATATATTTTGAATATAATTGAATTGAAACAGAGCAATTGCCCCAATTCAGCATGATGCAGGGTAGCTCTTCTCTATTCTTCTACCTGTCTATACAATTTTTTTTAGAGACAAAGTCTCACTCTGTGGCTCAGGCTGGAGTGCACTGGCGTGATCAGACCATAGTTTACTTGAACTTACAGACCGTAGTATCCTTGAACTTCTGGGTTCAAGGGATCCTCCCACCTTAGCCTCCTGAGTAGGTGGAACTACTGGCATGTGCCACCATGCCTGGCTAATTAAAAAAGCCTTTTTTTGGTAGAGATGAGATCTAGGTGTATTGCTCAGGCTGATCTTGAACTCTTGGCCTCAAGTGATCCTCCCTTCTCCGCCTCCCAAAGTGCTGCAATTACAGGCTATCATATTATATTTTTATTGCTAAAAGAATAATATTATATATTTTGACTATGGTCATGGTCACATGAATTTTAGCATTTGATAAATTGTATAGAACTAAGCACGCACACACACACACACACACAGAGCAATTGTCCTAGACATTTATTCCAGAGAAATAAAAACTTATGCTCACACACAAACCTGTACACAAATGTTTACAGCAGTTTTATTTGTAATAGTCCCAAAGTGGAAATAATCCAAATGTCCTTCAGTGGGTGAATAGCTAAACAAATTGTGGTATATTCATACCATGGAATATTACTAAGCATTAATAGAGTCAAATTGTTGATATACACAACAACTTGAATAGATCTCAAGGATATCTCAAAAGTCTGTATATCATATGATTCCATTTATATAACATTCTTGAAATGACAAAATTACAGAGATGGAAAACAGATTAGTGGTTGCCAGAGGTTAGGGAGTAGGGTAGGAAGGAGGTGGCTGTGGCTGTGGCTATAAAAGGATAGCACGAGGGATCTTTGTGACGGAACTATTACATATCTTCACTGGTGGTAGTTACATGAAACCACACATGTGAAAATATCGCATAGAACTGAGTATATACACACACCCCTTCACACATACATGTATGTAAATGAGTGCACATAAAACAGAATAAGATTGCTGGACTGAATCGGTGTGAATTTTCTGGTGGCGATATTGTGCTATAATTATGCAAGACGTTGTCCTTGAGGGAAACTGGGCAAAGGGTATGTGGGATCTCCCCGCATTATTTCTTACAACTGTATGAAAATCTATAATTATCTCAAAATAAAAAGTTAGAAAATAATACATCAATTTCTCTGAACCTGGGGCTATTGTAAGAATTAATAAGAGAAAATATAGAACGCGGATCTTTGAAAGCTTTCTTTGTGTGTGTAAATCATTAGTGTTATTTTTAATTCTGAAGGGGCACCCCAGCATTAGGTTTTATAGTTCAAAATTACATGAAATTGATGGACCTCACCTTGATTCTATCTTTTACATTTGGAACTTAGAGTTGTTTTAATTTCTTTCACTTATTAGGGTCCACTAGTTTTGCTAACAACTTCAGCAAATGTGTCTGCTACTTAAGAGATTTTGTGTGAGACGTTGAATGCTGTATTCAATGGGTGCTCTCTATAAATACTGTTTAAAATTAGATGGCAAAGACTTTCAATTTACATTCTGCCAACTGTTTTACCACACTTTTTTTCTTGCCTGTTTGCCTGCCATGTTATCCTCTATAATGAGTGAGTTACAGTAATTGTAGCTGGAAAAATCATCATGCAAGGGGGGAAAAAAAAGCTCAAAACCTGCCTTATTTTTAAATCAGTAAAGCTTCTGTCATTTTTTGGCTGAGTTACAGCCTCACAGCAAAGTCAAAGAACCAGTAGAGTAAATGCCACGTGGGGAAAGGCTCAGTTGAAGCATAAATTAACTGTATTTCATTTTCCCTTAATAAAGAATTTCAGTTTTTCCACAGTTAACTGTATAATCAATTTGCTCCCCTGCTGGTTTGCTAACTTGCTGTTGGCTTTACTTCAATAATATTGAGCCGAGCCTGTAACGAGAAAAAGAGGAGGAGCTGATCTCACTGAGAAAAAGTACGCTGCTGTGATAGAACATACAGTTTCTCCTTCCTGGAATTTTTCCGGGCCTTTTATCCTTTAAAACCCTAAATATGTTGCTCCAAGACCCCCCACTCCTCTGGCCTCTCCACACCCATTATAATACCTGCTATATTCACTGAGCTATCGTAATCATGTTTTGGTGATGGGAGGATGTTCACGTTTTAAATCCTTCTCCGTGTTCTGCAGCCTTGGGCTTCCCAGCCTTGGAGTGCCACTGGAAGACTTTTGTGTTTGATTGATTGACTGATGTTTTATTTTCTTTTAAAAAATCATTTAACTATGCAAGAAGTAAGAAAGCCGCTTCCATGAGCATAACTCGACATCAAACACTGCTGCACAATCAGCACTTTAATTGTAAAATTATCCTACTGGAAGGGTTGGAGAGAGCACAGAAAAAATACATTCTATCATAACTGCTGATTTTGTTCTTCCTGCCCTTCCCATGCCTAGAAATTATACCCTATACTATGGGTTGGTTCACTAACTTACTTGTAATTCTACTTTTTTTTTTTTTTTTCAGCTTTCTGGATTACAAGACACAAGTTAAACATACAAGATAAACAAATATTATCTTTAGTCACAGAATCACCAGACAAAAAGCTCTTCAGAGCAAGCCGTCTCCACCCCTCCACATTGCTATTTCTGCTCCTCATGCCTAAAGCAGCACTTCAGTTTGAGGACGGCTCACTCGGAGAACTGGGAGAAGCTGTAGTGCACTGAAGTCAAGCTACCACAACCCCTTTATCGGCTCCAGGGCTGGGTGCCTAAAATTTGGTTTGTGCTTCAGATAGCTTCATAGTCACATTAACCCCTAAGGTACCTTCCAGAGGACTGGGGAAGAGTATAGGATTACAGAACTTCACAGATTCTTGGTATAGACATTCACAAAAACCGTCCCATTCTCAGCAGTGATTCTTTCTTTTGTTTCCCTTAGCTCCTTTTCCAATGATTATGGCACTTACTGTATAGTTTTGGACTGTATCTCTCGTTGCCATCATTCCTGGGTCATCATTACATAATAGTTTGGAATGAGGTTTTGTTTTTGTTTTCACCCCTAATTTTATTGTAAATCCCTATTTTTTTTCCCTCCCTGCCTTTCCCCCAGAGAGTCCCCAGGAAGTATTCTAATGAGCTGAGCTATTTTTCAATTTCGCTCAGTTTTTCCATCTGATGGGAGAGTCCATTTAAATTGATTTTTCTGAAAGAAATGGCTCTTTTTTTTTTCCAACAAGTTATATAAGAAGGAGTGAAAAGAAAGAGATGGATAAGAAAATATGCCATTTAACACAACCTTTGTCCTTCTGGAAACTTCAAGATTTGATGTTCACCCTAAACTATGCACAAAATGCAACAAAGCCTTCATGATTGTCCTGTCCTTGGAAGCTAAATCTGAGTCTGCTCAGCAATTCTACGTTTTCACTAAAATCACCAGATCAAAATTTCAGTTTGTCTTGAAATCAAAGCAACATACAAAATTCACACATACTACAGTGATTCTGTTTTACAGAATCCACAAGAAAATGAATAACAAAGACACATATGATTGAATTTCTCTTTGGCAATCACAGAGAATTACTTTTTGAGGAAAATATAATTAAGAATGGCATTTTATTTGAGGAAAACACCCTAACACATTGTCACTGAGTGGGTTAGAGCATTCCAAACTCTTTCCCTGTCATTTCTTCTTAAGATGCAGACCAGACTTAGGAGCATAGCCCTCAGTCCCATCAAAGCACACAATAGCTGGATTGGGGCAAAAAAAAGCACATTGGAGACAGTTGTTTGGCTGCTTTGGGACAAGCCATGACAAGCCCAGGCAATAATTTGAAAGAAACTTTTCCAAAAAGATCATGTAGCAAGCTCCCAATTTAGAAAGCAGTAGGGATCGTGTCCAGTCAAATAATGGTGGCCACACCCATTGTGTCCATTCCATTCGCCATCCAAGAGATGTGACTGACTCACTTAGAGTGACTGACTCACTTAGAATCCACTGAAAAGATGTTCCACAGACTTTTTCTTTGAGACAAGTTTTTTTTCTCCTAATCCCTGGTTGATAGTGAATTCATACTTTCATTTTTCATTTCCACACTTGCTGAAATGGTCATCATTTCTTAGGTCTTTGTTCTACTTTTTTCTTTTTGAGATAGGGTCACACTGTGTCACCCAGGCTGGAGTGCAGCGGTGCCATCACGGCTCACTGCAGCATCGACCTCCCAGGCTCAGGTGATCCTCCCACCTCAGTCTCCTGAGTAGTAGGACTACAGGCATATGCCACTATGCCTCGCTACTTTTTGTATTTTTCTTAGAGATGGGGTTTTGCCATATTGCCCAGGCTGGTCTCAAATTCCTGGGCTCAAGCCATCCTCCTGCTTTGGCCTCCCAAATTGCTGGGATTACAGGCATGAACCACCATGCCTAGCCCCTGATCTGTTAATTCACCATTACTGATCTTTGATAATCTTTGATATTCTCATTCTAATCAAATTCCTTGACAAAGGGAATCTGCATAGGCATAGTTGTTATTTCTAATAGACTTTTTTTTTTCTTGGAGCTTATAAAGTCTCCTGAACAAAGGGATAAAATGGAGGCTAATGCTAAATTTTTTTTTCCTTCTTGTCCTCAAGAAAATTAGAGGACTGAGGAAATCATTTATGAAAACAAAAAAAATTTTATTGATTTTTGTAGGGCAGGTAGCTATGGATATCTCGCTTCTGTGAGAAAGCAGGTAATATTTTTATAAGTATGCTAGAAGGTAAGAAATGCCTTTTTCTATAGCATGGCCGTGTTGAAAATATGTCTGTGTGCACAGACACACATACCACAAGCAAAACAAAACAAAAAATCAGAGTGAACAAAGAGAAGTCAAAATTGAAAGAGGTAAGACTAAAGTTAAAATTGAGTATACTATACCCCAGGGCTTTTTCTGAACTACTGCCCTGTGATCAGAAGCATTCAGTGTGACAATCGGCAAAGGTAGAAATTGGCATCATGGCTAAGAAAACAATTGCAAGAAAAAGTATGATGTTTTTGAAATGAGGAAAAAAACTACATTTTTCTTTTTTCCTTTGATACTAAACAGACACACACACCACTTACATCGCATGACTTAGAAAAAAATGTTAAAACATCCCCTGCTTCTCGTCTTACATGTTTTTGCTTAGTGCACAGAAAAGAATAGACTTAATTATTGTGGTGACAAAATAAGGCAGATTTATCATACAATGAGACTTGTTGCCTGGCTTTTTTTTTTTTTTTTTTTAAGAGACAGGGTCTTGCTCTGTCAACCAGGCTGGAGTGCAGTGGTGCAATCACAGCTCACTGTAGCCTCAATCTCCTGGACTCGAGAGATTCTCCCACTCGAATTCCCACTTGAATTCCCAAAGAGAAATTCAAGTCTCCTGAGCAGCTGAGACACAGGTGCCACACCACCATGCTCAGCTGATTAAAAAAAAATTTTTTTAGAGATGGGGTCTTACTATGTTGTCCAGGCTGGTCTCAAACTCCTGGCCTGAAGCAGTCCTCTCACCTCAGTCTCCCAAAGCACTGAAATTACAGGCGTCAACCACAGCACCCGGACTACCTGACACTTTAAATTAAAAATAGATTTCTGAAAATGAAGTCAACTTATACATTAAGTGTAAACTGAAAATTTGCAAGTTTCATGTCCCTTATCAAAAATCTCTTCTCTAACCAGTTAATTGTTAAGGAAAAGAAGATGAAATAGAAGCATCTGCTCTCATTTATGCATTTATTAATTATTCCACAAATACTTGTTAAGCACCTTCTAAAGTTTTGGGCACTATGAGGGTTTATATCATTTAGCGTCCCAAGAGTAAACAGATGGCACATTCAAATTACGATAATCCAGAGGGAGTTTATTTACAAAAGGGATTAATTTCAAAGGTGTGGGTAAAGCAGGATTATGCAGGAACTCAAGGCTAGCACCAGCAAAACTGTCACCACATGTAGGTTCTGAAGGAGAGGGAGAGAGCAAAGGAATATGACCAGGGAGAGAGCTGGCAGGATCAGGGAACCTCACAGAAAAGGAGCCAGGGGAATCAACACCTTGATCTTACCCTTCTTCCCTCCTCCAATCTCTACACAGGGATCCTCACTGACTGAATTCAGCCAGCATCTGCAGAGACCTGAGCCCATTGGCTGAGTCTGTGTGGGCAGCAGCCAGAGCAAAGACAGAGAGCAGAATGAACAGGAGGTCTGCAAGGGCAGATCCAAGACCCTCACATGTGAGTAGACCAGTGAACAGAAAGCACCTGTCCTCACAAAGTTGACTTGTTTATTAGAAAGCGTTGATGTCAACCTCTAACAATAAAAGTGTAAGTGTTTTTAGGCAAGTACAAATTAAGGGCTAATTTCCGGTTGGGACAGTATGAAATGCAACAAAGTAGCAACAGAATTGAATCAATGTGTTCTGAATGGCTGCTCTGTTCTTCAAAAGCAGGAATGTAAAATAATATGTACCTTTTTTTTATTTTTAGAAACCTTTCTCCTTGCTCTAATGGGGTGATAACCTAAGAGGTTGGAAAGAGAACAAAACCATTGTGTGAAACACAGACCTTATTTTTTGTTCCTTCTCTCAGCATAGGAGCACACAAGGGTGCTCTGCCCTTCTGGACTCCCTGGCACATGTCATACACATGAGCTAGAGCTCTCAGTAACTATTACGTCCTGAACAAATTCATATGTTCAAAACTAACCCTCAGTATGATAGTATCAGAAGGTGGGGCGTGTGGGAGGTGATTAGGTCATGAAGGCTCCATCCATGTGAATGGGATTAGGGTCCTTATAAAGAAGACCCCTGAACACTAACTAGCCCCTTTTACCATGTGAGGATATAGCAAGAAGGTACCATCTCTGAATCAGGAAGTGGGCCCTCACCAGACACTGAATTTGTTGGTAACTTGATCTTGGACTTCCCAGCCTCCAGAACTAAGTTTCTGTTGTTTATAAACTACCCAGTGTATGGTATTTTTGTTAAAGCAGCCTGAACAGATGAAATAACTCACTTCCTTTTATTCTCTCTCTCTCTCTCTCTTTTTTTTTTTTTTTTTTTGAGATGGAGTCTCAGTCTTGTTGCCCAGGCTGGAGTGCAATGGTGCAATCTTGGCTCACTGCAACCTCCGCTTACTGGGTTCAAGCGATTCCCCTGCCTCAGCCTCCTGAGTAGCTGGGATTACAGGCGTGTGCTACCATGCCTGCGTACTTTTTGTATTTTTAGTAGAGATGGGGTTTCACCATGTTGGCCAAGCTAATCTCAAACTCCTGACCTCAGGTTATCCGCTTGCCTTGGCCTCCCAAAGTGCTGGGATTACAGGCATGAGCCATTGTGCCTGGCCAACTCACTTCCTTTTTAAAACAAGAATTCTCTTAGTTTCAGTGCTACCTGTTCTTTAAGGCTAGAACTGGCTGGGCACAGTGGCTCATGCCTATAATCCCAGCACTTTGGGAGCTGAGTAGGGCAGATCACTTGAGCCCAGGAGTTCAAGACCAGTCTGGGTAACATGGTGAAAGCCTGTCTCTACAAAGAATACAAAAATTAGCCAGGCATTGCAGCACACACCTGTAGTCCCAGCTACTCGGGAGGCTAAGGCAGGAGGGTCACTTTTGCCTGGGAGGCAGAGGCTGCAATGAGCCATGATCTCCCCACTGCACTCCAGCCTGGATGACAGAGTGAGACCGAAAGAAAAAAGAAGGAAAAAGAGCTAGAATTTCTCTAAGTATCCTAACACTTATCTCTTCTTCTAATCCACCGTAATACACAAATCCTTTCATTTATAATGTGTGTGTTTCTTCTGTCTTTCAATCTTGACCTTAAAGTTGCTTAAGCACTCACAAATATTTTACACTATTTTTTTTTAAGATTCCTTTCCACAGCATCAAGTGCTGCAGATAATGCAGAGAGGGTACTTGGTTTGATTGAGTATGTTTGATTATTTAGATAGACTGTCCCATTAAAGTTAAAATAACATTTATTCTTCAACCTGCTGGATCACGATCCTCCACAGGTAGGTTGATCATATGTCCTGTTTTGCTTGAAACTGTCTCAGTACGTCTGTATTCTCTGAGCAAGTATTAACAGTTCTCTCCCTTCATTTATAAATATCCTGAAGAAAATATTTGCAATTCATATACCAGGTGAATGTCTGTAATATATAAAGAACTCTTACAACTCAGCAATAAAAAGACAACTCACTTTTAAAATGGGCAAATAAGGTGTGTGTGTGTTTGTTTGTTTGTTTGTTTTTGAGACAGGATCTCACTCTGTTGCCCAGGCTGGAATGCAGTGTCACCATCACAGCTCACTGCAACCTCTGTCTCCCAGGCTCAGGTGATCTTCCCACCTCACCCTTCCAAGTATTTGGGACTATAGGCACATGCCATATCATTCCAGGCAATTTTTTGTAATTTTTGTAGACATGGGGTTTCACCATGTTGCCCAGGCTGGTCTCAAACTCCTGGGATCAAGTGATCTGCCCACCTTGGCCCCCAAAGTGCTGGAATTACAGGCGTGAGCCATCTCACCTGGACTGGCAAATAATTGTAATAGACAGTTCTCCAAAGAAATATACAAGTGGCCAATGAGCATGTTAAAAGATGTTTAACACCACTAATCATTACGGAATGCAAATCAAAACTACAAGATACCATGTCACACCCATGAGGATAACTATAATCAAAAAAAGAGAAAATAACAAGACTGGGCACAGTGGCTCATGTTGTGTGATTCCATTTATGTGAAATGTCAGAATGGGCAAATCCACGCAAAACAAAAGTATCTCTGTGGTTTCAAGGGCCTTGGGAACAGAGAAAGGGGAGTGACTACTTAATGTGTGTGGAATCTCCTTTAGGGATGATGAAAATGTTTTGGAGATAGATAGAAGTGAAGGCTGTAAAACACAAAATATATTAAAAACCAATTAATTGTACACTTTAGAATGGTGAATTTTATGTGAATTAAATCTCAATTTTTAAAATTGCAAAAAAAAAAAAAAAAAAAGCTGACACCAACAACCTAAAAAACCCAAATAAAAACATAAAACTTCAATGTCTCCTGGTTTGAACAATTAATTATATGATCACTGTATTCATAGGGCAATTAGTAGGGAGTAAATGGAAGGAAGTAAAGATTACAAAGATTGCAAGGAGCTGGGAGTTGAAGATTCGGATAAAAATCTTCTTTCAAGACCTAGTTCTGTAAGAGATAGATAAATTAGCAGTACAGGTGCAAAGGTTTGTTTTGTATTTTCAGTCTACTGTAACCCAGGATCAAGGTCAGACTGAAATTCTAAAGATCCTCTTGAAGAGTAAGGGTTAATATTTCTTAGTACACAAGTTCCCCAACCTAACAAACTTTTAAGTAGAACCTTCAGATAGAGGAGCCTATTCGCCTAATGTTAATTCAGGAGAGGGCTTGGAGCTTGAGAATTTAAATGCTAAGCCTGCCAAAGTGTTCCTGATGGAACTGTTTTTTGTTTTTTCGCTTTTTTTTTTTTTTTTTTTTATGAGCCGGAGTCTCACTCTGTCCCCCAGGCTGGAGTGTGGTGGTGCGATCTCAGCTCACTGCAAGCTCTGCCTCCCGAGTTCACGCCATTCTCCTGCCTCAGCCTCCCTAGTAGCTGGGACTACAGGCGCCCGCCACCACGCCGGGCTAAGTTTTTGTATTTTTAGTAGAGACGGGGTTTCACTGTGCTAACCAGGATGGTCTCAACCTCCTGACCTCGTGATCTGCCCGCCTCAGCCTCCCAAAGTGCTGGGATTACAAGCGTGATCCACTATGCCCAGCCCCTGATGAAACTTCTGTGGCAAGATTTCCCTAGTCCTTACTATCTACCTTCCCCTGACCCTGGCATCGGCCCACATCCAAATGTGCCCAATGTCAGAGTGAGGGGCAGGTAGACAGCAAGGAGATCCTACAGCTGCTGAGTGGTCCCCTAGGCTCATGCAGAAATTACCACGGACAGGAGTTGCCTCCTCCTTCACATGTGGAGTGGAGATGACACTAATCCATCTTGCCCAAAGGTGACTGATAGAATGTGTATTAACCCAGTCCTAAAGCTTAAAAGATGAACTCACACTCCTATATAGGGAAATGCATTTGGGAGCTAGACATTTATAAGCCTAGTCTGTTCATAAGTAGAAAGCTATACTCAGTTTATTCCCCTTCTTTATTTCAAATCAAGTGTTGAATAAGAGGTTTCCTTATTAAATAAAATCCCCTGAAGTCTCAATGAGGTCCTTTCAAAGGGGTATCTATTCTGCCTGAAATTGTCACACCATCTTCTCGCTCCTTCCTTTTCTGTTCTCCCTCTTTTTCATTAAGGACTCTGTAGATTCAGCACTGTGAAACACACACAGAAGTAAAACACTGGATATTTGCCCTCAAAGACTTTACAGTCAAGTTGAAGAGACAAATAGAAAGAGAAAATGTTAGATAATGTTATGCTTTAAACAACATATGAGCATTGTAACAAAGCAATATATGATTACATTCTATGTGGTGGTATGGGAATTAGTGCTATGAGTTTAGGAGGGTAAGATACTTGTGAGATGAAAAAGATTGAGAATAGTTCATGTTTCATTTAAAGTAACTCTCATTTTGACAAACTCTTAAGGATTTTCTACTGACAATTGAAATATGGTGCCCATTGACAGGCTTGAAAATAGTTTTGCTTTATATAATTGTAATCACATTTGATCTGTACTATAAAATTCTAATACAACCTCCCATCCTAACTCCAAATTGGATAGCCTCTTAGCATTTATGGTAACAGGATTTGACCTATAATACATTGTGTTTATATAATACTCTATATTTAGCATCAAATGGAAAAGTTTTCCAATAATGAGCTTTTGGAACACAGTCAATTCACAGGAATCAAGTCACGCTCATGACAGCTCAGCAGCTCTGAACTGTTCTTGAGAAAAGAGTGAATGACAAGATGCAAAACTAGCAATTGTGCAAAGAACTGAACTGCTCCGTTCATCAAAACTTGACTGTAAACTTTCCTTCTAATTGACTGCTTGGCTATTTGACCTTTTTTTTTTTTTTTTGAAGGAAATTGTATTTAGAGTCCTTGGTCCTCTCACCCCGTAACTCCTAAAAATCTTTTGTTTTATCTCAAAGGTAGTACAAGTAGACTGTCGGCTAAATTATCTTGGAACACAGGCAGTCTCCAATTTTTAGTTTGACAATTAGCTCACTTAACCACTTTTTTTCATTTCTGAGAAGCCAAACCAATCCCAAACAAAACCAAATCAATGCCATTTATCAAAACAACACCATCACTGCCAATAGCAAATAAAAATTCGACAGTTACAATAAAAACCATTCCATGAGACAGGATTCCCCTGTTATCCTC
Organism: Piliocolobus tephrosceles; assembly: GCF_002776525.5. Lineage (NCBI taxonomy): Eukaryota > Metazoa > Chordata > Mammalia > Primates > Cercopithecidae > Piliocolobus > Piliocolobus tephrosceles. The sequence continues at coordinate 71,454,546 of NC_045440.1, forward strand.
ATTTTGCTGTGATGTGAGGCACATTTTGTGAGCCCTCTGTACTGAGAACGTTCAGACACAAAGAAATGAAAAGTTTTCCTGTTTCAGGTGTTTTTAGATACAGAATTTTCCATACTGGATTAGATCATTTCCCCATCAAAACCAATATCCTGCTTAGTCGACATGAGTTAATGATGGCAAAATGCTTTGAAAACATAAATACTACATACATGCGAGCAATAATGGGCTTCCATACTAGTAACTTTGTGGCTCCAAGCCCAGGCTCATGATAGGATACTTTGAAAAGACCATTAAATCTATAGAAGAGATGAAATATTTACAGATTAACTTTTTACTTCTTTTCACATTTTATATGACTTGAGCAAATAAATACTTTTTTAAAAAACCAGGAAGTGTTAAGAGTTAAGGATGTTTCCAGATCTAGCTAAGCATGTGTTTTGCTACATTCTTTATAATGTGTAAGTGTTTCTTGGGTTGGCTCTGAAGAATTGAGTTAAGCAGGTTACATGTAATTACAGGGCTCACTGCCTAGAAATGATTATTTTGTTCTTTCTGCCCTCCTATCGGAAAGGGAATGGGAAGACAAAGCTTTACCAAATAGTATTCTTAAGTTGAATAGCTTTAAATTTGCTTGGAAAGTGGGAGCCATTTTTTTTTTTTTTTTCCATTCTGTTTACCTGGTGTGTTTCAGGTTCGTCTATTTGTTCTTGAACTATGGGAAGAAACTTAAAATAAACTAAAGACCACAGTGTTTGCCTTTTTACTCTAAGTGTTGTTTATTGAACAGCTTTTTAAGATTAACAACCACTGAAGAATGTATGGGATTCATCAGCCAATTATGGTTACTTTGCTCTCTACAAAGGCTGAAAAAAAAATCACCCAACAGGAGTCGCTCATTTTTTTTGTTACTTTTTAAAAGGGATCTCAGATGTTTCATTTCAAAAGTTTCCAGATAACTTTACCATTTGTTCTTTATTTAATTTGGAATTGTTTAGATCATCTGAAGAACACTTGCTTTCCTAACAAATTCAGAACGATTAAGGTCTTGATGCTTTTAGGAGCTGACATTTTTACTAAAATTCTATTTGAGATTCCATCTAGATCAGATCTAATTTTTCCAAGCATTACTGGATAGCAGAGTTTATAAAATGAAAAAATTTGCCAAAATAATACTTAATATTTATATTTAGTTTCTATCTCAAAAATCCCAAAGCACTTTACATGCAAATATTTATCCTACTTTATAGATGAAGAAATTTGGGGACTAGAGTAACCACTGCAACATTGTGTAGCAAAAAAAAAAAAAAAAAAAAAAAAAAAAAAATGCCCAGAGCTGGAAACAGACCCTTTGTTCTAGTCTTGATTGTACTACCTTGAGCCTGGCATTTAACCTCTGTGGACCTCAGTATCTGCACCTATAAAAGGAGGGATTTGGGCGAGATATGCTGAGGACACTAACATTCTACACGTCTAAACTTCGAGGAACTTTTCTAAAGCAAGAAAAAGAATAAGGGCTAAATTTAATTTGTCAGAGTAGAAAGACAGCAAAGAGAGAGGAGAGAGGACTGGGAGTAGGAGATAAAAAGGTGTGGAAAGTGGTCTTGAGATGGATGTCATTGGGGACCAACCTTCTCAATGCACTGGTCAAGCGCCCGACGTTGTTGAGAACAGCACCTGGTGTTCTGGGCTTGCGTGTTTGTACCAGCAGGTATATAGTGGGATGTGTGCAAAATAAAGAGTTCCAGTCAGATGAGTGAGGAAAAACCTGTTGGGCACGTTGTTTCGAGTCATGTGTGCGTAGCAGTCATTAGATCTCTGGAGCTTTTCTATCTTTGCTAATTTACTTTTCATTTGCTTTTCTCAAACCAGCATAACCTACTAGAAGGTTCATAGCTACAGTTAATTGTGTGTACACAATGCCAAGCCATAAATTATACTCTTTCAGTTTCCAAATTAACTGACACCATCTAATTACACAATTAAAATTGTGTTTATGGTTATGAAAGCAATACATGCTTTATTGAAGAATATTACAAAAAAAAAGACAAAAAAAAAAAAAACATGTAAAATCGAGATTGACAATAACCCCGCCACCCAGAGGATGAATAATCAATCACTTTCAACATTCAGTATGTTTTCCTTCTGTGTTCTCTTCTATGAGCATATATACAATTTTTGTTTTCAAACCTGGGATCACATTGTATATGCAGATTTAAACCTATTTTTTATATTAAGAGTATATTGTTAGTACTTTTACATGATAAATGTACTTATATAGTAAGGGGGTATTTAATTCTGATGCCAAACATCTGGATGAAAAGTAAAAAGTCAGTCAATTATCTAGATATTTTTCCAATACCCAGATGTTTGGCACCACATCGACAAAACATTAAAATCCTTGACCAAGCTGTTCAGCTTTTGCACAGATGTCTGGCATTATGTAGGCAAACTCTCTCTGAACTGACGGACATTTTGGCAGGAGAGAGACACAGCATTTATTACATGCTCTGGGTCAAAAGTGTTTTAAAATTTAGCTTGTGTGCATGGGTAACCTTTTCATTGTTTCACAATGAATCAGCAGCGTGAAGAAAAATATATATATTTTAGGAACCCTTAATCCATTATGATGAAAGTCTGCTATCTATCTCTATTTTTGGTCACTTCTCAGTCTGTTGGACTGTTTGTTGACCTTGAGAGCTTAGCATAAAGTTGTTGTTTCTTTCAAGTCTTGGTCTTGAGAATTTGTACCCTAGTGATGGTTTTATTTTGTCTTTTTTCTATAATTAAGAAAATTCTTTCTGGCTGATAATTTTATTAACAGATTGCACTGAATATTTAAAAGTCATGTTAATGTGCCAATATCCCTGACAACAGTCCTGCCTAAAATACATTTAAAACGTTTAAAAAAGATATTTTTATGTTTTTCTGACTATCTTGTTTCTTGGGTTATAATTCTTCATCTAGCTCTGCATTAGTCAGTGTATATATTTTTGCATGTATACCCCTTTTTTGATTCCTTGAAGACATAATTTATAAAAATGTGATGAAGTACAATGTTATCCACCATTGTATCACACCAAATTTTATGTACTTGAGTACACATTTATAGTGATCTTAAAAATTAACATCCTTAATATATTTGTCTACTTCTTGACACTCTAAAAGTTATCCTTCGTTTTCCATCTGTTTTTCTTTTCATTAGTGTTGCTTTGATTATGTCTATTACATGTCTATAACTGTAAAATGTCTCTAATTCTGTGGCTGAAACAGAATAAAAAGAAAATCTATCCAATTTATGCCAAAGGGAGCAATGTAGCTGAATGATTAAATACATGAGTCAATTAGTAACGTGGGACTAAGTTCACATCTTGCCTTTTATCGGCAAAGAACTGTTCGGCTTGTCCCTCTGTGTTCTCCTGGCTCTGTCATTAACTTGCTCAATTGCCACTGGCAGGACATTAGCTTGGGCTATGCCTGAGCCTTTTCATCCTTCATCCATAAAAAATTACATACTCCCACACTGCTATGTTTTCTGGAATAATTTGTGAAGGTTCTTTGACATTATTAATATTAAGTGTTGTTATTGTTGAGTAACTTGATTTATATGAAGAAATTGCGTGAGAAAAACCAGGTAGATGTAAGTTTTTGATTTTTAAAAATATAAATAAACCACTGCACATTTGAGGACTGACTGCTTTGTTTCTTACAAGACACTGTAATCTCATTTTTGATTTTAGCATCTGGTTTTTTTGTGTATTATTTGCTTTTATGAATATTTTCTTCAGATTTATTGAGTGTTTTATTATGCCTGGTGTTTTTGCCCAATTGCAATTTCATTATTGTTTTATATTCTGGGTGCTTTTCTGGAGTCTGTGCAGGTCTAAGTAAGGCAGTCATTAAGGAGGTGATGATACGCCATTACTATTCTGGGATGATACTATCTGCACTTGATTGCTGTGTTTATATATTTTTTGTTTGTTTGTTTGTTTGTTTTTGAGATGGAGTCTTGCTCTGTCACCCAGGCTGGAGTGCAGTGGCATGATCTCGGCTCACTGCAAGCTCTGCCTCCTGGGTTCAAGCAACTCTCCTGCTTTAGCCTCCCCAGTAGCTGGGATTACAGGCGTGCACAACCACACCCAACTAATTTTTGTATTTTTAGTAGAGACAAGGTTTCTACTGAGCTTGTTGTTGGCTGAGCTGGTCTTAAACTCCTGACCTCAAGTGATCCACCTGCCTCAGCCTCCCAAAGTGCTGAGATTATGGGCATGAACCACCGTGCCCAGCCTGCTCTGTTTATATTTTTGAATAAAGATGAAAAGCTATAGCTACCCAGCTAAATATTCGGGAATAACTAAATAGTTGCATACTTTTCATTTTCATCCAAAGTTTGACCGTGCTAGGCCCTAAAAACCAGTACCCACAGACTTCTGACCTAGTGTTCTTGAGATGTAGATTTCTACTTGGCCACAAAGGTTGTTGTCTAAGTCTGCTTGTGTTTATGCTGCTATAACAAAATACCTTAGCCTGGGTAATTTATAAAAAACAGAAATTTATTTCTCACAGGTCTGCAGGCTGGGATGTGAAAGATCAAGGCGCTGGCAGGTTCAGGGTCTGGTAATGGCTTGCTCTCTACTTCCAAGATGGCACTGGTTGCTGTGTCTTCCAGAGGGGATGAACACTGTGTCCTCACATAGCAGAAGAGCAGAAGGCCAAAACAAGAAACTCTGTCTCTCCCTCAGGCCCTTGTATAAGGGTGCTAATCCCATGTATGAGGGCAGAGCCTCATAGCCTAATCACCTCCCAACAGCTCCTTCTCTTAATACCATTATCTTGGGATTTAAGTTCCAATGTATGAATTTTCTACAGACACATACATTCAAACCATAGCAGTTGTATATGTAGATATGCAAAAAATATAACCATGTTTGCACACAAGAAAGATTGTTGAAGGAAATGGTAGAATCAGTTTAAACATTTATTTCACAACTGATGATTGAATTCAGTCACTAATCGGTTGCTTTACGGTTAAGTAGTTGTTTGACAAACTTCAAAGTTATCTTTCACCTTTGGTATCTTTTTCACGTTCCTGTTGGTATAAGAATATTCTGGTTGTACACATTCTTAGGCAAATAAACTTTTCTTCTTTTCTGTTTTGAGACAGGGTCTCACTATATTGCCCAGGCTGGTCTTGGACTGCTGGGTTCAAGTAATTTCCTGTCTCAGCCAACCAAGTAGCTGGGATTATAGGCACCTGGTCTTAAATCTTAGTGACTATTTTCTACTGTCTCTCTCTCTCTCTCATTCTATTTCTCTTTCTCTCTCGCTTTTTTTTTTTTTTTTTGAGGTGGAGTCCTGCTCTGTTGCCCAGGCTAGAATGCAGTGGTGCGATCTTGGCTCACTGCAGCTTCTGCCTCCTGGGTTCAAGCAATTCTCCTGCCTTAGCCTCCCGAGTAGCTGAAATTACAGGCACCCGCCACTACACCCAGTTAATTTTTTTATTTTTTAAAAATTATACTTTAAGTTCTAGGGTACATGTGCACAACGTGCAGGTTTGTTACATAGGTATACATGTGCCATGTTGGTGTGCTGCCCCCATCAACTCATCATTTACATTAGGTATTTCTCCTAAAGCTATCCCTCCCCTAGCCTCCACCCCCACAACAGGCCCTGGTGTGTTATGTTCCCCTCCTTGTGTCCATTTGTTCTCATTCTTCAACTCCCACTTATGCGTGAGAACATGCGGTGTTTGGTTTTCTGTCCTTGTGATAGTTTGTTAAGAATGATGGCTTCCAACTTCATCCATGTCCCTGCAAAGGACATGAACTCATCCTTTTTTATGGCGGCATAGTATTCCATAGTGTATATGTGCCACATTTTCTTTATCCAGTCTATTATTGATGGACATTTGGGTTGGTTCCAAGTCTTTGCTTTGTGACTAGTACCACAATAAACATACGTATGCATATGTCTTTATAGTAGCATGATTTATAATCCTTTTGGCATATACCCAGTAATGGGATTGCTGGGTCAAATGGTATTCTAGTTCCAGATCCTTGGGGAATCGCCACACTGTTTTCCACAATGGTTGAACTAATTTACACTCCCACCAAGAGTGTAAAAGCGTTCCTATTTCTCCACCTCCTCTCCAGCAGTGGTTGTTTCCTGACTTTTTAATGATCGCCATTCTAACTGGCATGAGATGGTATCTCATTGTGGTTTTGATTTGTACTTATGACCAGTGATGATGAGCATTTTTTCATTTTTCCGTTGGCTGCATACATGTCTTCTTCTTTTTTTTTTTTTTTTTGAGACGGAGTCTCGCTCTGTCGCCCAGGCTGGAGTGTAGTGGTGCAATCTCGGCTCACTGCAAGCTCCGCTTCCCGGGTTCATGCCATTCTCCTGCCTCAGCCTCCTGTGTAGCTGGGACTACAGGCGCCCACCACTGCACCCGGCTAATTTTTTGTATTTTTAGTAGAGACGGGGTTTCACCGTGTTAGCCAGGATGGTCTTGACCTCCTGACCTCGTGATCCGCCCGTCTCGGCCTCCCAAAGTGCTGGGATAACAGGTGTGAACCACCGCGCCCAGCACATGTCTTCTTTTGAGAAGTGTCTATTCATATCCTTTGCCCACATTTTGATGGGTTTTTTTTTTCTTGTAAAGTTGTTTAAGTTCTTTGTAGATTCTGGATATTATCCCTTTGTCAGATCGATAGATTGCAACATTTTCTCCCATTCTGCAGGCTACCTGGATCATGTTACTTCTATACTCTGAAGGCTCCAGAAACTTTCCAAAATATTCAGAAGACAAGACCCTAAATGAAAAAGACTACAAGACCCTATATGAACTGGATCCCAACTACCACTCTCCCTGTCTCTCTCCCAAATCCAGCCACGCTGGGATCTCGATCTTCTTTACGGGTATGGTATGAAGCTAGCTTGTGTCTCAGGACTTTTCTATTACTCCATCCTCTACCTGGAAGCTTCTTGCCTTGTTGTATCATACGTCTCAGGCCTCTGTTCAGTGTTGCCTCCTCAGAGGGACCTTCCCCTACCGTATTTTATAAATTAGGTCACCTGCCCCTTGTCATTCTCAATATCCTTCATTTGCTTTATTTTTTTCATGGAACTTTTCACTACCTGAATTTATATTACAATACTTCTGTTTATAGTTTGTTATCTGTCTCAGCTGCCAGCATGCTATCTTTACGAGAGAAGGAATTTTTTGTTTCTCTTGTGCATTGATGTATCCCTAGCACCTAAATTGATTTGGCACATAATATGTGCTCAATAAATACTTTTTACAAAAAAAAAATGACTCAGTGTTTACTAATACAGGACTGGGATTCTCTAGATTTGTATCACTCTCATGTTGCTCTGGGTTTGCAAAATTATCATAGCTGGCTGGGCACAGTGGCTCATGCCTATAATCCCAGCACTTTGGGAGGCAGAGGCAGGTTGATTGTTTGAGGTCAGGAGTTTGAGACTAGCCTGGCCAACACAGTGAAACTCCGTCTCTACTAATAAAACAAAAAAGTAGCCACATGTGGTGGCGGGAGCCTATAATCCTAGCTACTCTGAAGGGGGAGGCAGGAGAACTGCTTGAATCTGGAAGATGGAGGTTGCAGTGAGCCAAGATCATGCTACTGCACTCCAGTGTGAGTGACAGAGCAAGATTCTGTCTCAAAAAAAAAAAAAAAAAATTATCATAGACATGTGTACATTCCTGAAAGCACAATTATCAGCAAATAACATTTCCTGGACAATTTACCTAAAGAAGAGTAGAATCTAAATAATATTAGAAGACAGTTGAATTAGATCCAGTCAATCAACAACCTGATTTGTCTTTTCAGCTGCGATGATAATTTCCGGCAGGTGACCCAGACATGGGCCTGTTGGCTTGTAGCATGACTGGGGTTAGATGTGCCATTCTCATGTACAGTGAAAGCAATGTGAGGGCATACCCACTGTCTGTGTTATTAGGGTAAGTTTTCTTTTCCATCTTGATTCACCTCACAAATCACTGGATAATCTGTGTTGTGGTAATTTCCTATGTTCTTAAAAGTATTTACTTCCCACATTACTGAAAACTTTAAAAGACCAGAGGTGACCAGAAAGGCCTAGCCACTTCACAAAAACTTCCCTTTTATGAATGCTTGTGGTTAGTCGCATAAGAAGTATATGTTGACTTCTCTTCATGTGTCAAATTATGTGGGAGGCACTAAGAAAAAGCAAAAACACAATAGCCCTGCATCAGGATCACACTCTCACCTCTCATTCATGGTATCTGCTCTGGAGAAGTTTATAATCTATTCAAAGCTAAATAGATCACGAGGGGTGGATCACGAGGTCAGGAGTTTGAGACCAGCCTGACTAACATGGCGAAATCCGGTCTCTACTAAAAATACAAAAATTAGCCAGGTGTGGTGGCAGGTGCCTGTAATCCCAGGTACTCAGGAGGCTGAGGCAAGAGAATTGCTTCAACCTGGGAGGTGGAGGTTGCAGTGAGCTGAGATTGTGCCATTGTACTCCAGCCTGGGCGACAAGAGCAAGACTCCATCTAAAAAAACAACAACAAAAAAACAAAATAAAACAGAAACCACATAAAATGGAGACTAATGTGCAACTATATAGTTAAGAGCTACGTTGATGGGTTGAAATACATATTACAGGAATTGAGGGTTGAGCAGTCATTGACTGGATTGGACCTTTCAGAGAAGGTCAGAGAGCCAAGGAAAGCTTCGTAGAGAAGTGGACACAAGACCCAGTCTTCAAGGATGAGGGACTGCAGGCACAAGAAATTCACTCAGCTGGTAATGACTCAGCATCAGTTTGGTCACCATTATCAAAACGTTTTGAATGTGTAGCTGCGACCTAAATAACTTCCCAGAGGTAAATGCATCTTGTAGGTTTACAACAAGCACTATTATTAAAGTAGTCTATATAAGGAAGCTACTCCAGAAAGGAATTCAAACCCACACATGATTAAGCAAGAAGGATGAATCATACTCAAAATGGAGGAAATAACTATGCAAGACTTAAATAACTACTGGTGCTTAGTTTAAAAGGTTTTTTTTAATTTCTCCCCCAAAAGTTTTTCTTTACTCCCCAAATCCAATAAAATAATTATATTTAACTTTATCAGTATGAAACTTACTGCCAAAGAAAATAATCACAATACTTATGTTGCTGTATTAGTTATTGCAAAATTGATAAAAGAAGATGCAACAGATAATGTACTCTTATTAATACATGTGGAATCAGTAATCCTGCAACAGTTTTATCAAGGAGCTGTGATTAATGCCAGTTTGAGGTGGCACAAGTGAGGTTCAAAACTGACATTAAGCCAAGTACCTAAGCTCCCGCAGCTTGTAAGTGGCATTGCTACTGGGGCTTGAAGTCTGGTCTGTCTGGCTCCATAGTACCACCCAGACCTGCCATAAGGAAACTAAATAAGGGGGGCACGGTGGCTCACGCCTGTAATCTCAGCACTTTGGGAGGTGGGCGGATCACAAGGTCAACAGATTGAGACCATCCTGACTAACATGGTGAAACCCCATCTCTACTAAAAATACAAAAAATTAACCAGGCATGGTGGCATGCGCCTGTAATCCCAGCACTTTGGGAGGCCAAGGTGGGTAGATCATGAGGTCAGGAGATCCAGACCATCCTGGCTAACACGGTGAAACCCTATCTCTCCTAAAAATACAAAAAATTAGCTGGGCGTGGTGGCACACGCTTGCAGTCCCAGCTATTCGGGAGGCTGAGGCAGGAGAATCCCTTGAACCCGAGAGGCGGAGGTTGCAGTGAGCCGAGATCACGCTACTGCACTCCAACCTGGGCGACAAAGCGAGACTCCGTCTCAAAAAAAAGAAACTAAATGAAAGCAGGTTAAGTAGAAGAAGGAAGCCAGTCTATCATGGTCAACAAATGAACAATACACTCACACATAATAATCTGCCAGGTATACAAAAAGATTCCATCTACTATCAGTCTAGGGCACATCACTTCCAGCAAATCTTGCTTTTAATTTTAACAGCACTGCATTATTCACAATACTTACTTTGACCTTTCAGTTTTCTATTTTTACACTGATTTTTACATGAAACTTACACATTAGCAAGAGAAGCACTTTAAATCAATCCCAAACAAAACACAAAATGAAAGTCTCTGACTCAGGAAAGATTGGGAGGCAAAATTTTGACCTTGTGAGCTGCACGCATTAGGAGCACTAGCAATCTTTGCCAGCCAGCAGCCAGTAGGAAGTAGGCAGAGGGGTGGGGATAAACGCCAGGATAAGGAGGCAAGACCGCTTCCCAGTTCTCTTGAGTTACTCCTCTATTTTATTTTGTTTGGATTTTCTTTGGTAGAGATGGGGGTCTTGCTACGTTGCCAGGGCTGGTCTTCAACTACTGACCTCAAGTGATCTTTCTACCTCAGCCTCTTAAAGCACCGGGCTCACAGGCATGATCCACAATGGCACCCAGCCTTGCTGGAATTTTTTAGGTCAAATCTGCCCATGTCTTTATAAGAAGCATATTTCAAAGGCAAGTACTAGTAATGTTTATATCAGCTGCTATTTTACATTGCTCAGGCAGTGTTCTCTTTCACTAATGCTATTAACTGAACATTGGTTCAATTGCTTGGAATGGAAACAATTATATGTAACATTTCATAGTTATTGTTCTTGACATATATCAAAAGAGAAGTGACACTGGATGTGACAATTCAAAGAAATTCCAATATGGAACACAACTTTTGCCCCCATTTTTTCCTGTGTTTTCAAATAGAGATGCTGAGCTTTATTTCTCACACTAATTTGTTGGGTCCTGCTCACAGGACAAGAGTGAGGTCAGTATGATACAGGAGTGCTGGGAAGGGAAAAGCGTGGTCCCTTTAAATGATACTGAATGGGGGAAGGGAAGCGCTGGGTAGAGAAAGGCGGATCCCTGGCTATGGCTCCACCCGCAGGCACTCCTGCTCTCCCGCCCAAGTGTTGCGTTTTCCAGGATCTCCCTGGCCCGCCATGCCCCCATCCTGGGCCTACAAAAACCCAAGAAGGCGGGCGCGGTGGCCTCATGCCTGTAATCCCAGCACTTTGGGAGGCCCAGGCGGGCAAGTCAGGAGGTCAACAGGTCGAGACCAGCCTGGCTAACATGGTGAAACCCCGTCTTTAATGAAAATACAAAAATTAGCTGGGCGTGGTGGAGGGCGCGCCTGTAGTCGCAGCAACTTGGGAGGCTGAGGTAGGAGAATCGCTTGAACCCGGGAGGCGGAGGTTGCAGTAAGCGGAGATTGCGTCACTGCACTCCAGCCTGGCGACAGAGACTCCATCAAAAACAATAACAACAACAAAACAAAACAAAACAAAAAACCCCAAGACCTTTGCGGGCAGACACACAGCCAGCCAGACATCGAGAGGAGCATATGGGCAGAAGATGCAAGTGGCTGGTCCTCGAGAGGACGTTGAGAGGAGCGTGCCAGCAGAAGAGCACACACCGACAGGCACGGGCACACCACCGGAAGGCCATGCACCAGCAGAATGATGCGGAGTTTGACCGGGCAGTCAGAGGAGAGCATGGGCCGCCAAGGGGCCCGACTCCAGGGGAAAACCGTCTCCCTTCTGGCTCCCCCATCTGCTCAAAGCTACTTCTACTCAATAAAACCTTGCACTCCAAGCCCACGTGTAATCCGATTCCTAAGGTAAGCCAGGGCAAGAAACCCCAGGATACAGAAATCTTTCTGTCCCTATGATAAGAAAAGGGGTGTAATTGAGCTAACACAAACTACTTATAGACGGCAACCTAAAAGATCACTTTGTAACACACGCCCGCCCACTGGGGCTTCAGGAGCTGTAAATATTCACCCTTAGACACTGCTGTGGGATCGGAGCCCCACGGTCTGCCCGCCTGTATGCTCCCCTAGAGGTCTGAGCAGCAGGGCACTGAAGAAGCGAACAACACCCCATCACACACCCTGCGAGGGGGACAAGGAAACTTTTCCCATTTCAAGTAGATTGCCCTGGTGCTGGAGAAGCAGGAAAAACAGGACCTGCGGATACCCAGGAGCCCCGCAACTCTGGCTAGAGTGAGGCCTGAAATCACGCTCGAGAGACGCCACAGTTAGAGATAATGGCACCTCTTTTTGTTTTTTTTTCATTTTTAATTATTTATTTTTTGTGAACTGGGGTCTGCCTCTGCCACCCAGGCTGGAGTACGGTGGTGTGATCATAGCTCACTGCAACCTGGAACTTCTGGGCTCAAATAATTCTCCTGTCTCAGCCTCTGAAGTTACTGGGATTATAGGCAGGAACCACTGCTACTGCGTTTACTTTTTAAATTGTAGTAAAATACACATCACATAAAATTTACCATCCTAATCATTTTTAAGTATACAGTTCAGAGGTATTAAATACACTTAAAATGTTATTCTACCAACACCACCATCCACCTCTGTAATTCTTTTCATCTTGCTGTTAAAATTATGAGAGGCCATTGTTTTGGACCTAGGCCAAATCAGATCAGACCTCTTTCTGCACTAGGCCCCAACAGACCAGACCAAACCAAAATGGAGTCACTCATGCTAAATGAGACATAATCAAAATGAAACTAAGGAAGCTGCAAAGCTTTGCTGCCATTTTTAGGTTACTACTTTCCTAATTCAGCGATTTCTTGGTTACAACAAAAACAGACCAGTTTTTTTTTTTCATCACCTGAAAACAGGAGATTACAGCATAAAGAGGTCCCTTCTGTTCTAACCCTTACCAAAAAACAAAACAAAACAAACAAAAACCTGAAGTCCTTGTTCTCACATTTCAAAACTCACTGTTTTGCTGTTTCCCACTGAGATTTGAGACCAAATAAGTACACTGACAGTGGTGACAGAGTGACATCAATGTCTAGTTTTGGCCAATCAAAATTGAGAGGTTGACCAAAAGGGGGCAATTGTTTAATTAAGTTTTGCCTAACTCTGCCTCCTTACATATTTTAAGTTTGGTCTAAAGGTTTCTCCATACATAGTGAACTGTAACCTGACTGGAGGTGTAAACAGACTGTAACCTACTCTTGTGCCAATCATCCAGTTTTGGCCAATCGTAGGTGGCCAGCTGATCGAACGTATTCAACACCCAGCTGTAACCAATCTGGCTGTTGGTGTACCTCACGTGTGTTTTCTGTATGTCACTTTCATTTTTCTGTCCATAAATCCTCTCTGACCACGAGGCAGTGCCAGAGTTGCTCCTAACTTATTGAGGGAGGCGGGGGTCTGCCTGGTTCTTGAATTGTTCTTTGCTCAATTAAACTCTGTTAAATTGTTTAAAGTTTTTTTTTTTTTACATTGCAAAACTGAAACTGTACATTAAACACTAACTCCCCATTCCCTTCTCCCCCCAGCCCCTGACAACCACCATTCTACTTTCTGTCTCTATGACTTTGATTACTCAAAGTATTATTGGTACCCCTTTATGTGGCACCTTGGTGACTGAAGACCAGGTTCAGGGAGGTTTCTGTGTTTGGGGTTTTGTTTTTTGGTTTTGTTTGTTTGTTTGTTTTGTTTTTGTTTGAGACAAGGTCTCACTCTGTCACCCAGGGTGGAGTGAGTGGTGCGATCACAGCTCACTGCAGCCTTGAGCTTCTGGGCTGAAGTGATTCTCCCACCGCAGCCTCCTGAGTAGCTGGGACTATGTGCATGTGCACCATGCCCAACTAATTTTTAAATTTTTTTGTAGAGGTGTGGTGTCTCACTGTGTGGCCCAGGCTGGTCTCAGACTCCTTGCCACAAGCAGCCTTCTCACCTCAGCCTCAGCCTCTCAGAGTGCTGAGATTACAGGTATAAGCCACCAGGCCTCACCAGGTTCAGGTTCCTAATGTTAGTTATCCATCTATGAATACCAACATGCAGCAGTGGTAATTATATTAAAACCTACTATAATTTTTTAAATCTTTTTTTTAAGACAGAGTCTTGCTCTGTTGCCCAGACTGCAGTGCAGAGTGGCATGATCTTGGCTCACTGAAACCTCTGTCTCCTGGGTTCAAGCCATCTTCTGCCTCAGCCTCCTGTAGCTGGGAGTACAGGCATGTGCCACCACACCCAGATAAAATTTTTTTTTTTCGTATTTTTAGTAGAAACAGGTTTTCACCATGTTGGCCAGGCTGGTCTTGAACTCCAGACCTCAAGTGATCTGCCCGCCTTGGCTTCCCAAAGTGCTGGGATTACAGGCGTGAGCCACCGCGCCTAGCCTGATTTTCATATATATTACATATTTTATACATATATATTTAATATAATTTTTAACATCTGAGCATTATTATATTACAGTTTTCAAGATCTTAGCATTATCATAATATCCTTTTTATTTTGTCTTAAGCCTCTCCTGCCAGCTCTAAAAACTAGTAGAATAAAAACCTTAGGTACTAAGTTATATTTTATTGTTTACCATTTTCTCTAATTTATTATTTCAACTCAGAGTCAAAAAAGAACACAAAAAGCTCGTTCAAACACATTGGTAATATGACAGTGAGTAGCACTTGAGAAACACAAGCCACTGAAGCCAGACACAGGGGCTCACACCTGTAATTCCAGCACTTTGGGAGGCTGAGGTGGGAGGATCGCTTGAGCTCAGGAGTTCGAGACTAACCTGAGCAACATGGCAAAACCCAGTATCTGCAAAAAAATACAAAAAAGCTATTTAGCTGGGCATGGTGATGAGTGCCTGTATTCCCAGCTATTCTAGAGGCTCAGGCAAGAGGATGGCTTGAACCCAGGAGGCAAAGGTTGCAGTGAGCCAAGATCATGCCACTATACTCCAGCTTGGACAACAGGGCAAGACCCTAAGAAAAACAAAACAAACCACCTTTCCTTGTGGATTATATTGCTGGGCAATTTACTATTTGTGGAAATACAGTGTATCAACTATTATTTTCTCCCAGAAACAGTGCTGTAACAGAAGGGTAAAGTTCCTGACCTACGGCCTTATGCCAACTTTTACTAAATGCAGGACTTAATAAACTATAAATGATATATTTTAGTTTCATAGCATAAAGCTTTCTAACACACATAAATCAATTAAGTAGTGCTACAAATAGTCAATAAACATAAAATCCATTTAATATGGTGCAGTCTGTTTGACCACATCTTCCTGCCAACTATTACACTGAAGCAAAACAACTCCAATGGGCAGGCTTATTCGTTTTATGGATTTCAGGATGATTTCCTTGAGGACATTTTGACAAGTATATTGAAGGAAAGTTTGGGGCAGTTATGTGATGCTGTTCTGGAAAAGAAAGAAAAGTCAACTCAGGAGTGATTACTTGCCATTCTCTCGTTCTCTGATAGTCAATTTTCCTGTCATAAAACCTAGGGATTAGAACTAATCGCAGCCCGCTAGTGTGGTTAAGGTTGGGATTCGTTTTCTCAAAAGGGGAGAACAACATATGTTCATGTGAGAAACTGCCTGTTTACGTGTCAGAAGTTACAACATGGGTGTAATTGGCAGAGGGCTGTAAGTGTGAATGGCTATGAGTACAAATCACTGTAAAGATTGCTTGCACGATTTCCCCCTCCAATTTATCACTGAGTGGAAGAAACGTGCGCGGGGAGATCTTGGTTCTTGACATCTCAGTTAATAAATTCAAGGCAAAAATGGGCAGACTCACAGAAGGCCTGAGAGTCCTGAACTAGACCTTCAAATCATCCTAAATGTCACGTCAGTCTCCTGTTCTGTGACAAGAAATGGTCAGTTATCTGTTAAGAACCCAATAAACGTCACGCAAAGTGGATCTCTAATAATTATTCTCCAAATCTTGTGATAAAATCCCGAGCTTTATGTCAAGCCAGCCCTGTGTGGCAGGACACCGTGAGCAGTACAATTTGTTCTAACTCAGGTTGAGGGATAAAAGAAACCACTCATTTAATCTTGTATTACATCAAAATTGATTTGGTCAAAAGTCACAAATTAGTTCAGTCATTTTTGACAGCATGGTTTTTATCAGAGGACCAAAAGCTTGGTTAAGTGATGGGAGAGAAGGGGAGAAGATTTTGTTTCCAATCTTGGGAAAAAGGCTTGTGCATCAAAATTATTCAACTATTATTTTCAGATACCATTGTTCACAATAACTTTCCTAGAGCTGTGTTTATTTTTTGCAGAATGCACTCTGTCAGTTACATTGATCTTAAAAGGCTTAGTTATTCTTTTCCTTGCTGTGCAACCAACTCCACCAAAGTTGTGTTTATCTCTGCTTGTTTTCTAATCCAGTGGAACCAAGGAGGCAAGATGGTCAGGTATGACAAGATTTCCCCGTGAAATGGAAACTGCTGTTTATCTAGTATGTTGCAAAAGTGGTAGTCTTGCTCTCTGATCACTTAAAACATACCTGAAAGCAAGAAGGTTCTCTCCTAAAAGCCGGTAAACACAATGTCACAAACCAACCTGTCTGCCATAAAGGCACTGGTGATGTCCAGAACATGTCCTTCAGGAGGTCAAACAAGTGACACTCTCAGATTCTGAAAGTGGGGAGCCACCACCCCTTTAGGCCCTTCTAAGTATGGAAGAGAGGAAGTGAACCAGTGATTAGTTTTGCTTCTTTAGAAAATCCAAGTTTTTTTCAGATTATTTCTTTTTTGCCTTCATCCCAGAGAGTAAAATTCCTTTGAAACAAGGAAGCATTTCTTTCAAGAACACCTCTATCTCCTTTAGCTTTTGTTTTCTGATGGTCAACCCCACCCATTGTTTCACTTGACAAGTAAGGGAAAGAAAGATTTTTTTTAACTCGTCTAAAGAAGGAAAACCTGTGTGAATGGATCTTGAAACCAGTGGAGTGGATGGCCACTGTGGACAGGACTAGGAGCAAAGAGGTGCACTAAAGCCAGCCTTTACATGGGGTCGCCCCACCCAAATTCAAAATCTGTTTAACCACCAACTCACCATAAATAAGAAGATAAGTCCTTTAAGCAAAGCAATGGAACTCATTAAGAGGTACTTTTAAGACATCTCTCAAACGTACACAATAAGCCATATTAAGGATCATGAAATAATAATATCTACCATTTACTGGCACTATGTTGCTAGCCTGGGCAACATAGTGAAACCTTGTTTCTACAAAAAATAAAAGATTAGCCAGGTATGGTGGTCCGCCTGCAGTCCCAGCCACTTGGGAGGCTGGGGCGGGAGGATCACTTGAGCCCAGGGATTTGAGGCTGCAGTGAGCTATGATCATGCCACTGCACCGCAGCCTGGGTGAGAGGGTGAGGCTCTGTCTCAAAAACAAAAACCAAAAAAATCATCTGGAGAGTGTGTTGAAGCTCAGATTGCTGCCTCTCCCATCCCCTGGAGTTCCCAGGTGATGGTAATGCTGCTGGTCCAGGAACTACACTTTGAAACCACTGGCCTAGACTGTTATCTAGCTTACCTCTTCATCTCTCCACCAGTAACCTCATCATTTTCTAATCCAGGGATCAACAAACCCTGGCCCTTTGAGCCAAATCAAGCCCACAGGTTGTTTTCATAAATAAAATTTTATTGGAACACAACCATGCCCATGTGTTTACACATTGCTCATGACAGAGATCGCATGACCCACAGAGCCTAAAATGTTTATGATCTGACCCTTTACAGAAAAAAATTATTTTGGACCTCATCTTTACCATGCTACAAAAATGGTGTTGCCAAAAATACACCTATCCAGTCACCCTCTAACTTAGAAGATGGTTTCTCATCACCTACATAGTCAAGTCCCATGTTTTCTATGGTGTGACAACCTGTCCAACTCTGTTTTACCTATCTCTTTGTACCCTATCCAATAATTTAACCATCCTGAAATTCTTCGTTTTTTTCAAACAGTTCAAATCCTCACTGGTTTCCAAGTCTTCCCACATCTTGTGTCTCTATGTACAATATCTTTCTCTCACTTCTTCGCAGGATGAGCAACCACATCACATGAGTTTAATTTTTTTTCTTAGATCTGCCTCATTTGTCAGTTTATTTTTTGGGATTTCAACTATTCACTCTGTCACTCAGAGACAGGGAGAATGAGGACAATACTGCCTGCCCATTCATTCCACATACTGAGTTTATGTTTGTGAACGAACATGAGATGTGAGATTTTACACTACCGTTCCCTCAGTCCACTCAGACTCCCGGTGCCTGTCCTGTGTTAGTGTGAGGCTCTCACCACAGAGGGTGTAATCCCAGTGTTGAAGGATAACCGTTTTTCATACAACAGAGCCAATAAACACAAGCCAACTTCTGCATCTGGTGCTCAAAGAAGCAGCAGCAATCTGTTCCAAAGCTGGAGGAAAACTGGCTGTGTAGGGCTTACTGGATACTGGGTATCTAGATACTAAATACCTAGGTGCTGTACTTCATGGGTGATTTAAGGGTTCACTTCAAACATCAACATTTATTTGTTTATATTTTATTATTATTATTTTTTAATTTTTTGAGACGGAGTTTTGCTCTTGTTGTCCAGGCTGGAGTGCAGTGGCACGATCTCGGCTCACTGCAACCACTGCCTCCCACGTTTAAGTGGTTCTCCTGCCTCAGCCTCCCGAGTAGCTGGGACTACAGGCACATGCTGTCATGCCCGGCTAGGTTTTGTATTTTTAGTAGAGACGGGGTTTCACCATGTTGGCCATTTTGGTCTCGAATTCCTGACCTCAGGTGATCCACCTGCCTTGGCCTCCCAAAGTGCTGGGATTACAGGCGTGAGCCACTGCACCCGGCTAACATCAGCATTTAGAACCTAAACCCTAAATAAAATCTAACTCACTCTTTAAACTTTGGCGCAAATGTCGTCTCTTCTCATTTGCTCTGATGTAGGTCAGTCTTCCTTCGTGCTTCTGTAAATACCATAGTTCCTTCAGTCATTTGCACATATCTGTGTTATAAGGTTGAACTGTAATTATTTATTTAATTATCAGTCTGTCTCCATTAGGCAGTGAGGTCACCAAAGACAAAGGCATATTATTTATTTAGCTAGTTTTTAGAGATGGGGTCTTGCTAAGTTGCCCAGGCTGGAGTGCAGTGGCTATTCATAGATGAGATCCCACTACTAATTAGCACAGAAATTTTGACCTACTTCATTTCTGACCTGGGCCAGTTCACCTCTCCTTAGGCAACCTAGTGGGCCTCACTCCTGAGAGGTCATGATACCAATGCCAGTTTTGTGTAGACACCCAATGAGCATAGCTCACTACAGCCCAGAAGTTCTGGGCTCAAGCAGTCCTCCTGCCTAAGGTCTCAAGTATCTGGGACTACAGGTACGTGCCACCATGTCCAGCAACAAAGACATACTTTAGTTATCCTGTGTTTGTGTCTGTCTCAATACATAGCCTAAGTATTAAACATTCAGCAAATGTCTATTGATGAAATGGATGAAGTCCCACCTCCCATTTTAGACCACTTGTCCTTCTCAGAAATGATCTGTGAACTCCTAGTGAATGTTTAGTTAATGTCCACGGTTTATCATTTCAATGCATTTTAATTCTTCCAGTATTCATTTTTCTTCTCCACTAGATTTAAACATAGTCATAGCAGAATCAATATGCTTACCCCATCATGAATAAAAAATATTTGTTAATGAATTGATTACTACTTTGAGCATGACATATTTTAAAGATCAAGAGAAACTAATCAAGTTAGTTTTTACTTGGTCAGAGACTTATTTGTGCCTGCTTATCTAAAGTTATAAAGGGCCCCAAATATGGCTCCGTGTTGCAGAGGGTCTTTCTCTTCTTATATCCACAGAGCCCATATTCACAATGTATCACACTTACCTCAAGGTGTTGTCTGGAGTTTCCTAGGCTGTGTCCTTTGCCTGGAATGCTCTCTCTCTCGCGCTGGCTGGCTTCTTCCCACCAGCTGTGGCCAGGGCTGTTCCTTATTCCTTCATCAAAACTCACTCTGTGCCGGGTGTGGCGGCTCACACTGTAATCCCAGCACTTTGAGAGGCCAAGGTGGGAGGATCATTTGAGCCCAGGAGTTCAAGACAAGTCTGGGCAACAGAGCAAGACCCTGTCTTTACCAAAAAAAAAAAAAAAAAAAAAAGCCACTTTCTCTTCCATGAGCCAGTTTATTTTTTTTTCACAGCATTTGTTACAAATGTAAGTTAAAAGTCCTAAATACATATTTGTTCAATGAATGTCGAAGTGCTCTGACCTTATATTCAATTTTCCTATCCAAGGCAAAAACCATTATGGGAAAAATGGTAGAAAATTGGCTACTTAAAAGTTAACCACACTTAAGAAAGTCTAGCATGCAAGGTAGTGATTATCCTGGAGCACTCAAAAGGCATTTGGGTCTCATTTACCAGGGGTTTTCTGCAGACCTCAGTTTCTTAGAATTTTAATCAATATATTTTTAAAGTAGGCATAATTTATCACACAGTTTTGCAACTTTACTCTTTAAAACTCTAAGAAACTGTAGAAAATGTTTTCTTTCCCTGTCTCCTACATGTTTGAAGGTGAAATCGAAAATTCAACCAATAAAACTGTGCTAAAAAGTTTGACACTAAGAAAAAGAAAGGCCCCTCTCCTGGTAAGTTTCACTGTGAGATGGCTGGGAATGTTGATTGGTGGATCTGTGTTTGTTGGTTAGTTTGGGGCCTGGACACTGAGAATTAAGTCCAGTTAGAGATGTCAGGGAACCCGGACTTTTGGTTCAAAGCCAAAAGGGAACGTGGGGAGGGAGTTAAGCACTGAAATAGGCAGTAGGGTTTTCTTCCTCTGTGTCCCCCTTTCTCTGTCCCTTGTTTGGTTTATGCATAGATTTTTCTTGTGTATCCTTCAATCCCTTCCACATTATCTTTCTCTCTTTCACACTTAAACTGAGATTTAGAACTAAAATGAGAGTTTACAAAGGTACTGGCTATAAATTATATTATTTACTATTTATTAATTTTTTTTAGACAGGATCTCTCTCTGTTGTCCAGGCTGGAGTACAGTGGTGCAATCATGGCTCACTGCAACCTTGAGCTCCCAGGCTCATGCAGTTCTCCCACCTGTGCCTCCCGAGTAGCTGGGACCACAGGCACATGCCACCACGCCCAGTTAACCTTTTTACTTTTTGTAGAAATGAGGTCTCACTATGTTGCTGAGGCTGGTCTTGGACTCCTGGGCTCAAGCAATTCTCATGCCTCAGCCTCCCAAAGTGCTAGGATTACAGGTGTGAACCACCACGCCTGGCCTATAATTATGAAAAAAAACCACACACACTATTTTGTGATATGATTTTAAATTTATCCCTCTAATATAATATTTTATTACTCAGGTTTACTTTAGACAAAACACTACGTCCTTTGCTTACTATTTTTAAATGGTCATTGAAGGAGGCAATAGCCTGCAAATACATGCATGTCTTTGACCCAGAAACTTTGCTTCTAGGAATTTGTATTACATATTACATACTCAACCAGTATGTAAAGAATTTGTATAAGTCTGTTCATTCTAGACCTGTTCCATCTTATTGAAAAATTCATATACAACCTAAATGTCCAACAATAATGTTGATTAAATAAATGTTGGTATATCCATACAATTAAATGTTATACAGCTATTAAAATTAATTATGTCGGCTGGGCGCAGTGGCTCATGCTTGTAATACCAGGACTTTGGGAGGCTGACGTGGGCAGATCACTTGAGGTCAGGAGTTTGAGACCAGCCTGGCCAACATGGCGAAACCCCATCTCTACTAAAAATACAAAAATTAGCCAGGCATAATAGCACATGCTCACAATGCCAGCTATTCGGGAGGCTGAGGCAAGAGAATTGCTTGAACCCAGCGGACAGAGGTTGCAATGAGCCAAGATCACACCACTGCACTCTAGCCTGGGTGACAAAGGCAGACTCTGTCTCAAAAAATAAAATAAATGATGTAGATATTTATTCCCATAAAAGATATTTATGCCATTTAGTACAATAATAAAAGTAGTTTGCTAAATGATATTCATCATATGATCTCTATTTTAAATGAATGTATGTATACACACATAGATTATACAGTGATTACCTCTGGTGATATGATTATGAGTGAATTTTCTATTTTGTTAACATGAAATGTCTAATTTTTCTATAATTAGAAAAACTGTTACTTCTATAATAAAAATAGTTTACTATAACCAATAAAACTTGGTGCTTATTTTATGTGACAGTCCCTGAATTTGAATAGAAAATGGCATCCATTTATGTTCTAATTAATGTTGTAATCCTGTTCTTTCACTCTTTTTTCAACTTTTTTGCTCCTCCTCAATTAAAGAAACCCTTATGTACGTGAGAAACCACTGGTGAGAAACTTTTCAAAGTCTCTGGAGCTCAAACATGCCTTGAAATAAAAGGGAGATAAACTGAAAAATTCACTGCTCCAGGGATCTGTTCTGTAATAGAAATGCTCCTTACACTATGAGGATTTTCTTTCCATCTATTTGATTTTAATGACTTTTAACTTCGAAATGTCTGAGGAGTAGATGTCTAAGCGTTTTGGTTCATTCAATGTGCTCCCCTCACCTGGACATGCAGGGACATCAGTGACTGCGAGCGTGGACCTTGTTAAGGCCATATGCCCATAAGCAAAGGAAATGTGAAACTGAGGAAACTTTCCAAGGCCTCACAACTTTCCAGGCCTCCCCTGACCTATTTATATTTTCCAGACACACAACACCTTACTCTGAATTATCCTGATTTTTCCCAAGTAGCCCTGGATTCCACCTCCTGCCCTTTGTCGATGGCCAGACTAGAGACCTCGTTTAGATAGCACTAGCAATAGGCTCACGGTTGGCCACAGCTGGAGGAAAGCCTTCACTCAGGAAACACACAAATTTCTAATATCTTCTAATATTGCAACCCCAAACATGAGGGTAAAGGAGCTGAGTGAAGGATCAGGGCCTGCCAATTGCACGTGCTATTTTTGGCTCCTGTATTTGGTCCAGGTGACCTGGGAGACCACTTATCCTCTCTGCACGTTGGTTTACAATTGACAAAATGGACAGTGTGCTGTTGTAGGCAGGGGAACTTTTTAGTTAAAGGCAAAGGAAAGAATGCCATAAACACAGTATGCTCAGCAGAGCTAATAATGATGCGGGGGCCCAGAATTCTTGCCTAGATTTTATCTCTGGCTTGTTGTGTGTCCTTGAGCACTTAGGCTATTTCTGTGGCCTCATGCGTAGACAGGTAGTAATACCCTGTTCTCTCCACTTTCGTTATATGGGCACTGTGAGGATATAATAGCTAGTTAATGAGATTTAAAATAGGAAGAAAATGTTTTGGAAGCCTTCAAAGTACTTTGAGATTTTCAGATTCTGATTAAATAGAAGGTATTGTTAGGAGAAGAATCTGGACAGTTCATATCATGTACATATTGTTTCCTTCAGTGCTGTATTTATTGGGCAATTTCTTTTTCCTTTCAGCACAAATGTGGAGGAAAAATGAAGGCAAAGCAAAATAACAACAGGCAAGTCTGAAAACAAAGGTGTTGCCAGCCATGCTAAACCTCGGACACATATTCTGAATGAAGCTAAAGTTTAAAGTCCCCTCCGATAGATTTAGGAGAGTGTATTTAATAGGGCGACTTAAATGTCCACACTAGCAAGTGTGTTTCTCACATGGAGAAGTAGCACGATTTTATGTCAGGAAAGGGATGAGAACACACTTCTTGAACACATACAATGCTGAAGACATTTCCTGGAAAACCACTGGCCTTTGCTTAGGACAGTTGCATCACACAGAGATGTTTGTGGTTCAGATTTATAAGAAACGTGGGAACTGAAGCCAAAGCACTACTTTTGCTCAGTATAGCCAGATGCCAGATCTAAAGTGTTAGGCATGTTCCTATATGTATGTTAGAAAAAAGTTGCCCAAGTTTTGGACAATTCCTTTTCCATCTCTCTTACAAGCCAACAAATCAAAACAGTAAACTATTCTCTGAAGAAAACAAATTTATTTGGTTGATTCAAACTTTTAATGAGACTGTTACCCCCCTGTGTGCCTTTCCTTTCCCTGGTTCTAGAAATACATCTAGAAAGGGGTAAAATGTTAGTATATTTTCTACTGACTTTATGTCACAAATGTTTAGCTTAGAGGGTGGACTCTGAGGAACAGTGTCCCTTCTAAATGTTATAAAACTTTGTGTTCATTCTGGAAAAACAAGCAAAACTAATCACAATGATTTCCTGCTTTGGAGCAATGAGAAATGGGAGGGAAACTTCACCTTTTCATAGCTTTTGATGTTTGCACCATGTGAATTACCCATCCCCAAATTTAAAATAGGAATATTTTAAAAAGTGTTTACCTCTGAGAAGAGAAACTGGTAGTGAAGAATGGGAGCTGTAGATTTTTAAAATTATGGAACCATTCTGATGTATTTGCATTTCTCCCAATGTTCATGAATAAATAAATGTGCATTCATAATGAAAAAGAATAATTAACCTGGAAAAGCAAAAACGTAAAGGTCTGTGTTCACTGCTCCCTAAATAAGAAAAGATAAGCCTTGAAGTGTGGCCTTATACTTGTACATGTTTTCCATGTGCCAAAGAGCTACCCCATGGTCAAGCCAAGTGGTGATTATGTAGCTTTCTCTGAACAGACATAATAGGGTTACACATTCACTGTGAAAAAGCTGCAGACAGATGACACCAGGCAACAGAACACCCTACACAGAAACTGTAAAACCATTTTAACACTTACTTCAGATATTATTACATGTGACAAAGTATTTGAAAGATCAACCAAATAAACTGTTCCTAGGAAACATTTCCAATAGAATGCTTCTTGAATAATGTTGCTTTTCTTAGGTCAGTGGGAATTGATTTAAGACACTGAAACACAGAGTCAAGATAAGAACCTGTATTTTTAGCTGAATACTTTTATAGAAGCCTCCAGATACTATACTACTTCTCAATCCTTTTTTTCTTTTGCATAGAGAAAAACTGAAATAGATTGTCTCCTTTATATGGCAGAGAATCTATATGGGGGTATTACAAATGTAACAAGATTCCAAATTTGACAGCGTATATCTGTATAGCCAATTATCCATTTGTTCATTCATCATTTATCTTACTATGCACGAGGCTCTGTATGAGATGCTCTGAAGACAGAGAAATGAATAAGACCTGGTTGTAGGAGGGGAGTCTAATGTGAGCATCAGAGAGCAAGGGTGGTGTGATAAGGAAAGCATAGTACTGTAAAGCACAAGTGTACTCCAGAGTCAGGGAGGAAAGCAACACCTCTCGAGGAAAGTGGCCATGGAGCTTACCAGTGCTACACCTACTATGTACCCAAAAAATTAAAAAGTAAAAAAAGAGCAATGCATATAAAGCACCTGCTACACTGCCTGGCACATAGTAAAGGACGGAAGTCTTAGCTGTCATAAGGAATGTAGTAGAAGAATGCCTACGGTATTTTGGGAGCCTCTTGGAAGAATATGTAATTCAGTCTGAAAGTGGGAGGGGGAGAGAAAAAGAGAAAGGCAGTAAATCCTAAGATGTTCTTCAGGAGCTAGTTGATGGTTCTTAGAACTGTATTAAGTTCATAAACAATGAATTGATGACTTTAACTCAAAAGAAGGCTGGATTTTCTCCTGAGCTTGAGTTCAAGCAGGGATACTTCACCTATTACACCAGGAACAAAAAAGGCCATGGCATACCATCCTTGGCCTGTAGCATTTTATACTGGGTAATTCTTTGTTGTGGGGGGTTGTGCTGTGCATCGTAGGATGTTTGGCAGCCTTCCTGGTCTCTACCCACTAGATGCCAGAAACAGTTCCCTGGTTGTGATAACCAAAAATGTCTCTAGATATTGCCAAACGTCCCCTGGGGGTAAAAATCTCCCCCAATGAAGAATCACTGCCTAAGACCAAGACCATTTCATTAAGTATTTATAATATTTAGTTAGCTATTAAGTTGCAGATGGAAAATTAAGGTTTGTAGAGAACCAACTTAAATATTTTCCTCTTATTTCTATGGCTGCTAAATGTATCGTGATGAAAACTGTCAAATGAACATGTCTGAAGACTAGCATATTCTCATTTTCTACTTGCCAGTCATAACAGGGTCTGAGACAAACTCCAGGAAAATGGCTCAAATTTGACGTGGGCAACACTTATTTATGGAAGTGAGAACTTACCCTACTTTCTAAATACTTTTATTAAGGCATTAATAAAATAATAATTAAATATTATTAAGTATTTTATTAAGTTAAGCCTTTTTTTGCAGAAACTGTAGATTAGAGTATTTTAGACCATCAAGGCCACCATGGCTTCCATATTCAATGTTGCCAACTCTAGTTCCCTGATAATCCTCCTTGGCCTGTTTGCAGAAGGTCCTGGAGTAGAGACCCCTGCCTTTCATCATTGTCCTCTGTTCTTGATGAAAAACTGCAAGGCCAGGCACAGTGTCTCACGCCTGTAATCCCAGCACTTCGGGAGGCCAAGGTGGGCAGATCACCTGAGGTTGGGAGTTCAAGACCAGCCTGACCAATATAGAGAAAACCCATCTCTACTAAAAATACAGAATTAGCAGGGCATGGTGGCACATGCCTGTAATCCCAGATGCTCGGGAGGCTGAGGCAGGAGAATCGCTTGAACCCGTGATGGGGAGGTTGTAGTGAGCCAAGATCATGCCATTTTACTCCAGACTGGGTAACAAGAGCGAAACTCCATCTCAAAAAAAAAGAAAGAAAGAAAGAAAGAAAGAAAGAAAGAAAGAAAGAAAAATTGCAAAAAGCAAGGATGCCCTAGAGGCTGCTGGGAGATTTTCTGTTTATCTACAGAGGTAAATTCCATCCTGCCTTTTGTGGTCTTTCTAATTGCTTGAGCAAACATATGTAGTAAACCATGATTAACTGGAGCTTACTATGTAATGAAAGAAATTTAAAAAATTATTTTGTTTTTAAAAGAAAAAGGAAATCAGAGAAAGCATGTTTATATTTAAAATTTATATTTTTGGCCAGGTGCAGTGGTTCACACCTATAATCCCAGCACTTTGGAAGGCCAAGCCAGGAAGATTGCTTGAAAACAGGAGTTTAAGACTGGCCTGGGCAACGAAATGAGACCCTGTCTCTCCAAAAAATAAAATAGAGTATAATTAGCCAGGCTGGTGGTGCATGCCTGTAGTCCCAGCTATTGGGGTGGCTGAGGCAGGAGGATCGTCTGAGTCTAGGAGTTCAAGGCTGCAGTGAGCTATGATTGCACCACTGCACTTGAGCCTGGGCAACAGAGTGAGACCTCATCTTGGGGAAAAAAAAAGTATTTTTTAAAAATAAAACTCAATGTAAGAACTAGATAAAAAATAATCAAGGACATCCTTAATCACAATTTGTTGATGATTCAGTTGATATTGTTGCCATTACATAAAGGATTAAAGTGTTTTTCTCTTTAGGTGGTTTATACCATTTCTACTTCCAAAATGTCCTTGAGGTTGTTTTTTTTTTAAAAAAAAAAAAACATATATGCATATACAAAGATGTATATGTAGAAATGGCCTGCTTTCTTTTCTATAAGCTCAAATTAGAGCATACTCTTCACATTGTTCAACAGATTATACTTTTATTTATTTATTTATTTATTTATTTGAGATGGAGTCTCGCTCTGTTGCCCAGGCTGGAATGCAGTGGCGCCATCGCGGCTCCCAGCAAGCTCCGCCTCCCGGGTTCACCCCATTCTTCTGCCTCAGCCTCCCGAGTAGCTGCGATTATACTGTTTTACTTAACAATATATTGTGGAGGCAATGCTATATCAATTCATAATGCTGGAATTCAGTCTTTTAAGCATTTGTATAGTATTCCATTGGATAAATGTACCATTTTTTTTTTGTTTTTGTTTTTGTTTTTTTGTGATGGAGTTTTGCTCTTGTTGCCCAGGCTATACATTATCTCAGCTCATGACAGCTTCTGCCTCCCGGGTTCAAGCAATTCTCCTGCCTCAGCCTCCTGGGTAGCTGGGATTGCAGGCATCCACCACCATGCCCAGTTACATTTTAAAATTTTTAGTAGAGACAGGGTTTCACCATATTGACCAGGCTGGTCTCAAACTTCTGATCTCATGTGATCCACCTGCCTTGGCCTCCCAAAGTGTTGGGATTATAGGCTTGAGCCACTGTGACTGGCCTGTACCATAATTTATTAAACTATGTCCTTACTGATAGAAATGTAGGTGTTTCGGCCGGGCGCGGTGGCACAAGCCTGTAATCCCAGCACTTTGGGAGGCCGAGACGGGCGGATCACGAGGTCAGGAGATCGAGACCATCCTGGCTAACACGGTGAAACCCCGTCTCTACTAAAAATACAAAAAACTAGCCGGGCGAGGTGGCGGGCGCCTGTAGTCCCAGCTACTCCGGAGGCTGAGGCAGGAGAATGGCGTAAACCCGGGAGGCGGAGCTTGCAGTGAGCTGAGATCTGGCCACTGCACTCCAGCTCGGGCGACAGAGCAAGACTCCGTCTCAAAAAAAAAAAAAAAAAAAAGAAAGAAAAAAAAAAAAAAGAAATGTAGGTGTTTCAAGTAGTTTGTTACTAAAAATGCTGTAATGAATGTCACTATTCATTTGGTTTTTATGAATCTTAACATAAATTTTTACGAACAGTTGTACGTACGTCAAAGGACATTTGGAGTTACCTGTTTTTTCCTTTTTATTTTTATTTTTTCTTGAGATAGAGTTTCACTCTGTCACCCAGGCTGCAGTGCAGTGGAATGATCTTGGCTCACTGCAACCTCTGCATCTCAGGTTCAAGTGATGCTCCTGCCTCAGCTTCCCAAGTAGCTGGGATTACAGGCGCGTACCACTATGCCTGGCTAATTTTTGTATTTTTAATAGAGACAGGGTTTCACCATGTTGTCCAGGCTGGTCTCCAATTCCTGAGCTCAAGTGATCTGCCCACCTTGGCCTCCCAAAGTACTGGGATTACAGGCGTGAGCCACTGCGGCTGGCTTGTATTTAACTTAAGTTTTTTGAACGTTAACAAATTGTTCCTCACAGAGGCTATGCTAATGTATTTTTTCACACTGTAAGAGCGTGATTATTTCCCCATATCTGTGCTAGTATTATGGACTACAAAGTTTTCTGATGGGTTAAAAATGACGTATTCTTTAAAATTTTGTGTTTCTTTAACTACAACTGAAGATGAGTATATTGTTGTGTTTACACAAATGTGTGTTTCTCTGTGAACAGTTGTTTCAAGTCTTGCCAAGTCTTTTCTTCTTTCCTTCTTTCTTCCTTTCTCCCTTCCTGATCTTCCTTTCTTGCTTTTTTGGTTGCCTTTCTGTCTCTGTTTTTGTCTTTCCTTCCTAAGCACTCTTGGAAATTAGCTCCTTTTCTATCATACCTGCTAATATTTTTTTCTGAGTTTGTCTTTGCTTTTCAACTTTGTTTATGGTAATTTTTCATGTAGAAATGTTATTTTACATAGTCAAAATTTTTTTTTTCTTATGTCTTTTGTCCCTTGCTTAGAAAGGCCTTGGTTGGGCACAGTGGCTCATGCCTGTAATCATAGCACTTTGGGAGGATTGCTTGAGCCAAGGAGGTCGAGGCTGCAGTGTGCTGTGATTGTGCCACCACATGCCAGTCTAGGTGACAGAGCAAGACTCTGTCTCAAGAAAAAGAAAAAAAAAAAGGCCTCTCTTAATTTGAAACTATAAAGAAACAAAAAATCTTCCATATTTTCTTCTAGTACTTTTACGGTTTTACATTTCATATTTAAATCTTTGAGCTATCTGGATTTTATTGTTTAATTAGGAGTGCAGTAGGAATTGAAACTTGATTTTTTTTCCCATATGGCTGGCCAAGTGTCCCAACACCATTTATTTTCCTTCTGAATTGGAACTAGCCTTTATCTTAGACAAAATATTCCTATTCAAGAATATTTCTGAAGTCTCTATATTCTTTTTTGTTTATCTCTATCTCTTCATACACCATTACCAAATTATTCATAATGTCTTAATATATATTGTGTGGCTTTTTTTTTTTTTTTTTTTTTTTGAGGCAGAGTCTCACTGTGTTTCCCAGGCTAGAATGCAGTCCTGATCGCGGCTCACTGCACCTCTGCCTCCGGGGTTCAAGCAATTCTCATGGCTCAGTCTCCTGAGTAGCTGGGATTACAGACATGTACCACCACATCAGATGTATTTTTAGTGGAGATGGGGTTTCGCCATGTTGGCCAGGCTGGTCTCAAACTCTTAGCCTCAAGTGATCCGCCCACCTTGGCCTCCCAAAGTGCTGAGATTACAGGTGTGAACCACCACACCCAACTGGCTATGTTCATTAGTATTTTATTTTTACCTATTTTTAATGTCTGACTTCCTAACTGTATATGATTTTATTCCTAATCCTTCAGGTATAATAATAAAGGTCTAAGTCATTAGGAGACATTCATTTTTATAGTAAGAAAATCTTGACATTCATACTACCTTTGGAAATCTCAAGCTTAAGCCATTGAAATGCTCAGCTGGTTTTTGTTATCTTCCAAACTCTGGACCTTACCTTAACTCTTAACACCCAGTTTATCCTCACTCATCCTCTCATGTCTCGCCTCAAGGACTTGAAACAAAAATCAATTTACTGACTACAATGGGGATGAGGGGAGCTTTGACAGGAGAGTCCATGTAGTGGTTATTGTAAGATTGAAGCCACATAGGATATGCCACCCTGGGGGGCTGCAGCTGTGAAGCACTAGGAGCCAAGTGGGCATGGGATTGGCTCAGGACCCCACGGTTTGGTTTATAAATTATGAGGAGCACAGAAACAAGACTGTCAGGTAAGGCTAAGGATTGTTTGATTGTATCAGAAGAAAAACCTCAGACCTGACAAACAGGATTCTGTACCCAATTCAAACTCAACAGAGCAAGGAGTACCAGGCCCTCAGGCAAGTCCCAGAGTTAAGTTAATTAAAAAATCCAAGGCACTCTCAAGGAAAGGAAAGGCTAGATACCTTTCAGGAAGGCTGCTATAAAACCACAGCAGTATGTCATGAGTCTTCCCTTAGTCTTTCCAAAAATAGACTTACTCAGGAACACTTTCCGCTGGTCTCATGAGTTAGAGCGGTCCCTGTAGATCAGGGTACTGTGTGGAGCCCACAGGAAATCTGGGATATGAGGATAATCATGGGGGTTTTGGAGCAAGTGGATGCCCCTTTTCAATTGCTCCTATGTCCATATGAGCTAGCTTCTGACTTGCTATTGTGCTCGCAAGTTGCTCGGGGCAGAAGGTGATCTGCCAGGGGTCACATTTGAGTGTGCTAACATCAAATGGATTCCAGATCTGCCACTTCTGAGCTGTATTACCATGGGCAGGTACTTGATTCCTCTAAGCATCAGTTTTCTTTTTTGCAGATGGGTCTTACAAAACTCCATAGGTTTACCTGCTAGGATTGTTGTGAAAGTTAAATGAGCAAAGATATGTTATATGCTTTAAACCTGAACTGGCACGTAGTAAGCTCCGTAAATGTTAGGGGTTGTTATTGTTATTATCATTACTACTACCACCATCTTGTTTAAAGAATCAGATTCCATGGGTTACAAGTGAAAAATAGCTTTCTTTCCCCTACTCGGTAGGGTTAGCCCTTTTTCTGTCCCTGGGATGAAATCTAAGGTAGTCCTAGGACTACTTCAGTTACTGGAGTAAAGTAACTATCTCTATCACATGTAATTGCAAAACAGTCCCATTTCAGTAATTGAAATGCCTAGTCCTATGCAAAAATCTCAACTTGAGCTTCATTTTCCCTTTCCCTGAGGTCAGCACTGATTGATTATATAAATCTGCAAAGAGAAAAGGGCTGGGCTCTGGTTGTCTTCCTCTCTTTCCAAACTATGTTTTCCCTAATCCTAAATCCCCACTTTCCCACCCCAACCCCCAGCCAGAGCAGCCGACCCCTCTGGGATTTTTGTTTCATTTTTTTAGAGACTGTGTCTCTTTCTGTTGCCCAGGCTGGAGAGCAGCAGCATGATCATAGCTCACTGCAGCCTTGACCTCCTGGGCTGAAGCGATCCTCACACCTCAGCCTCCTGAGTAGCTAGGATTACAGGCAAGTGACACTGCTCCTGGCTGTTATTTATTTATTTTTAGAGATGAGGTCTTGCTATGTCGCCCAATCTGTTCTCAAACTCTTGGCTGCAAGTGATCTTCTTGTCGTAGCCTCCAGAGTAGGTGGGACTACAGGCACAAGCCTCCGTGCTCCATCAGTGATTTTTGTTGACTGACGCTGTGGCTGGAGTTCTCTGGGGCTGACAGATGATCAAGTTGACTCTTTCTTTCATGGGATGCTTCCACTGGCTCTTTGGAGACCCCCACTTGGGAACATACTAGCAGCACCCCCAACACAGGAATGACTCTCTTGGGGCTGGTCACTTACAAGCTTCAGTGACCTCCCACCCGCTATTTTCTGATTAAGGTCCCATGTCACTAATGTCAGGTCCCTTGTAAAATGACTCCCAGGTCTGCCCTATCCCTTGTGAGTATCCTGTTCAGGGAAATCACATACTTCTGCCCTGCTGTCTCTGGCAGGTCAACTTGCTCCTATGAAAGCAGCTGTCATTGCTCTATCCACAGGTTGGAAGTCCCAATTCTTTAGATTCTGCAGAATCAAATGGCATGCACAAGATACTAGACCCTTGAGTCCCCGAACTCCAGGAGACACAGGGTGAGCTTTCTAAGTCTCTCCTTAATGCCCCTCTCACTTGATTTGTATTCAGGAAACTACTCTCCTCTTTTCATTTACTATGCCCTTTCCCAAAATACCCCCCTTCCTGGGTATTTTAACCTCAGGCTCAAAGCTGGTTCTTAATCACCTCCTTTGCAACTCTTGCAGAAGTCAGTTAGCATCTCACTTTGGAATGTGGAAATTCTAGCTAGTATTATTTTCTTCTCAACTGGAACTTAGAAAGAGTCCCTTTTAAACACCCTGTTATATTGTGAGAGTCATCATTATAGGGTGATTATGGGATTTAAGTGAAAAATGCATGCAAAATACTTAGCATAGTGTCAGGCATATTGTAAGTGCTCAATAAACATTAGCTATTTATTTAACAAACAATTTATATGGTATTAACTGGGTAATCTAAGTGCTTTATAGGCAATGACTCATTTAATCCTCAAAACAACTCTATCATTCTCATTTTGTAAACAAGGAAACCGAGGCACAGAGAGGTTGCACATCTTGCCCAATATTACATAGCTAGCAAGTGATGAAGCTGGGATTCGAATCCATTCTGGCTCCAGAGGTCATACTTTTAACCATTAGGCTATTTCTTATTTCTTAATTACTACTATTATTTTTTGAGGCAGTGTCTCACTTTGTTGCTCAGTCTAGAGTGCAGTGATGCCATCTTAGCTCACTGCAGCCTCCGACTCCTAGGTTCAAGTTATCCTCCTACCTCAGCCTCCCAAGTAGCTGGGACTACAGGTGTGCACCACTACGCCTGGCTACATTTTTTATTTTTTGTAGAGACAAGGTGTCACCCTGTTACCCAAGCTGGTCTTAAACTCCTGGTCTCAAGTGGTCTTCCCACCTTGGCCTCCAAAAGTGCTGGGGTTACAAGTGTGAGTCACCTCACCCAGCCCCCATTTCAAAGAATAGTAATAGCTATTATTATCATTATCTTAATTATTATTACTTAGTATGTATGGGAACAGACTTGGGTGATCCTAAAAGCCAAGTAAGTTACCATGAGAAGCTGTCATATCCTAAGTTTGACTTCGTTAATGAAACTGCTATCCTTCCCTGGACGAAAGCCAATGGACAGTTGGATTTTCCCAATGAAGCATTGAAGAGAATAAATACACATGGATTAGGTTTAGCGATGGCTGTATTCAGTATTATAGCACATTCCAGAAATTGGTTTAAGTATTGTGATCCTGAATGATGTTGTGGATATTCCCGAACAACAGCAAGAATGAGAATTTTTTCTTCTCATTTCCCTTAAACTAATAGGAGCGTTGGCCCTGAAGTCAGGATGACTTCAGTTTGGTCATATGAGCAGGACAAAGCAAGTTTGTTTACAAAGAAGAGACATATAGATTCTACCAATTAGTTAATTATAGCAGAAATAGGAGATCAATCACCTTCGTGGTGTAGTACAGGAGTGAAGAACAAGGGACACCTGCCTTCAGATGATTAGACATATTCCCTTGTCCCAGGCAACATACCATTCAGTGGAGCTGATTCCTCTCCCCTTGACTTCCCACGTATCTTCATAATAAACTGATAAGTAAAACTAATATAACTTAAGCATGCTTCTATGCCTTGCAATCTAAAGAACTTACTATAATCACATTATCCTCAAATAATGATAATTCAATCTTTTTAATGTCTAATAGTTGTGCTTCTTGGTTCTGTTTCTTGCCTTATTGTATTAGCCAGGAATTCCAGAATATTATTAAGTAATAGTGGTAATAGCCAATAGCAAGCCTCCTTTCCCTCTTCCTGATATTAATGGTAACACCTCTACAGAATTTTTGGTATGTTCTATCCCTTTGAGTATTTGATTAATGTGAATTCTAGAAAGATAGAGATACAAAATGTTGTATACAGTTTTAGGAGGTTCAAGAACCATGGACAGACACATGAATAGTTTTTGTGAATTCCATTATTAAAGATTGAAGTTGGCAGCCTGGCGCAGTGGCTCATGCCTGTAATCCCAGCACTTTGGGAGGCCAAAGTGGGCGGATCACATGAACTTAGGAGTTTGAGACTAGCCTGGACAACATGGCAAGACCTTGTCTCTACAAAAAATGCAAAAATTAGCCAGGCATAGTGGCACGTGCCTGTAATCCCATCTACATGAGGAGCTAAGGCCAGAGGATTGCTTGGACCTGGGAGGTCGAGGCTGCAGTGAGCCGAGATTGCAGCACTGTATTCCAGCCTGGACTACAGAGTGAGATCCTGTCTCAAAAAAAAAAAAAAAAAAAAAATGAGGTTGGCAATTGGTTTAAGACAAATTTTAAGACCATATTAATAAAAATTCCTTATAGTGCTAGTTTAGGAATAAGAAAAAATATGTGAATTTAATCAATTGTCTCTTTATCATAAACTAAGATAATTGTAGATTCTTTCTCTTTAGTCTTACTGATACCAATTTTAAATATATACATATATATATATATCACTCTGTCACCCAGGTTGGAGTGTGGTGGTGCGATCTCAGCTTACTGCAACCTCTGCCTCCTGGGCTCAAGTGATTCTCCCACCTCAGCCTCCTGAGTAGCTGTGACTACAGGTGCATGACACCACACCCAGCTAATTTTTTGTATTTTTGGTAGAGATGGGGTTTCGTCATGTTGCCCAGGCTGGTCTCAAACTCCTAAACTCAAGTGATCTGCCCGCCTAGGCCTCCCAAAGTTGGGATTATAGGTGTGAGCCACTGCGCCTGGCCAATACCAAATTATATTTATGTGCTTACTAATATCAAACCTTCCTCGCATTTTCAGAATAAATTCTTTGATTTGATATATGATCTTTTTTTTTTTTGAGACAAGGTCTAGCCTAGGCTAGAGTGCAGTGGCACACTCATTTTCACTGCAACCTCAACCTCCCTGTCTCAAGCAATTCTTCCATCTCAGCCTTCCAAGTAGCTGTGACCATAGGCACCTGCCACCATGCTCAGTTGTTTTTTTATTTTTGATTTATTTTTGTAGAGATGAGGTCTCACTATGTTGCCTATGCTGGTCTTGAACTCCTGGGCTAAAGTGATCCTCCCACCTCCGTTTCCCAAAGTGCTGGGATTATAAGTGTGAGCCACCATGCCTGGCCTGATTCTTTTAATAGTCTGTTAGATTTAATTTGCTAGTGTTATAATTTGGAATTTGAATTCATCAGAAGGATTATAATGCATGTTAGGAAGATTTTTGAATAAAAATAATTATAAGAAAATTTATTTGCTGGGTACAATGGCTCACGCCTGTAATACCAGCACTTTGGGAGGTTGAGGCAGGAGTATCGCTTGAGACCAGGAGTTCAAGACGAGCTTAGAAAACATAGGAGACCCTGTGTCTATAAGAAATTACAAAATTAGTCAGGCATGGTGGCCCACCTGTAGTCCCAGTATCTCAGGAGGTTGAGGTGGAAGGATCACTTGAGCTCAAGAGTTCAAGATTTTATAAAAGCTTCCCTTTTCTAAGCATTCTGGTAAGGACCAGAGAATGAGAACTTCAGAATATCACGGAGATGATAGGAGAAGCTCACCAAACCCACTTATCTTGCTGATTAGGAAGAAAGTTGCTCTGAGACATTGTGATTTATGCAAGATTGCACTACATCATAGAGGCAGGCATTCGTTAATACAAGCTCCTTGTTGAGGCTCGAAAAGAAGGGGAAAGAGTTTTGTCTTATTTCCAATGGAACATTACCTTCATTCTATGGCAGAGCGAGAAGAATGGCTGTTTGTGCAACTGTGAAAGTTTCATAAAGAAATGATGCAAGTATTCTAATAAATTAAAGACATTATTGTCAGCCAGGTGCTGTGGCTCACGCCTGTAATCCCAGCACTTTGGGAGGCCGAGGCGGGCGTATCACCTGAGGTTGGGAGTTTGAGATCACCCTGACCAACATGAAGAAACCCTGTCTCTACTGAAAATAGCCAGGTGTGGTGGCACATGCCTGTAATCCCAGCTACTCGGGAGGCTGAAGCAGGAGAATCACTTGAACCCAGGAGGCCAGGAGGCAGAGGTTGCGTTGAGCCAGAGACTGTGCCATTGCACTCCAGCCTGGGCAACAAGAACGAAACTCCGTCTCAAAAAAAAAAAAAAAAAGACATATTGTCATCTTCAAGGAATGAAAAACATTAAAACATTATTGGGCTGAATTTCCCCATGTCTTTTGGTTCCAACTGCCTTACCCTCTCTATGTAGAACCAAAACTTGCAGAGTTTCAGCTCTTTGGATAGTTCTCCCCAGCACACACCAGGGAGGCCTTCCTGCCAAAAATGGGCTAAATGCATTACAAATGGAGATGAAAGAAACACAGAACAAAGGAAAGAGGCTTTGAGGATATATATTTCAGAGAGTTGCCAACTTCTAAAACAATCTAGAGCTATAGCAAGATGTATTAGGTTAGTGTAAAAGTAATTGTGGTTTTGCTTTTTCTTCTGCACCCACCTATATAGGACCCTGGTAGAGAAGGGGTCTCTCCTGCTTGCTGTTGGTGCAGGTTCCTGCTGTTTGTCTTTTAATGTCTCTAACAAGGTCCTAAGGGTACTGATTGTCTCTGTGCTGACCCTATCTACCCAACTGTCCCCTCCCCTTAGCCTCATCAGCACTCAGCTTGACTCCTGCAGAACAACCCAGTACAATGCCTGATGCTCAGCCCCATACCTGACTTCACGTGTGGCAAAGGTCTGTCTTCCAAGGACTGCAACAATAGGACTGAAACATCTGCTCCCTTTGGACAAGTCAGTGAGAAATTCAGCCAAGCTGGTTGTTTGGTGTCACATAGCAAAACAATTGGCTAGATGATGGATTTCTTTGTTCCCAACTCTATGTTGACACTGTCTCAGATTCTAATCTGGTGGTGCATTTTAATGAAGGCTTGCTAGAAAGAGCAACTTTGTTTTTTTAACCATTAAAGCTGTTATGTTTACTACAATCCCCAAACACCCTATGCTGCAGATAGAGCAGCTAACATTACTGTAATTTAATAGATGAAACTGAAGCCCAGAGGACTTGATTGGTTGTTCCACGTCTCCTAGCTTGTTAGTGGTAGAGCTGGAGCTAGAACCCCCAGGTGTCCTGATTTCACCTGTCGGTCTCTCCCACAATGCAGCAGTGCCTGCTTCATTAGAATCTGTTTTCTTACATATACTTTCTAGATAGAAAACTGTATATATTCTGATTTTAAAAGTATAAATACTTCCAAGTCTGTGTGAATGAATGCATTCAATAAATGAATGTTAAGCAAGTTGTAAATATATTTTGATGAGGAAATTCATTTGCCTATGGATTTGGAGGATCAATTAAGAGAATTGAAATCCATTTTTAAATAATTTAATGGGTTTATGGAAAGATTTATATATTAAAGCAAAACCTAATCATTCATGAATTTACAACACTATTATTTAAACTTTTCATTGTGGACATTTTCAAACACACACAGAAGTAGAGGAAAGAATATAATAAACCCATCATCCCACTTCAACAATTCTTGATATACGGATATATGGCCAATCTTCTTTTATCACTATCCCCTACTCCTCCTACTCCTTCCCTGGATTATTTTAAAGTAAATCCTAGATATCATTTTATCATTTCATCCATAAACATTTCAATATGTATCTTTATTTTTTTTGAGACAGGGTCTTGCTCTGTTACCCAGGCTGGAGTGCAGGGATGCGATCTTGGTTCACTACAGCCTCGATCTCCCAGACTCAAATGAGCATTTGAGTGCTTCCCACCGCAGCCTCTCGAGAAGCTGGGCCTAGAGGCATGCCACCACATCCAGCTAATTTTTTTTTTTTTTTTGTATTTTCTGTGGAGACAGGGTTTCATCTCAACCTCAGGCTGGTCTCAAACTCCTGGGCTCAAATGATCTGCTTGACCTTCCAAGTGCTGGAATCACAGGCATGAGCTACTAGGCCCAGCATCAATATGTGTCTTTAAAAGATAAGAAGGCTATTGTTACACCTTTAAAAAGTTAACAGTAATTTCGTTGTAAAATTGGTATGTGATGTGGTTTGGCTCTGTGTTGCTGCCTGAATCTCACCTTGAATTGTTATAATCCCCACATGTTAACAGCAGGAGCAGGTGGAGATAATTGAATCATGGGGCGGGGTGGGGGGGTTCCCCTATGTTGTTCTTGTGATAGTGAGTGAATTCTCACAAGATGTGATGATTTTATAAGGGGCTTCCCACTTTGCTCAGCACTCATCCTCTCTCCTGCCACCCTGTGGAGAGGTGCCTACTGCCGTGATTATAAGTTTCCCGAGGCCTCCCCAGCCATGTGGAAGTGTGAGTCAATTAAACCACTTTGCTTTATAAATTACCCAGTCTTGGTTATTTCTTCACAGAAGTGTGGGAATTGGCTAATACAGTGAATTGGTAACACAGACAGTGGGGTCTGCTTTAAGGATACCCAAAAATGTGGAAGGGACTTTGGAACTGGGTAACAGCCAGAGGTTGGAACAGTTTGGAGGGTGCAGAAGAAGACAGTAAAATGTGGGAAAGCTTGGAACTTCCTAGAGACTTCTTACATGGCTTTGACCAAAATGCTGATAGTGATATGGACAATAAAGTCCAGGCTGAGGTGATCTCAGATGGAGATGAGGAACTTGTTGGGAACTGAAATAAAGGTGGTTCTTGCTGTGCTTTAGCAAGGAGACTAGTAGCATTTTATCCCTCCCCTAGAGATCTGTTGAACTTTGAACTTGAGAGAGATGATTTAGGATGTCTGGCAAAAAAAAAATTCTAAGTAGCAAAGCATTCAAGAGGAAGCAGAGAATAAAAGTTTGGAAAATTTTTGGCCTATGTGATAGAAAAGAAAAACCCATTTTCTGGGGAGAAATTCAAACCAGCTGCAGACATTTGCATAAGTAGCAAGGAGCCAAATGTTAATCACAAAGCCAATGGGGAAACTGTCTCCAGGGCATGTCAGATAACTTTATGGTGGCCACTCCCATCACAGGCCTGAGGTCTAAGAGGGAAAAATGGGTTTCTGGCCTGCTCTGTGCAGCCTCAGGACATGGTACCCTGTATCCCAACCACTCCAGTCATGGCTAAAAGGGGCCAAGATACAGTTCAGACCATTGCTTCAGAGGGTGCAAGCCCTAAGCCTTCGCAGCTTCCATATGGTGTTGGTCCTGCAGGTCTGCAGAAGACAAGAATTGAGGTTTGGTAACCTCCTTCTAGATTTCAGCAGATGTATGGAAACGCCTGGATGTCCAGGCAGAAGTTTGCTGCAGGGGTGTAACCCTCATTGAGAACCTCTGCTAGGGCAGTGCAGAACAAAAATGTGGGGTTGGAGCCCAGCCGACACAGAGTCTCCACTGGAGCACTGCCTAGTGGAGCTGTGAGAAGAAGGCCACTGTTCTCCAGACCCCAGAATGGTAGCTCAACTGACAGCTTGCACCATGTGACTGAAAAAGTTGCAGACACTCAACACCATCCCATGAAAGCAGCCAGGAGAGAAGCTGTATTCTGCAAAGCCACAGGGGTGGAGCTGCCCAAGGCTATGGGAACCCACCTCTTGCATCAGCATGACCTGGTGAAACAGGAAAGTTCCCTCACCCCCTCACAGGACTTGCAACAGGGGTGTGACTTGTTTGCTCAGCCACTGCATACTCAAATACCTTATAGGAGAGGGATCATGCAGACAGGCAGGTGCAGGAGCCAGGGCAGGTACTTTTGGGCTCTGGCCCCATGGTAGCATGGGCTGTAGGTCTGTTGGAGATTGCTTGAGGTCCACTCCAGACCCTGTTTGCCTGGGTATCAGCAGCAGAGGTTGCAGAAGATAGAATATTGCTGAACAGCGAGTGTACCTGTCTGATTCTTACTTTGGAAGTGTCCTCTCAGGGGTGTACTCGACCCTGTGAGGTGTGGGGTGTCGGACTGCCCCTAGTGGGGGATGTCTCCCAGTTAGGCTACTCAGGCATCAGGGACCCACTTGAGCAGGCAGTCTGTCCCTTCTCAGATCTCAACCTCCATGTGGGGAGATCCACTGCCCTCTTCAAAGCTGTCAGACAGAGTCGTTTGCATCTGCAGAGGTTTCTGCTGCTTTTTTTGTTGTTGTTGTTTAGCTGTGCCCTGTCCCCAGAGGTGGAGTCTACAGAGACAGGCAGGTTTCCTTGAGCTGCTGTGAGCTCCACCCAGTTTGAGCTTCCCAGCGGCTTTGTTTACCTACTTAAGCCTCAGCAATGGCGGACGCCCCTGCCCCAGCCTGGCTGCTGCCTTGAGGTTAGATCGCAGACTGCTGTGCTAGCCATGAGGGAGGCTCCGTGGCCGTGGGACCCTCCCGGCCTGGTGTGGGATATAATCTCCTGGTGTGCCCGTTTGCTTAAAGCGCAGTATTGGGGTGGGAGTTACCCGATTTTCCAGGTGTTGTGTGTATCAGTTCCCCTGGCTAGGAAAAGGGATTCCCTTCCCCCTTGCGCTTCCCAGGTGAGGCGATGCCTCGCCCTGCTTCAGCTCTCGCTGGTCGGGCTGCAGCAGCTGACCAGCACTGATTGTCCGGCACTCCCGAGTGAGATGACCCCAGTACCTCAGTTGAAAATGCAGAAATCACCGGTCTTCTATGTCACTCACGCTGGGAGTTGGAGACTGGAGCTGTTCTTATTCGGCCATCTTGCTCCGCCCCCTGCTGAGAGTTTTTTGACAATATGTTTTCTTAGTAATATCAACAATGAACACTATTTTTTATCATAGTAGTAAAAAAAGTTTTTATACACACACACACACACACACACGCATATATATATATATATATATATATTTTTAGACAGAACCTCACTCTGTTGCCCAGGCTGGAGTGCAGTGGCACAATCTTGGCTCACTACAACCTCTGCCTCCTGGGTTCAAACGATTCTCCTGCCTCAGCCTCCTGAGTAGCTGGGATTACAGACACGTGCCACCACACCTGGCTAATTTTTGCATTTTTGGGAGAGACGGGGTTTCACCATGTTGGCCAGGCTGGTCTTGAACTCCTAACCTTGAGTGATCAACCCTCCTCAGCCTCCCAAAGTGCTGGGATTACAGGCATAAGCCACCATGCCCAGCCAAAAGTTCTGATCTCATGCTGTTAATTTTTTAAAAAATTCAAACCCACAGTAGTTTTTTATCTACCCCAGTGCTGACAATGAACCCAGACACAATCAACATTTCTGGAAGGTCTTGCAAGAATTGCTTGAAGAACAATTGATTCTATTCATATTCTTTTCTTTATTCCTGTTCATAAACTTACATGGACCTATGGATCTACAATGAATTTTTGTTTTTAGAGACAAGGTTTCACTCTGTCACCCAGGCTGGAGTACAGTGGCATGATCATGGCTCACCACAGCCTTGACTTCCTGGGCTCCAGCAATCCTCCCACATCAGCCTCCTGAATAGCTGGGACCACAAGTGTGCACCACCACGCCTGGCTACTTTTTGTATTTTTTTGTGGAGATGAGGTTTCACCATGTTGTCCAGGCTGGTCTCAAACTTCTGAGTTCCAGTGATTCACCTGCCTCAGCCTCCCAGTGTTGGGATTGCAGGTGTGAGCCACTGTAGCCAGGCTCTCTCTGTCAAATATTGATGGACATTTGAGTTGTTTTGAGTTTTGAGCTATCATGAATAGTCCTGTTATGAACACTTGTACATGACTTTTGGTGTACATATAAGTATCTCTTGGCTATACATAAAAAATAGAGGGTTTGGGTAAGTTCAGCTTCAGGAGATATTATCAAACACTTTTTCAACATTGTTACAAATGTGCACTTCCACCAACAGTGTCTGAGAGTTCAAATTGCTTTGCATTCTTGCCTAAATTTGATATTGTTGTCTTATTATTAATGTTAGCTATTCTGGTGGGGTACAGTGATTCAAATTTGCATTTTGATTTTAATTGGCATTCTCCTGGTGATTAATAAAGTTGAGCAGCCTGTCATATGATTGTTGTTGTTTTTTTTTTTTTTGAGTGTCTTTTTTTATGAAATGCCTATTTAAGTCTTTTGCCCATTTTTCTATTGGGTTGTCTGCTTTTTTTCTATTAATTTGTAGAAATGTTTCATATATGATAGTTATGATTCATTTGTTATATATAGGTATTACAGATATCTTTTTCTACTTAGTAGCTTTCTTTTTCACGTTTTTTTTTTTTTTTTTTTTTGGCATTGTAGCCTTTTCACTCTTGTTTTGTTTCTTAGTCTTGGAACTATTAATGCCTTTTGATGAACACTGGTTTTTATTTCAATGTAGTTCAATTTATCAATCTTTATCTTTATGGTTAGTGTTTCTTATGTCCTGTTTAAGAAATCACTGCCTGCCTCAAACTCACGAGAATATTTTTTATGTCTTCTATCTAGATGTGTTATTGTTTTATATTTAGAATTAAAATTCATCTAGTGTTAATTTTGTGTGTGGTGAGCGATAAGTTTCAAATTTTATTTTTATACAATATGGATATTGGTGAACCCAGCATCATTTGAAAAGACCATTCTTTCCCTCACAGCACTGTGGTGGTTCTATTTCTGAGCTATATGTTCTGTTCCATTAGTCTATTTGTCCATCTCTGTACCAATAACATGTCTCAATTATTTTAGTTTTATAATAAGTCCTTCAGCTTTGCTCTTCTTCACAATTGTCTTGACTATTCTTGGTCCACTGAACTTCCAAATAAATTTTAGAATCAGCTAATCAGTTTCCCTCCCTCCTTCCCTCCCTCCCTCCCTTCCTGCTTTCCTCCTTTCTCCCTTCCTTCCTTCCTTCTTCTTTTTTTGAAACAAGATCTTGCTTTGTCACCTAGGCTGGAGTGAAGTAGTGCAATCATGATTTACTACACCCTCAACATCTGAGGTTCAAGTGATCCTCCCACCTCAGCCTCACAAGTAGCTGGGACTGTGGGTGCCCACCAACACACCCGGGTAATTTTTTTTGTGTGTATTTTTTTGTAGATACAGAGTTTCACCATGTTGCCCAGGCTAGTCTCAAACTCCTGGGCTCAAGTGATCCTCCTGCCTGGCCTCTCAAAGTGTTGGGATTACAGGTGTGAACTTCTGTGCCCTGCTAATCAGTTTTTTATTTTTTAAAAGAACGTGCTGAGATGTGTATTGGATTTACGGTAAACCTCTAGACTAATTTGGGAAGATTGAAATTTTTACAATATCATGTCATCTAATCTACAAACATTGCATTTTAGCTGTATTGAGGTTTTCTTTCAATACAGTTTTGCAGTTTTCTTTTTCTTTTTCTTTTTTTAGACAGTCTCACTCTGTCACCTAGGCTGGAGTACAGCGGTGAGATCATGGCTCACTGTAGCCTCGACTTCCCAGGCACAAACGTTTCTCTCACCTCAGCCTACCAAGTAGCTGGCACTACAGGTTTATGCCACCAGGCCTGGCTAACTTTATTTGGTTTGGGAACCTCTGCCTGGATTTCAGAACTCAGCACTTTGGGAGGTCGAGGCAGGAGGATCCCTTGATCCCAGGAGACCCAAGATCCCTTGATCCCAGGACTTATTATAAAGACCAGTCTGGGCAACATGGTGAAACGTTTCTCTCTTTCTTTTTTTTAATTTTAAAAATTAACAACAACAACAACAACAACAACAATGAAAACCCTATATTCTTCTAGTCCTAGCTTGCTAAGCTTTTTATCATGGTTGGTAATTTTTTACTCTATGTCCACCTTTCTTAGTCTGGGCTATGCCTAACTACTCTGCAGTTGAGATTAAATATTATTTTTAAGACCAAAAAATCCTTAAATTTGTATAATGCATTCTCATGAGAGGTTTGAAGTATCTATTATCTCCATTCAGTTCACTTATCTGTAAAATGATGATTATTGTATCCACCACAGTGTTGTTGGGAGATGAAATAACTTATTGGCATGGATTGGCTGTATTCCCATTGAAATCTCAACAGAATTCTCATGTGTTGTGGGAGGAACCTAGGGGGAGGTAATTGAATCATGGGGGCTGGTCTTTCTCATGCTATTCTCGTGATAGTGAATAAGTCTCACCAGATCTGATGGGTTTATCAGGAGTTTCCGCTTTTGCTTCTTCCTCATTTTCTCTTGCTGCCACCATGTTAGAAATGCATTTCA
Organism: Piliocolobus tephrosceles; assembly: GCF_002776525.5. NCBI lineage: Eukaryota > Metazoa > Chordata > Mammalia > Primates > Cercopithecidae > Piliocolobus > Piliocolobus tephrosceles. The sequence continues at coordinate 71,499,233 of NC_045440.1, forward strand.
CCTTCCGCCATGATTCTGAGGTCTCCTCAACCATGTGGAACTGTAAGTCCAATTAAACCTCTTTTCGTTCCCAGTTTCAGGTATGTCGTAATCAGCAGCGTGAAAACCAACTAATACAGTACATTGGTATCAGTAGAGTGGGGCATTGCTGAAAAGATACCCCAAAACATGGGAGCAACTTTGGAACTGGGTAACAGGCAGAAGTTGGAAGAGTTTGGAGGGCTCAGAAGAAGACAGGAAAATGTGGGAAAGTTTGGAACTTCCCACATTTGTTGATTGGCTTTGACCAAAATGCTGATAGTGATATGGACAATAAGGTCCAGGCAGAGGTGGTCTCAGAGGGAGATGAGGAACTTGTTGGGAACTGGAGCAAAGGTGACTCTTGTTATGTTTTAGCAAAGAGACTGGAGGCATTTTGCCCTCGCCCTAGAGATTTGTAGAACTTTGAACTTGAGACAGATGATTTAGGGTATCTGTCAGAAGAAATTTCTAAGCAGCAAAGTATTCAAGAGGTGACTTGGGTTCTTTTAAAGGCCTTCAGTTTTATAAGGGAAGCAGAGCAAAAAAGTTTGGAAAATTTGCAGCCTGACTATGCAATAGAAAAGAAAAACTCATTTTCTGGGGAGAAATTCAAGCCGGTTGCAGAAATGTGCATAAGTAGCAAGCAGCCTAATGTTAATCCCTCAGATCATGGGGAAAATGTCTCCAGGCTACGTCAGAGACCTTCATGGCAGCCCCTCCCATCACAGGCCCGGAGGGCCAGGAGGAAAAAGTGGTTTTGTGGGCTGGGCCCAGGGTCCCTGTGCTATGTGCAGCCTAGGGACTTGGTGCCCTGTGTCCCAGCCACTCCAGCCATGGCTGAAAGGGGCCAATGTACAGCTCAGGCTGTGGCTTCAGAAGGTGAAAGCTCCAAGCCTTGGCAGCTTCCATATGGTGTTGAGCCTGCACGTGCACAGAAGTCAAGAATTGAGGTTTGGGAACCTCCGCCTAGATTTCAGAAGATGTATGGAAATGCCCAGATGCCCAGGCAAAAGTTTTCTTCAGGGGTGGGGCCCTCATGGAGAACCTCTGCTAGGGCAGTGCAGAAGGGAAATGTGGGGTCAGAGCCTCCACACAGAGTCCCTACTGAGGCAGTGTCTAGTGGAGCTGTGAGAAAAGTGCCACCATCCTCCAGACCCCAGAATGGTAGATCTACTGGCAGCTTGCACCATGTGCCCGGAAAAGCTGCAGACACTCAATGCCAGCCCATGAAAGCAGCGAGGAGGGAGGCTGTACCCTGCAAAGCCACAGGGGTGGACCTGCCCAAGACCATGGGAACCCACCTCTTGCATTAGCGTGACCTAGATATGAGACCTAGAGTCAAAGGAGATTATTTTGGAGCTTTAAAATTTGACTGCTCTGCTGGATTTTGGACTTCCGTGAGGCCTGTAACCTCTTTGTTTTGCCAAATTTCTTCCATTTGGAATGGCTGTGTTTACCCAATACCTGTACCCCCATTGTATCTAGGAAGTAACTAGCTTGTTTTTGATTTTACAGGCTCATAGGTAGAAGGGACTGGCCTTGTCTCAGGTGAGACTTTGGACTGTGGACTTTTGGGTTAATGCTGAAATTAGTTAAGGATTTGGGGGACTGTTGGAAAGGCATGATTGGTTTTGAAATGTTAGGACATGAGATTTAGAGGGGCCGGGGTGGAATGATATGGTTTGGCTGTGTCCTCATTCAAATCTCAACTTGAATTGTATCTCCCAGAATTCCCACGTGCTGTGGGAGGGACCCAGAGGGAGATAATTGAATCATGGGGGCCAGCCTTTCCCATGCTAGTCTCACGATAGTAAGTCTCACAAGATCTGATGGGTTTATCAGGGGTTTCTGCTTTTGCTTCTTCCTCATTTTCTCTTGCTGTTGCCATGTAAGAAGTGCCTTTTGCCCTCTGCCATGATTCTGAGTCTTCCCCTCTTTGTTCCTAGTTTCGGGTATGTATCAGCAGCATGAAAACAAACCTCTCTTTGTTCCTAGTTTCGGGTATGTATCAGCAGCATGAAAACAAACTAATACATTTATGTAAAATGTTTAAATAGTGCCTGACAACTAGTAAGCATTTTATTTTATTTTTGTTTTTGTAGAGATGGGGTCTCCCTATGTTGCTTGCCCAGGCTGGTCTTGAAATGTACTCAAGCAATCCTCATGCCTTGGCCTCTCAGTGTGCTGAGATTACAGGCATGAGCCACCATGCCTGGACATAAGCATTTTATAAACATCAGTTATTATTAATTTGTTTTTCAGGTGAAGAAAACAAAGTAGGAAAAGAGTGAGTGATGACTGGTGGTGGACTTCTTCCTGGAAACCCAGTCCCTGGACTCTCACTCTGCCTCTTTCCCTTTCATCATTTTGCCTAAAGAGAGGATTTAGTAGCCTCTTAACCATTCCATGTCAGTAAGTCTCTTCATCATAGTAAAAGTTTTTAAAAGATTATAAAATAATGCTTACAAACTGTACTGACTAGAAAGGCCCTTCTGTAGATACTTCTATGCAGTCAATGTATTTAGTGTACATACTTCCTAAGCATGTATCAGAATAACAAAATTCTTTAGAAAAAGGGTTTTGGTTTTTTTTTTTTTTTTTTTTTTGGTCAAGTTCTTTCTTATATAGATCCTTCTTACAAGTTAAGACAACCACTTCACTCATGGTTGCCATGCAAAGAATCTTGTCTTCAATCAGCTCGTTAAGGTAACTTTGTAAAGATAGTGTTTTTTAGAAGGGCACTTTGCCAGCTCCCTCAAACATAACTTTGCAAATGGACAGCAAGAAAAACATGGTAAATCACTTCCATATGGCTCAAGGCAATGAGAAACTTTTTTGATTAACAACATATTCACTACAATAAAATAACTTCCAAATCGGCTAGAAAGACACTAACTTATCTGCTACATCTATTCTCTTCTTTGATTTTTTCATTGTTTTGACTCTCCAAAAACCCTCCTAAACTCCCAACTGGTTCATTTTGAAACAATGGGCTCTTCCAAGACCATCACCTGTTCCTATTTGTCAGTTCTATTAAGCAAATAGCTACTCTTAAACTTATTTTAGAACCAGCTGCTTTACAACATATGCTTCAAACATTCAAGAGATGGTTTTTACAGACTCATCAGTTGATACAATCATTGACATGTCGTCTGCATATGCAAGTACTAGTTTAAACATCTAAACTATTTTATTTCCTTTCGCAGCTGTCTAAATAGTAAACCAAGCAGTTTAGTTCACACCATAAATTCCCATCAAAGGGCTTTTAATTAATATATGAAGGACAAAATGGGCACCCAGGACTTAAAGTTTTCATTATCTGGATCTCTTCATTCTTCCCAGGCAGAAACTAATCATTTCATTTTCGCACTCTTGACAAATTGGAAAAAATATGACGCAGTCTATACAACTTTAAACAACGTATCCTCACCTGTCAAGAGTCTCTTCCTCCCCTCTTTTCAAAGGAAATAGAATAAAAAGATGATTGCCTTTTAGTCTGTGTGTTTTACAGTTTCTCTTGGTATAACGAAACCATCTGCCACCTCTGTCCCTTAACGCCTGGAATGAATCAAATCATCTTCCTTACAAACATTGTTAATCTCACAGTAATCCCTACTAATCACTTTGTAATCAGCACTCAAAGGGGCTAAAGGTCCTTGATTCTTAATCACGATATTTTAATCATCATTCTTGTGAGATGGCATTTAGTAATCCCTGAACCTTTGGTTTATTTCTTTTCAACTTCCTAATTATTTTTTCGGACGGAGAACAGGCGCTTTCTAGATAGGAGAAACCAGATCTCTCTGGCCAAAACTGGTCTGGGAGACTAAGACAGTGCCTGGGTAGTTTCTGATGTCTAACGCTTACTTTCCATTTTAGATACTGAAGATAGCTTATTTCTGTTTTCTTTTACTTCCTTCTTCTTTTCCTTTATCTCTTTTTCCTCTACTGCACTTTTTATTTAGCAAATTTTTGGATGAGTAGCAATTTATTTTTCCTCTCTGCGTCCTTAAAAGTTTTGGTTTCTGGCTTGTTAATTTCCTTTTTTATTTTTTACCAAGTTGGGGAAATTCCCCTCTATTCTTAGTTTGCTGAGAGTCTTTAATCGTAAATGGATGTTAGGTTTGGTCAAATGCCTTTTCTGCATCTATTAATATAATCACATGATTTTTCTTCTTTAGCCTGCTAATGTGATGAATTGCTTTTATTGATTTTCATCCTTTTGTATTCTTTAGGTACAATATCCTCACTCTTCTTTATAAATCTATAACTTTTTTCTTTTTCAATTTTTTTCCCTGAAGGGGATGAAAGAGACTTCTTATACATTTTAGTGGCTTGCTGTCTTGTTGAATTATGAGTTTTCCTTTCTCCTCATTCTTTTCTCCTTCACCAGTTTAAGATTATGTGTTGTTTTTTCATCCCACACTGCCTTTCTTGGCCATATTTATATAACACATTATAAAGTTTATGTTTACTCTTAAAATTCATTCATTTAATTTATTTTGAAAAACACTGAGGACCTACTATGTGCCAGGCACAAAACAAAATCTCATTCACCATTTAGTCTGAGGCTCTACATGAGCTTAACACGTCTTGCTCAGAACCTAAATTTAAGTTTGTGACTTTTATGTAAACAATTGAAAAAGAGCTTTTGCCCTTGGTTACTTAAATAATAAAACGATCACTATAGAGTTAGGAGCTCCCTTTTATGACCCCCTTTTTCCTAGCCCCATCCTGTAGCTTATTTACCAATTTATCAAGCATGGATTTGATAACCGTGTTTTAATTATATTTAAAGGGAATGGGTGTGGAGAGTGGAGGAAAAAAAAAGCTGGTGATGAGATGCTTTCTCTCTAAGAGTCAAGATGAAAAACCTCCTAATTGGTCTTCGTGCCTTCTGTTTCTTTTCATGCCAGTCAGAGAGATTCCCCTAAAGCATATAGTATTGATTTTTTTTAACAATTCAATGGTTTTTAGTATGTTCACAGAGTTGTGCAATCATCACCACAATCAATTTTAGAACATTTTCATCACGCGTACTCTTTAACCATGACCTCCCAATCTCCCCATTTCCCCACCTAGCCCTAGGCAACCACACATCTGCTTTTTGTCTCTCTAGATTTCCCTTTTCTGAACATTTCAGATAAATGGAATTATGTGCTATGTGGTCTTTTGTGACAGGCTTCTTTTCCATTGCCAAATGTTTTCAAGGGTCTTCCATGATATAGCATGTGTCTGTACTTCATTTTTTTTTTTTTTTTTTTGAGACGGAGTCTCACTCTGTCGCCCAGGCTGGAGTGCAGTGGCTCGATCTCGGCTCACTGAAAGCTCTGCCTCCCGGGTTCACACCATTCTCCTGCCTCAGCCTCCTGAGTAGCTGGGACTACAGGCGCCGGACACCACGCCTGGCTAGTTTTTGTATTTTTAGTAGTGACGGGGTTTTACCATGATAGCCAGGGTGGTCCTGGTCTCCTGACCTTGTGATCCTCCTGCCTCGGCCTCCCAAAGTGCTGAGATTACAGGCGTGAACCACCGCGCCGGGCTTACTTCATTGTTTTTATGGTTAAATAAAATTTCATTCTATGATCACACCACATTTTGTGTACCCATTAATCAGCTGATGAACATTTGGGCTTTTTCTACCTTTTGACTATTATGAATACTGCTGCTAAGACCATTCATGTGCTAGTTTTTGTGTGGACATATCTTTTCATGTGTTTATCGGTATCTAGTTTGTTCTCTTGAGTGTATACCTAGGAGTGGAATTGCCAGGTCATGTGGTAACTCTAATGCTTAACTTTTTGAGGAACTATCAGACTATTTTCCAAAATGGAAAACAGTTCCATTTTGGAATCAGCAGTGCAGAACGGTTCCAATTTTTCACATTCTTGGCAACACTTGTTATTGTCCGTCCTTTCTATAATAGCCAAACTAGTGGATGTAAAGTGGTATCTCTTTTGGTTTTGATTTACATTTCCCTGGTGACTATTGGTGTTGAGCATCTTTTCATGTGCTATTGGTCATGTTTATCTTCTTTGGAGATATATCTATTTAGATCCTTTGCCCATTTTTAAATTGGGTCATTTGTATTTTGCTATTGACTAGAATATTGTGTATTCTAGATAAAAGTCCCTTATTAGATACATGATTTGCAAATATTTTTTCTCATTCTGTTGTTTGTCCTTTCACTTTCTTGCTGGTGTCCTTTGAAGCATAGAAGTCTTTAATTCTGAGGAAATCTGATTTATCTATTTTTTTCTTTGACTGCTTGTGCTTTGTTGTTATATCTAAGAAATCACTGCCAAATAAAGATCAGGAAGACTTATGCCTACATTTTCTTCTAAGAGTTTATAGTTTTAGTTCTTCCACTGAAATCTTTGCTCCATTTAAAGTTAGTTTTTGTATATGGTATAAGATAGTGGTCCAACTTCATACTTTTCCATGTGGATATCCAGTTGTCCCAGCACCATTTGTTGAAAATATTATTCTTTCCTCTATTGAATTGTTTTGGCAACCCTGTCAAAAAGCAATGTACTCTAAATGCAAGGGTTTATTTCTGGATTCTTAATTTTATCTCATTGATCTGTAGGTCTATCCTTATGCCAATACCACACTGTCTTGATTACTTGTAGCTTTATAGTAGGTTTTGAAATTGGGAAATATGAACCCTCCAACTTTGATCTTCTTTTTCTTTTTTTAAGAGACAGGTCTCACTCTGTCACCCAGAATGGAGTGCAGAGTTATGATCATGGCTCACCGAAGCCTCAAACTCCTGGGCTCAAGTGATCCTCCTGCCTCACCCTCCCTAACAACTAGAACTATAGGTGCATGCCACTTCACCTGGATAATTTTTTAAACATTTTTTAGAGATGAGGGTCTTACTATATTGCTGAGGCTAGTCTCCAACTCCTGTCCCCAATCAATCCTACTACCTCAGCCTCCCCAAGTGCAGGGGTTACAGTGTTCTTCTTTTTGAAAATTGTTTTGGCTATTCTGGGTCCTTTGAATTTTCATGTGAATTTTAGAATCAGCTTGTCAATTTCTACAAAGAAGCCAGCTGGGATTTTTATAGGGACTGCACGGAATTCACAGGTGAATTTAGTGAGTATTGCCATTATAACAATATTAAATCTTCTGATCCATGAAATGGAATGTGTTCCCATTTATTTAGATCTTTTTAACTTCTTTCAATGATTTTTGTAATTTCTAGGTAAAAGTTTTGTACTTCTTTCATTAAATTTATTCCTAAAAATGTTATTCTTTTTAATGCTGTTGTAAGTGGGATCACATTCTTAATTTCATATTCAGATTGTTCAGTGAAAGTGTATAGAAATACAACTGATTTTTCATATTAATCTTGTATTCAGCAACCTTGCTGAACTCATTTATTCATTCTAATGGCTTTTTTGTATATGAGATCATGTCATCTCCAAATAGTGATAGCTTTCCTTCTTCCTTTCCAATTAAGATTTCTTTTATTTCTTTCTTTTGCCTAATTGCTCTGGCTAAAATCTTCATACAATGTTAAATAGAGTTGGTTAGAATGGACATCGTCCTCTTTGTTTTTTTAAGGACTAGAGTCTTTTTCTGTTGCCCAGGCTGGAGTGCAGGAGTGTGATCATAGCTCACTACATCCTCAAACTCCTGGATTCAATTGATCCTCTTGCCAGAGTCTCCCAAATAGCTAGGACTACAGGTGTGTGTGACCATACCAGCTAATTTTAATTTTTTGTAGAAATGAAGTCTCGCTCTGTTGCCCAGGTGGGTCTGAAACTCCTGGCTTTAAGCAATCCTTCCACCTCAGCCTCCTAAGGTTCTGGGATTACAGGTGTGATTCACTGTGCCCAGTCCTCCCTTTGTTCTTGATCTTGGGTGAAATCACTCAGTCTTTCACTATTAAGTGTGATAGCAGCTATGGGTTTTTCTAGATGGTTCTTATCAGGTTCAAGAAGTTCACTGTTCCTAATTTGTTAAACTCTTTTTTTTTTTTATCATAAAAGAGAGTTGGGTTTTTTTTTGTTTTTTTTGTTTTGTTTTGTTTTGTTTGTTTGTTTTTTTTTTGAGATACAGTCTTAGTCTGTCACCCAGATTGGAGTGCAGTGGCACAATCTTGGCTCATTGCAACCTCCGCCTCCCAGGTTTAAGTGATTCTCCTGCCTCAGCCTTCTGAGTGGCTGGAACTACTCAACCAAAAAATTTAGCCACCATGCCTGGCTAATTTTTTTCTATTTTTAGTAGAGACGGGGTTTCGCGATTTTAGCCAGGATGGTCTTGATCTCCTGACCTCATGATCTGCCCGCCTCAGCCTCCCAAAGTGCTGTGATTATAAGTGTGAGCCACCATGCCCAGCCAAGAGTTGGTTTTTTCAAATGCTCTTTCTGCATCTATAGGGATGATTATGTGGTTATTTTTCATTCTATTGATATGATAACATTATTTCATTTTTAAATGTTAAACCAACCTTGCATTCCTGGAATTAAATCCTAGTCAGTCATGGAGTATAATCCTTTTATAGGTTGCTGGATATGGTTTGCTAATTCTCTGTTGATGATTTTCATCTGTATATTCATAAGAAATACTGGTTTATAATTTCTTTTGAAGAATTCATGAGTAATTGGTGTTAATTCTTCTGTAAGTGTTTGGTAAAATTCACCCAGTGAAGCCAGCAATGACTTTTTCATTTTCCTCTTTGAAACACTTCAGTGGTTACCAATCACCTAATGAATTCAATATAACCTCCTATGGTATGCATTCCCAGTAGTATGTCCTACTCTTCCCAGCTAATCTCCCACCTGCCATTTGTCCACAGCCTCTATCTCAACTCTTGCCTTGACCTCTACTTCTCATACCCTTGTGTGTTTCACTAGGCAGACTGCTACTCCTCTGTTAAGACATCTCAAGTCTACTTACACCTTGACACCATTTCTTGACTCTTTTGTTGAATTAGTTTAGATTTTCTTACAATATTCTGACCAGCTTCCCCTAATACCCATTTTTAAATCTCTCTATTGATCTTCACAACATAGGATTTATAGAAAAGCCTTTATGAGCCTATGAGGGATAGGCTATAGAAAAGCCTATCCCAAAAGGCTTTGGGAACAAACTAATTGTAAAAAGCACCTTAATGGGAAAAGGCCCATTCTAGTTAAATTGGGACCTGTCAGTTATTTTGCTAATGACACATAACTATTAAATGCTATATGGAATCCCCTGTGAAGAGTATTTCTCTGTGAGTTCTTTTTCCGGTGTCAGAATAATTAAAAAGAAGTTGGCTTGAGGAACTCATTATGAATGACTTCTCTGTGTTTCACCATATTTCTGAGGAAAAATTGTCTTAAAAATTGGATTCAGGACTGGGAGAGGTTCTGCATGCCTTTTTGCTGACTTTCCAAGTCTCAATGATCTTCACAGTAGAGAATATCAAAAATGCTAATGGCAGAGTCACAATGGTGATAGTTTTCTAAAAGCAATTCCTTCTTCCAATATTTAAAATACAATTTTTAAATATTTTAAGGCTGATGTTTAAGTTTCTGTGAAGAAATTGTATTACCTTAGTAAACATAGCATTTAAAATATGTAACATTGCTTTTCAAATGTGTATGAAGATTACATTTTCTTCATAGAGTTTTGAAATGTTTATGAAGAAATTAGAATTATATCGAACATGCTCAAAACCCTTTTATGCATTAGAATTTGTAACAAAGTGACCACTGTACTAACATACCTAATGGACATCTGTTTCCTAAATTTCATTAAGGTAAAATTTTTATTTTAGTGAGGGATGAATCAAGAAGAAAACTCTTTAAGACAAAATTATCAAGAAACACATTTCATAGATCTATGCTATTATGCAAATGTTGTGACTGGAGCCCATTACTTCAGCTGACTTTAACACTATTGCCAGTTTTGTCTCAACATTAGCTAGGGAGGTATGTTGGTATTGTTTTTATTATTATCAGTGAAAAAATAGTAGTAACTGTATTCATTTATTGTCACTTACTGTGCATTAGGAATGATGCCAGGCACTTGTCACCTAGCTTACAACAAGCCAGCAAAGAAATTTGCTAGCATATTGACTATATGTTAGCAAGGATTAGGTTCAATTGCAAGTAATAGAAACCTAAAATAATGTCTTTAAAAAGAATGATTTGTATTATCTTACATACAAGTCCAGAGGTAGGCATTCTAGGCCTGGCTTTATAGTTCTGCTCCATAAAGTCCTTAGGGACTGAAGCTCTTTCTGTCTTGTAAATGCCCACTGGCTGCAGTGCCAACAGCAAAGAAAGGGATAAGAGAAAGAGGGCAAAGGAAATGCACTGCTTTGCTTAGGAAGGTTTCTACTACATGATATTTAATTTAGAGTCCATTGGCCAGAAGGCAGTCATATAAACATGTGTAGGTGGGTGGCCATGTGCCAACTACAACTTTGAGGATCTAAAACAGAGAAAAGAATGATAAACCCATTTACGTTATTGCCCAAAGTCACCTACTTGATAAAAGAGAGAGGATTCAAAACTACCTCTGTCTAGGTCTATCTTTGGGGTTAGAGCAAAGGGGATGGGAATAGTAATAATTTATTTTATAAACTTAGCACATTGTCTTAAATATTGTTCCAGTTAGTTATTGCCATGTAACAAACCAAGCCCAATTTAAACAATAAACATTTATTTAGCTCAGCAAATCATTTCTGTGAATCTGGGCCAATCTTGGCAGATTTCTGCTTGGAGATTGGCAAGGGGTTGACTGGCCTAGGGCCTTGGCTGGGACAACTTGTCATTCCTCCACATGGTCTCTTGTCCTTCATCAGGCCAGCCTGGGTTTGTTCTTTTCACATCATCCACGTGAGAGAGGTCCACGAGAGAGAACAGGAGCATGAAAGACTTCTTGAGGCATAGATTCATAAGTGGCTCAATGTCATTTACACCGTACTGCATTAGTCAAAATAAAAAACAAGGCCGACCCAGATTCAAGGGCTGGGGAAATAGACTCCATCACTTGATAAATTACAATGTCACATTGCAAAGATCATGGGTACGGGGAGACCACCAATTGGTGCTATGAATGTAATCAATTTACCATAATACTAATAAAAGTTGTTGATTGGAATTGAAAATAGTAAGGATCATCTTCAACAAAAAATCCTGAATGTATTGTCTTTATTTAGTTGTGTTTTTCTTTTAAAATTTTTATTTTTGTTTTTCAAGACTGGGCCTTGCTCTGTTGCCCAGGCTGGAGTGCAGCTGCATGATCAAGGCTCATTGCAGGCTCAACTTCGGGGGCTCAGGCAATCCTCCTGTATCAGCCTCCCAAGAAGCTGAGACCACAGGCACTTGCCACCATACCCAGCTAAGCTAAAAAAAAAATATTTATAGAGATGGGGTCTCCCTATGTTGCTCAGGCTGGCCTCTAACTCCTGAACTCAAGGAATACTCCTGTCTTGGCCTCCCAAAGTGCTGGGATTATAGGCATGAGCCACCACACACAGCCAAGTTTTTCTTCTTAAAGGAACTCAAGTTCTACAATAGTTCTTCTCAGTCATCATGGACACATTCAGGAAGTGAAACATAAACAGAGGTCCTTGGGTCTTGGAAGATTTTTTCTGCTAGATTGAATCTGGATTAAGACTAGGAAGGGATGGATATAGGACCAGAGGAGTCTGTGGGTGAAGATTTTTATTGTCCTGAGAAACTGTAATTTGTCTGAGATTGCATTTTTCTTTGCGTTAAATTTTGATTAAAAATGTGTGGGGGCTGGTTACGGTGGCTCATGCCTGTAATCCCAGCATTTTGGGAGGCTGAGGCAAGTGAATCACTTGAAGGCAGGAGTTCAAGACCAGCCTGGCCAACATAGTGAAACCCTGTCTCTACTAAGACCACAAAAATTAGCCTGGCATGGTGGCATGTTCCTGTGGTCTCAATGACTCAAGAGGCTGAGGCATGAGAATCACTTGAACCTGGAAAGTGGAGGGTACAGTGAGCCAAGATTGTGCCACTGCACTCCAGCCTGGGTGACAGAGTGAGACCCTGTCTGGAAAAAAAAAAAAAAAAAAAAAGTATGTGGGTATTCTTGGGTTCTTGAGAAAAATAACGAAAAGAGAGTAAAATTTATTTTCTTCATTGTTTGGGCTAGTTTGTTCATTCACTAAACAAAAATGCATTGAGTCCCTGTCATGTGCTAAGTACCATGCTAGGCACTGAGATATAATAATAAGCAAAAATAGACATTGTTCCTATCCTTAAGGAGTTTACCACTGTGGATTGGAGGATTGAAACATTAATTAAACAATCCCACAAATAAATGCTCCATGATGGCAAAATGCAAAAAGTGATGTAAAGGTATATGGTGATATGAGACTCAGACTCTCCAAAACAAAGAGCTGGTCTGGTCTGTGGCATCAAAGAAGGCTTTCTTAAAGAAGAAATCTTCAAGCTAAACTCTGAAGGGTAAGTCAGAATTAAGGGGATAGTGGTAGAGGTAGGGTTCCAGGCAAAGAAACAGCATCTGTAAAGGCACTTATGAAAGACTGCAAGGAAGCCACTTAGGATTGAAACACAGAGAGTGAGAGGAAGTGGTTTAGAGATGAGACCGGAGGGCTGATGACGTCAGATTACGTGGGAGTGCTGGGCCATAGAAGAAATTTTTGTCATTATCCTCAAAAAATAACAGCCATAGCAAGTGACAGGAGCAGGTCTGTGAATTTAAAAGATCCCTTTGGGGTTAGGCCTGAGATTGGATAACTAGAGAACAGTTAGGAGTCTACTGCAGTGTCCAGATAAAACTTGATAACTTAGATGAGAGTGGTGATGAAGGAGAGGATGAAAAGCAGAACTATTCAGGAGATTTTTATGGTAAAATCAATAGGCCTCTGTAACATGTCAGTTACAGGATGTAAAGAAAAGGAAGATGTAGTATATTGAATCTTTCACCCCTCCCTGTGTTCATATCACTGCCAAGGCCTTACTGTGGGTAGACTTTGGGCTTGACAATGTTGCCTGCTTCAGCCAATGACATAAATAGAAATGTCAGTATGCCATTCCAAGCTTAGGATTTAAGAGACCTTATGTGTTTGCACTTGTGCTCTTGAACCTCAGAAGCCATCATGAAAGGAACATGCCCAGACTGGCCTGCTAGTCCAAGAAGGGTAAGTGACATGGGGCATAGAGTCACCCCTGAGACCTTCAGTGAGCAGCAGAGCCACTCTGGCTGCTGCAGTCTACAATAGAGTTGCCAAACTGAGCCCAGTCTAGATCTGCCAAATTGCGACTAACTTCTGCATACATGAGTGATGGTAAATGAATGTGGTTTTGTTGTTGTTGTTTAGGGACAGTGTCTCACTCTGTTGCCCAGGCTGGAGGGCAGTGGCATAATCACAGCTCACTGTAGCCTATTCCTCCCAGGCTCAAGATATCCTCCCACCTCAGCCTTGTGAGTAACTAGGACTACAGTTGCATGCCACCACGCCTGACTATGTTTTGTTTTTTTCTGTAGAGACGGGGTTTTGCTGTGTTGCCCAGATTGGTCTGGAACTCCTGGGCTCAAGTTAGCCAGCTGCCTCGGCCTTTCAAAATGCCAGGATTACAGGCATGAGCCACTGTGCCTGGCCGAATATAGTTTTAAATATCAGAATATAGAGTTGTTTGTTAATCAGCAATAACTGACTCCCAGATGTGTAACCACTCAACAGGTTCATACTGCCCACTGCCCAGATAGAGCTGATTTATCAAGACAGGGAAATTGCAATAGAGAAAGAGTTTAATACACATAGAGCCAGCTAAATGGCCAGACTAATGATAACAAATGGGTTGATTTTATTACTCAAATCAGATTCCCTGAAAATTTGGAGGCTAGAGTTTTTTCAAGATAGTTACATAAGCTGGGGCTAGGGAATGGGTGCTGCTGATTGGTCAGGGATGCAATCATAGGGATGTAGAAAATGGTTCTTATGTGCTGAGTCCACTTCTGGGTGGGGGCTACAGAATGGGGGAGTCTTAAGTCTTGAGTCTCAGTGGAGTCATCCAACCATCAGAAGTGCAGAAGTCTGAAAAGATATCTCAAAAGTCCAAGCTTAGGCTCTACAATAGTGACATTATTCACAGCAGTAATAAGGGAAGTTACAAATCTTGTGATCTCCAGTACAATGGCTGGAAATTGTTTAACCAAACCTATCTCTTAGCAGAATTCAGGCCCTTCTCTTAATCCTAAATTTGTGGCCTTTTATTAGTTTTATAATAATTATTATAAAAGGGCTATTATTATTTAAACTATAAGCTAAATTTCTCCTATAGTTAGTTTGGCCCATGCCCAAAGTTCTCTTTCACTGTCATCATTTTCTCACTGTTGTGATTTATTTGTTTTTTTAGAGGCAGAGTCTTGCTCTGTTGCCTAGGCAGAATTGCAGTGGCATGACCTCAGTTCATTGCAGCCTCAACTTTCCAGGCTTAAGTGATCCTCCCATGTCAACCTCCCAAGTTGCTGGGCCTACAGGCACATGCCACCATGCCTGGCTAATTAAACAAAAAAAAAATTCTGTGGTGACGGGATCTCACTGTGTTGCCCAGGTTGGTCTCAAACTCCTGGGCTCAAGCCACTCTCCCATTTTGGTCTCCCAAAGTGCTGGGATTACAGGCATGAGCCACTGTGCCTGGCTTTACTGTTATAATTTTTTGCAAAGTGGTTTCAGAAGGGTCAAAATTTACTCTTGGCTGGGCACAGTGGCTCATGCCTGTAATCTGAGCACTTTGAGAGACCAAGATGGGAGGATCACATGAGCCTAGTAGTTTGTGACCAGCCTGGGCAACAGAGCGAAACCCTGTCTCTACAAAAAATATAAAAGACTAGCCAGGCACAGTGGTGCCAGCCTGTAGTCCCAGCTACTTGGGAGGCTGAGGTAGGAGGATCACCTGAGCCTAGGAGGTTGAGGCTGCAGTGAGCTGTGATCACGCCACTGTACTCCAGCCTGTGTGACAGAGTGAGACCCCATCTCAAAAAAAAAAATTATATCACTAACTATTGGAAAGTTTAAATATCAAGCCAAAAGAGCCATGATGAAGTTCTGATTTATTAAATTCCATTTGTGAGACTGTGTGTGTGTGTGTGTGTGTGTGTGTGTGAGAAACAGAGGGAGATTGAGACATACAGGAGGAGAGATGCAGAGAGCTGGTTGTGGTGGCTCATTCTTATAGCCCAACTGTTGGCTAGCTTGGTTTTCATTTAAAAGTTACTTGACTGACATTTGACTGTTGCCCCTTTAGAATACATTCTTTTATAATTTCCTCCCTTTCCCCTACATGACTTCTGTCCATCTTTGGAAAGCAAAATTATTCCTAGTGGGTTTCTGATTTGTTCTTTGGAGCCCCACTTTTTAGTAAGCACACAAAAAAACTATTCATCCACATTGCTACCTTATACTAAACGTTCTTTGTTAACTTAAATTTTACAGGCTGGGCAGCATAAACATTCAAGAAAAAAAAATTCATTGTGCCACCAGCTCTAAGCATCTGGCACCAAATATTTCTTTAAGGTTTGTTTAAACAAGAAATGTTTTAAAAGAGAGACATTTTTCATAGTGATGATGGCCTTGACTACAGAGGGCACATATCTGAGCCCTGGTTTTTGCAGGGAGCATGAAGGAGCCTGTCAGTGAAGCTTTCCTCCAGGGAAAAGCCAACGGAAAGGTTTCTTCACTTTGGAAGTTCTGCGTCTTTGAATTTTTCTAAGGATAGTTTCAGCTTTTTCAAACTTAGTGCATGTCAGTACTTGAGGAGAAGGTCAGAGAAAAGAAGCAGAAAGTGAAAATAATTTGCTTTAAGAACTCAGGCAGTGCTTCTGTGAAATCATGCTATTCAGTGACTTCCAATCAAGTGGATCCTAATTTTCTAGTTGCTTAACTTGTACTTTGAGATTCCCTAAAACAACTTCAGTATTGAGAATTGCTCTGGGAAGAGTTGGGGCCTGGACATTATTTTCTCTTGCACCCCCTGATTTTGACCAGTATTTATTTATTTATTTATTTCAGAAATAGCATCTTACTATGTTGCCCAGGCAGTCTTGAACTCCTGGCCTCAAGCAATCCTCCCACCTCAGCCTCCCAAGTGCCGACATTACAGGTGCATGCTACCATGTTCCGCTAATTTTTTTTTATTTTTGGTAGAGACAGGATCTCACTATGTTGCCAGGGCTGGTCTTGAAGTCCTGGGCTCAAGCAATTCTTCTGCCTCAGCCTCCCAGAATGCTAGGATTACAGACACCAGCCACTGCGCCTGACCCATTTTCCCCATCTTGATTCCCCATTCTCTGCTTCTTCCCCTCCTGCTCATACCTCTAATTCATTCATACCTTGCTGCCAATTATTGCTGAGGTATTAATTTAATCTTGGAATTTAATATTATACTTCATATTTTGTACTGAAGCACAGATAGACTTTTTTTTTTTTTTTTTTTTTTGAGACAGAGTCTCACTGTGCTGCCCAGGCTGCAGTGCAGTGGTGAGATCTCAGCTCACTGTATCTTCTGCTTCTTGGGTTCAAGTGATTCTCCAGCCTCAGCCTACCAGTAACTGGAATTACAGGCACTGTCACCACACCCAGCTAATTTTTATATTTTTAGTAGTGACCAGTTTTCGCCATGTTGGCCAGGCTGGTCCCAAATTCCTGAGCTCAGGTGATCCGCTTGCCTCTGCCTCCCAAAGTGCTGGGATTAGAGGCATGAGCCCCTGCACTGGCCATGAAGCAAGATAAACTTATAGAATGTTTAGAGCTGATAGGGTCATTCATTCATTCATTCGTCATGTATTCTTCACATACTTATGCTTTGAGCCAAGCATTTCCCCAGGCCCCCAAGCAGCTTCCATTCCAACAGAGAAGCCATGATAACCCAATCAAATAAATTCTATGATGGAAGTGTAAGCAGAGTCTAGCAGCAGCACAGGTGGGGATTGTGTCCATTTGTATGGGCAGAGATGGTAAAAGCTTCCCAAAGCTGGCAGTGGGCCGACCATATTCAGAAATGAAGCCTAGAAATAGCGTTTCCATCAGAGCGAGCAACGCCTGCAAAGACAGGGAGAGGCTGGGGCACAATTAATGGCCGAGTGTTGCTGTAGGGTACATTGAGAGCAGGGAAGCTCCTGCCCATGGCCCTGTCATGCTGGGACAACAAGGATCTTGAATACCATGCAAGGGAATTTCAATTTTAAACTGGAGTCAACAGAAAGAACATTGAAAAGTTTTAAGCAGATCTTTTATGTTAGAAAGGTCACTCTGGTGGGTGGGGCATAGTGGCTCACACCTGTAATCCCAGCACTTTGGGAGGCCGAGGCAGGTGGATCACCCGAGGTCAGGAGTTCAAGACCAGCCTGGCCAACATGGTGAAACCCCATCTCTACTAAAAAAATACAAAATTAGCCAGGTGTGGTGGTGCGTGCCTGTAATCCCAGCTATTCAGGAGGCTGAGGCAGGAGAATTGCTTGAACCTGGAGGCAGAGGTTGCAGCAAGCCAAGATTCCACCAATGCACTCCAGCCTGGGCGACAGAGCAATACTCCATCTTAAAATAAAAATAAAAATAAAAAAAGAAAAAGAAAAAAAAAGATCATCCTGGAAATAAGGGGTGTGGATGGAATGGGAGGAGGAATCAATGAGATTCAAATCAGGGACATCTAGAGAGAGGCTGATGCAATCAATAGTTCAGGCCACTGACGATGAGCTGGGGCTGTGGCTTTGGGCATAAACAGGAGGAATGTTTAGGGCTGAAAGGTTAACTGGAGCCAAGTGCGGTGGCTCATGCCTGTAATCCCAGCACTTTGGGAGGCTGAAGTGGGTGGATTACTTGAGCTCAGGAGTTCGAGGCCAGTCTGGGCAACATGGTGAAACCCTGTCTCTACAAAAAGTACAAAAATTAGGCAGGCATGGTGAAACACACCTGTAGTTCCGGCTACCTGGGCGGCTGAGATTGGAGAATCACTTGAGCCCAGGAGATGGAGGTCACAGTGAGTTAAGATACCGCAGCTGTACTCCAGCCTGGGCAATAGAGCTAGAACTTGTCTTTTAAAGAAAAAAAAAAGACAAAAAAAGGACTAACTGGGTGGAGAGAGGAAAGACTAAGAGACGAATCCAGGTTTCTCAGCCTTCGCTGATGGGATACACGGTTGCAGCAATCACCTGTAGGACATCTGGATATTAACAGAGCTATTAAGGGCTGAGTTCACTTTTGTGCTCCTTGGGTCTGGACTGAAGACAGAGTAGTCTAAGAGAAGGTGAAGGACAGAGTCATGGGGTGCCCCACATCGTAAGGGCATCATAAGAGGTTATTTTCTAGAATAGATTCCAGGTCCCACCTGAGATGATTTAGAAGGCCTGAGTGAAGCCTAAGAATCCATGGTTATTGTTATTGGTTTTTGTTATTTATTTATTTATTTATTTATTTATTTGAGACAGAGTCTCACTCTGTCACCCGGGCTGAGTGCAGAAGCCCGATCTCGATTCACTGCAACCTTTGACTCCCGGGCTCAGGTGATCCTCCCATCTCAGCCTCCCACGTAGCTGGGACCACAGGTGCAGGCCACTACACTCAGCTAATTTTTCTATTTTCAGTAGAGATGGGGTTTTACCATGTCGTCCAGGCTGTTGACGAACTCCCAGGCTCAAGCGGTCCATCCACCTCTCTCCCCCAAAGTGCTGGGATTACAGGCGTGAGCCACCGCACCTGGCTAGGAATCCATGTTTTAAAAAAATCTCCTTAGGGGCTCTGAGCAGCAACCCGAGCTGAGAGTCACAGGTCAGTCCCACCCTCTTCCGTGACAGAGCTGGACCTGATTTCCTGCGGGGTGGAGAGACTTTCCGAAGGTCACAGAGCTCCCTAGAAGCTGAGTGAAGCTCAGACTCCTAGGCCACCATCGTTTCTTCCCTGTGGGGCTCGCTTCTCCACCGGATTGCTTGGTCTTATTTAGATTTTAAAGTCATTGGCGAGGGTCTGCACTTCCCTCTTGTGTTTGTAACGTGATCGGTTCTAACAGCAAATTTGGCTGAGCAGTGGATTTGGTAGACTGAAAGAGATATCCCTCATGAGCTCATGACACTGGTTTCTTAACAATTCTATATTGTACAGTGCTCTTAGTAAAGAAGAAATGTGTTCTCAGTGGCTCAGTCGTCATCATTCTGCCTATAGCAGCTTTTGGCAGAATCTGGTCTTTGAACTAACATCTTCGTATATAATCTGGACCATGGAATAGAAAAATGCCCCTACTTTTGTAAGAGATGCTGGGTGGGAGAAAAATTGGCTGAGAATCTACAAGTCTTCTTTGAGAATTTGTGGTTAAATTTATGATGATGCAGAAACAAAAGACAAGATCACTGTGTTTAGGAAAATGGAATCTCATTGGTTCTGGGAGACAACTAGTGAATGCCAAGATTTCTCTCCAGTTCTTTCCTTGGGAGCACATATCCCCTTGGAATTAGTCACATCCATGTGACTTGCTTTAGCTAACAAAATGTTAGCGTAACAATGGGTATCACTTAAAAAAATTTTTTTGTAGCTTTTTTGTTGTTGTTAACTTTAGCAACCCTCTTAACTGAACAATGGGTATCACTTCTACTTGTATTAAATATGTATAAAACTTCTCCATTTTCCATGATCCCTGAAGCCTTCTGTTGATTTCACACAGTGGTAGAACTTCTGTCAACCTGAGCTACCTGGACTATGATGATCAGAGCTCCTCCGCCAATTAGTGTAGGAAATGTAGTGTGAATATGAAAAATAATCTGGCTGGGCGTGGTGGGTCACACCTGTCATCCCAGCACTTTGGGAGGCCAAGTGGGGAGGATTGCTTGAGTCCAGGATTTTGAGGCCAGCCTTGGAAACATAGCAAGCCCCATCTCCAAAATATATACATAATTAAATTATCTGGGTGTGATGGTGCACATATGTAGTCCCAACTACTTGGGAGGCTGAGGTGGGAGGATGGCTTGAACCCAGGAGGTAGAAGCTACAATGAGTCGAGACTGCGTCACTGCACTGCAGCCTGGGCAACAGAGTGAGACCCCTTCTCAAAAACAAAACAAAACAAAAAACGACCCCAGACTGTTGTTCTAAGCCACTGAGATTTGCTGATTCGTTTACCACGGCATATTTTAGCTTAATCTGACTAACGCACTTGTCAATAAGCAATACGCATAGGAAACATAACATAAACCCTGAAATATCATAAAACCGGAAGATCTCGGGGGGGCCAGAGTCATCAGAGAAGGCAACCCTGGTCAACTGGAATAATGGGATATAAACTGGATGGAGTTCAGTAGAGAAAAATTCAGGGTTATGCACTTGGAGTTGAAAAGTGAACATGTTCAAAGGCAAGGTGCCAGCTACTCAAAGGCAGTTGGCTGGAAAATTGAAAGTATAGCTTTAGTGGACAGCCAGTTGACCGGGAAGAATTGTCACAATCCTGCAGTTCTGTTGATTGAAAAAAATGCAAGCAGAGAACTGTAGCAAATGAAAAGCATGTCTGTATCATGAGGTAATTGTTACATTGCTCTCTGTACTGTCCAGAGCTGTAACAGAGAGCTGGGGCTGGCTCCCGGCTCCATAGTTTAACGGGAATTGAGAGAATGTGGAGAGTTCAGAGTTAAAGCAGAATAGTCATCCTGTGACCAGCAAACAAGGGCTAAAGGACCTAGGATTATTTAGCCTAGAGAGGAGACGCATCAGAGGTGAATTAAGAAGTGCTAGCATTGGACTTTAACTTCAGAAGAGCCATTGCATGGAGGATGATGACTGTTTTTTCCCTCTGTTGCCAAGGACACAAAAAGAATGGGCTCATTAAAGTTAAACAAAAGGAAGAATTTCCTGATGCCTAGGGTTGTTTGACACCAGATAGGGTTGGAGATTTTTCTTTGGAGGACTTTGCAAAGTTCAATGTTCTTTTGAATGCAGTAGATTGTCTGGCTCCTTCCTGAAGTAAAGAGAGGGAAGGCTGGCAGTCTCCTTTCTGCTGTGACCAGGATGGCAGTGGATGATGTTCACTGTGGGACACACTCGATGTGCATGATAAACTAACGTTTTGCACAACTCCCAGCATCCTATGGGCAGCTGTGTTCCTTTCCTTCTTCTCAAGAGAACATATTAGGAAACAAGAGCTACTTGTTGGTGATCAGGATAACCTCAGCTCCTCTTTTTTAAAAAGGTAAATGTTTTGTAAGTGTCAGTCTTTTAACTATTGCTTGTAAAAATACCTTGTGATATAATCATTCAACATTTTTTTGTTGTTGTTTTTTTGAGATGAAGTCTCACTCTTTTGCCCAGGCTGGAGTGCACAGTGGCACGATCTTGGCTCACTGTAACCTCTGCCTCCCGGCTTCAAACAATTCTCCTGCCTCAGCCTCCTGAGTGGCCAGGATTACAGACATGCACCACCACACCTGGCTAATTTTTCCATTTTTAGTAAAGACGGGGTTTCACCACGTTGCCCAGGCTGGTCTCGAACTCCTGACCTTAGGTGATCCTCCCACCTTGGCCTCCCAAAGTGCTGGGATTACAGGCATGAGCCACCACACAACATTTCTTTAGTCCACCATTCAACATTTCTTTAACAAATAATTCTTGAGTGAGGAGTGTGTGTGTGTGTGTGTGTGTGTGTGTGTGTGTGTTGGGGGGTGTGTAAGGCTGAACCAATTCCGAGTGATGAATGCTGTTATACGGGAAATGTGGCATGCCCTGAGACCCAGAAGAAGGGCTGATAAACCTGTACCTAGAAGGCATGTGCAAGCTGAGATGCACAGGGTGAGTGGGAGAAAGTCTGCCAACAGGAGACAGAGCAGGAAGGCAGGTGGAACTATGTGTGTAAGGCTTGGAGGCTGGAGGCATATGGAGAAATGAAGAAGTGGAAAGATCTCTGAATATAGATGCTATCATCAGGGCAGAGTGGGAGTGGATGACAGTAGGAGCCAGGGCTGCTATGTGGGAGGCAGAACACCTGGGGTCGCATTGGTCATGTTAGGCTTGGATTTCATCCCAGGAGCATAGTGAAGCCATGGAAATGTTTATGCAGGGGAAGGACCCTCTCAGGCTTATGTTTCAGAAAGATCATTCCGGCTGCATGTGGAAAATTGATTAGAGAGGCTTTGAAATTAATCTGGCCTAGGTTTGAATCTATGGTCCATGTTATTAGTTTTAAGATTTTCAAAAAAAATACTTAATCTCACAGAATCTCAGTTTCCTCATCTGTAAAACAGGGATAATTATTAGTATGTCTTACCTGGCATGGTAGCTATGAGAATAAGTACAAATATTGTATGTGAAGGTCCTGCAGAGTGTCTAATCCCCAGGTGTGGGTGCCCAACAAACACTGGCTCCCTTCTCTGCCAATTTATAGTAAATTTGCAAGTGAGAAACACACTTGCCACAATACAGAATCAACTACTTTGTTTTTTCTTTTTCTTTTTTGAGATGGAGTCTCGCTCTGTCACTAGGCTGGAGTGCAGTGGCGCGATCTCGGCTCACTGCAACCTCTGCCTACCAGATTCAACCGATTCTTGTGACTCAGCCTCCTGAGTAACTGGGACTACAGGCATGCATACTTTGTTTTTTTCAGTCGAGAGTTATTATTACATGGGTAGTTTCTACAGTCCTCTTAAAACTGTACAGACCAGACTAGATTTTCCTTCAGTCCTTTAATCATCTTTGTGGTTTTTTACAGAACCTTCTCCAATTTTTCAAAATTCCACTTCAATTGTGGAGACCACGGCTAGATTAGTCACCACCATAGAGAACGCATTATAATTAGCTCAACACTGCAGTCGCTTGGGCGGCTGACTCGGCCATGAAAACCCAGTCAGTCAGTCCCCATCAACACATAGGTTGTGTTCCAGGAGTTCATTGGTAAGTTGGTTGTTTGGAACACAGAAAGCCTTTCCCCATAGAAACAGAACTATAGATGGTGGCTTGTTTCCCAGGCCAGTGCACAAAAATCTATTTAATGCACATGCAGCTGAACCAGGGCCAGTACCTCAAGTCTTGGACTTGCCTGATTCCCAGTGGAGCCCCCAGTCTCATGGAGCCCTGAGGACCTCTGAGCTTCAAGCATCCAACCACAAGACCTCTGAGAGAGGTGAGAATTGGGCTGACAATTTTAGAGTGAGAATCATTTGCAGTGTGATTATGAAAAACACTTCTTTGGAGGCCTTAACCTGCAATTGTGCTTATTATTATGTAAGAAAGCAATCAAGTTACCCTATGATAAATACACCTATTATATACTGGATATTGTACTTAAATCTACCTAAATTATCTTTAATTTTCACAGTACTCCTGTAAGAAAAAGACTGTCTTTCTCAGTATTCCCATTTTGCCTGTGTCTTAAGGAGACTGTGGCCCAAGGTCAGGCAGATAGAAGGTGGCAGAACTGAGGTTGGAGATCCAGCCTTCTGTCTCGCAAAGCTGAGACCTTTTCACTGCACAACACTGCCTCCCAGTGGACTGTGCTTAACACTGAACCTCGCACGGCTGAACCAACCACCTATACTCTGCGGATGCAGTTAACAAGTTCTTCATTCATACGTCCAACAAAGAATCTTTGAGTGCTTCCAATGAGCGATGCCTTGGGAACACAAAATCAAATTAGACGTGGTGTTCTCACAGAGTGGTTGGGAAAAGGAATAAGTAAATCAATGATTGAAATCTATGAGATGAGAATGTGATTATATTTTAAAAGAGAAAAGAAAAAGATAACATAGAAACCCAACAGAGAGATGTATTGGTCAGACAGAGGAGGGTGGTGGTGGACCAGAAAGTCCCTGCGCTCCCCCAGCTTTCACCTCCTGTCCTCAGACTATACTATCCACCGTCTACCACGTCTACTGATGCGGTCGTCAGTTGAGCTGAGCCCCTCACATTTCCATCATATTAGTTTTTGGCTTGCTGTAAGTCTCTCCGAAACCACGTCTGCCTTTGTTCCTGGTGATTTTAATATACACGCTGATGATGGCTTCAGTACCCAGGCCTCTCAGCACCTTTAACTCCCCTTGTCATCTCCCTACCTCAGTCACTTACCTCAGTGGTCGTTCTCTAGACTTGGTCACTGCCAAGAACTACAATTCCACTACAATCTCAGTTTATCACCCCGTCCATGGCACACGAAAGTGAGAGCAGCTGGAGGCTGCTAAACGCCCAGAAAGATGGGGCAGGTCCTCGGTGAAACTCCACCTTCCAGCCAAAAACAGCCTAAAGCCTAAAAGACTGGACTGCTGGTCCCAGATGAAACCCGCCAGGCTGAGAACTTCTGTTCCTTTTTGCCCCCGCTCTTTCCTGATTAATTATTTCTAAATAATGCCTTTTAACCGGTCAAGCTTTGCCTTTTCCAATACTACCTACGACCTACCCCTCCCCTATTCTAAGCCCATAAAAGCTTGGGACCCAGACATGCAGGGAGGAGAAAACCACCCGACTGAGGGGGTGGGCGACCACCCCCCAGAGCTCCCTCCGCTAAGAGTTGTTCCCTTGCTCAATAAAATTCTTCTCCGCCCTCCTCACCCTTCAATGTCCAACGTATCCTCATTCTTCTCAGGCGTGGTACAAGAGCTTGGGAACTGCCGAACACCGGTACAAGTGCTTGGGAACCACCAAACACGGGTACAAGAGCTTGGGAACTGCTGAACGCGGGTAAAAGCTATTAACACAGGTGAGCTGGGACACGGCCAGCGTGGCTGACTGAGCACCGCCCGGGTGGGGCGTCGCCGCCGGAGGTCCCGGCTTGCAAAGTGACCGGGAAGAAAAACCCTGCGTCAAAAGTTACAGTTGCTGACGGGCGCGGTGGCTCATGCCTGTAATCCCAGCACTTTGGGAGGCTAAAGTGGGCAGATCATGAGGTCAGGAGTTCGAGACCAGTCTGGCCTAAATGGTGAAACCCCATCTCTACTAAAAATACAAAAATTAGCCGGGCGTGGTGGTGAGCGGCTGTAATACCAGCTACTTGGGAGGCTGAGGCGGGAGAATTGCTTGAACCTGGGAGGTGGAGGTTGCAGTGAACTGAGATGCACCACTGCACTCCAGTCTGGGTGACAGTTCAAGACTCCATCTGGGGGGGAAAAAGTTCCAGTTGCTAGCATTTTCTGCATTTGTGTTGCCAGTCCTTTTAATTCTAGCCATTCTGGTGAGACTGTAATTGTAATAACATTGAAATGTTGGCATGCATTTCTCTGATAAGGAAATAAAGTACTTTTATATACATTTATTGGACACTGGGATATCATTTTTATGAAGTGTCTTGTTCATTTGCTGCCGGGTTGTCTGTCTTTATTGATTAATACAAGTTCTTTATATGATAAATGTATTGCAAATAATTTCCTTTATTCTATCACTTGCCCTCTTATTCTCTTGTCATTTTGATGAAAAGAAGTTTGCAATTTTTTTTTTTTTTTTTTTTTTTTTTGGAGAGGGAGTCTTGCCCTGTGGAGACTGGAGTGCAGTGGTGCAATCTCGGCTCACTGAAAGCTCTGCCTCCCGGGTTCACGCCATTCTCCTGCCTCAGCCTCCTGAGTATCTGGGACTATAGGCGCCCGCCACCATGCCCGGCTAATTTTTTCTATTTTTAGTAGAGATGGGGTTTCACTGTGTTAGTCAGGATGGTCTGACTGACCTCGATCTCCTGACCTCGTGATCCACCCGCCTTGGCCTCCCAAAGTGCTGGGATTAAAGGCCTGAGCCACCGCACCTGGCCAAAGTTTGCAATTTTAATGAAATACAATTTATCAATCCTTTCCTCTATGGTTAACATTGTTCTTAAAATCGCACATTTATTTAAGAAAATATATTTAAATATAAATTTGTATATTACAATATATGTTATATATCCTATATAAACGTATTACATTTTAAAGTATATTTCTATATATATTTAAGAAATCTTTTCCTACCTTGAGGTTATGAGGATAGTCAATATTCTAGGTTTATTTTGTGGACATTCACATTTATATCTATAAATATTTTGGAATTTATTTTTCTTTTTGGTTTGAGGTACTAATAAAGTTTGTTAATTTTTTTTTGTATTTGGAAATTGCCTTAGCTCTATTTATTGAAGAGATCATCCTTTTCCCATTTCTCTGTGTGTCACCTTTGTCATAAATCAAGAGTCCTTTATTGTCTGTTTCTGTGCTCGATTTTATAAAATTTATTGGTATAAGACTTTGTTCATTTCATCAAAATTTTCAAATGCATTGGCATAAAATTGTCCATAATATCCTTCTCTTGTCTTTTCAATATCTGAATGATCTGTAGTGATGTTCCCTTTCTCATCCTTAACACTGGTAATCCTGTGCCTCCTCTCTCTTTCAAAAATTTTTCTCACTAGGGAGATACCAGTATTTTCAGAGAACCAGTTTTTGGCTTTTTCCATTTTTTCACTTTATGTTTTTGTATTTTTATGTTGTAAACACAGAAAGTTGAGCATGTGCTTATGTGCGTGTATCTATCTTTACCTAATAATGTACCATCAAATTATATAAAGAAAAAAATACGCTTGTCTATCCAGTCTGACAATCTTTGCCTTAGCCTTTTGCCCATTTACATTTCATTAATTAGTGATATTTGGGGGTGTAATTATACCTTCTTATTAAATGCACTCTCTTTTTTCTGCCTGCTCCATGTTATATTCCTTTCTTGCCCTCTTTCAGATTGATAAGATTTTTCACTATTTCATTTCCTCCCTCCATTAGCTCAGAAATTGTATGCCTGTTAATTATTCTTTTGGTGGTACCCTAGGTGTCTAGGTAATTACCCTGATGAGTATAGCCTGCCTTTTTGACTTTACAAAGTCTAATACAAATTGGTGTCTTTGTCTCTTTCCAGGGAGTGCAAGCACCTTAGAATATTTCTGTTAATCTTCACCTAACTTTATGCCATTGTTGTCAGGTATTTTCTCCCTGTATTTTAAATACCAGTGTTAGTATCATTGTTTTATATCATAAATGTTCACTTAGGTTTACCCACATAGCTACTGTCTTCATTGGGCTTCATCCTTTTCTGCATTTCCAACCTTGCATTTTCTTTGTAGTTGTTTCCTAGTTGCCCCAAAACAAGCTTCAGGATTTCTAGTAATACAAATTTCTGTTTTGACTTGTTTAAAAATGCTTTGTTTCACCTTTATTCTTGAAGGATGTTTTTGCTGGATATGAAATTCTAGGTTGAAATGGTTAGTTTGTTGATTGGTGTTTTTAGAATCTTAAAGATATTATTCCAGTATATTTTGACTTCCATGATTTCTGCTGAGAAATCAAGTGTCAGTTTAATGTAGCTCCTTTGAATTTAAATGGTCTTTCTGGGGGGTTTATTTTAAGACAATCTCTCTTATCTTCTTTTTAAAGTTTTCTTTATCTTGTTTTTCACTGTGATATGCCTAAACATAGATTCCTTCCTTCCTTCCTTCCTTCCTTCCTTTTCTTTTCTTTTTTTCTATTCTGTTTGAAACTTTTAGAGGTCCTTAAATGTGTAATTCATGTATATTAAATGATTTCTAACGAAATTATCTATTGAAATATTGTTTGTCTCCCTTTTCCCTATTCTTTCCTTTTGGGACTTTACAGTTAAGCTAGTCCTTACTGAATTCTCTATGTCTCTTACCTTCTCATCTTTGTTTTCCATCCTCTTGTCTCTTTCTACCTCATTCTAGAAATTTCTTGTAGTCTATCTTCCAGGACACTAATTTCTCTTCAGTTGTTTTAATCTGCTGTTAAACTCAATCTATTGACTCCTTAATTTCAGTCATTGAGTTTTTCAGTTCTAAATTCCATTTTTTTAAATCTCTGCCAAAATTCTCAACCTTTTATCTTTCTGAAGAAAGTACACATGGTTATTTTAAAGTCTATACTAGAAACTCATATTTAAAAATCTCATGGATCTGTCTATATTTTTCTTTTTTTTTTTTTTTGAGACAGTCTCACTCTCTTACTTAGGTTGTAGTACGGTGGCACCATCTTACTGCAACTGCTGCCTCCCAGGTTCAAGCAATTCTTGTGCCTCAGCCTTCTGGGTAGCTGGAATTACAGGTGTGCACCACCACGCCTGCTAATTTCTGTATTTTCAGTAGAGATGGGGTTTCACATGTTGGCCAGGCGGTTCTTGAACTCCTGACCTCAAGCGATCCGCTCACCATGGCCTCCCAAACTGCTGGGATTACAGGCGTGAGCTGCCACTCCTGGACATGTTTATGTTTTCCCTTGTTTGTGTTGTATTGTACTGTATTCATATTGTCTTACCTCCTCATGTGCATGGCTATTTTCTATTATGTGCCAGACATACTTGCAAAATTGTTTATAGAAATAACTGAGAGAACTTGGGTAACGATTTCTTCCTTCTGAGAGGATTTACATTTGTAGTGCCTGGGGACACATGCACCAAGCAAACTGAGGAACTCAGATGATTAGAAATTAAACTGTAGTTCCCACCTATGCCCCATGTATTTCAGTTTCTTAATTCTCCTTGAGTTCAGACAAAATGGCTCACACTTGTAATCCTAGTACTAAAGGAGGCTGAGGTGGGAGGATCATTTGAGGATAAGAGTTCAAGTCTGCAGTGAGCTATGGTTCTGCCACTGAACTCCAGCCTAAACAACAGAGCAAGACCCTGTCTGTCTCTAAAAAAAAAAAAAAACAACAACAATCCTTAGAAGCAACTCTTGAGAATCTCAACTTAAAGTAAGAGGCTTTACTGGAGTTCCCTTTAGTGGACCTTAAATTCCTTTCCCTGTTTTCTCTGCCCCAAGAGACTGTGAAAGCACAGATCAGCCTCCTAGTCCTTCAGCAGCCCCTTTGGAATGACCAACACTATCCTGGTTTACCTCCCTGGGCCACTGTACTTCCCTGGATCATGGCCCAAGAATTCTTCACTTTCTTGTTAGCTGTCCTCTATCTTAGAGCAGAGGATCATTACATTTTGTTTAGTTTGTCTAGTTGCCTTCAGGAGAGTGTTTATCTGAGACACTTAGTCTGCCATTATCCTCTCTTACTGGAAGTAGAAATCTCTGATATGTTTAGTTGCTGATTGTCGCTTTCCTTATTACTCCTAGTTTTCTAATTTTTTAAAAATAGTCTTCATAGTTTATACTTAAAGACAAATGTTTAGTTACCTTATCAATTTAAAAATTTCAATTAGCAATGTGACTAGACTTACATGAAATCCAGAAATTAACTTGGGACGAATTGATTATTTTACAGCTTTTATATTCAGAGGCATGATGCGTCTCTCAATGTATTCACATTTTTAAAACAATCCTATTAACTGAATATTCACATTTTAATGTCCTCGTATGATTTTAGAATTCCTTTGTATAGTCCCTGCACATTTTAAAATATATGGTTCTATTTTTATTGTTTTACTATTATAAATGGGATTTTTTCTCCATTTTACTTTTAACAGTTTAATAGTGATTTAAAGGAAAGTTATTAATGTTTACATCTTAATTTTATAAGTAGTGATTTTATTAGTTTATCTTCTTTTCTTGATCATAAAAGCATTTAAGGCCAGAAGTTCACCTCTAAGTATAGCTTTATGGAATTTTATTTTTAGGATAGGAAAGGATTAATTTTTTTCTAATGTGAATTTTTATTAGTGTTTAATACAGTTTCAATTTGTGTCCCCACCCAAGTCTCATGTCGAATTGTAACCACTAATGTTAGAGGATTGGATCATGAGGGCAGACTTCTCCCTTGCCGTTCTCGTGATAGTGAGTGAGTTGTCATGAGGTCTGGTTATTTAAAAGTGTGTAGCACTTTTCCCTTCACTCTAGTTCTCCTTCTCTGACCATGTAAGATGTGCCTGCTTCCCCTTAGTCTTCTGCCATGACTGTGAGTTTCCTGAGGCCTGCCAAGCCATGCTTCCTGTACAGCTTATGGAACTGTGAGTCAATTAAACCTCTTTTCTTTATAAATTACCCAGTCTTAAGTAGTTCTTTATAGCAATGTGAGAGATGACGGAAACAGAAAATTGGTATCAGGAAGTAGGGTATTGCTATAAAGACACCTGAAAATGTGGAAGCAACTTTGGAACTGGATAATGGACAGAGATTGAAAGGGTTTGAAGAGCTCAGAAGAATACAGGAAAATGAAGGAAAGTTTGGAACTTCCTAGAGACTTGTTCATTGTTGTGACCAAAATGCTGATAGTGATATAGACCGTGAAGTCCAGCCTGAGGAGATCTCAGATGGGGATGAGAAACTTATTGAGAACTGGAGCCAAGCTCACTTTTGTTATGCATGAACAAAGAAATAATCTGAAACTGAAACTTATATTTATTTAAAAAGGAAGCAGAGCATAACAGTTTGGAAAATTTGCAGCTTGACCATGTGGTAGAAAACACAAACCCATTTTCTGGGGAGGAATTCAAGCTTCCTGCAGACATTTGCATAAGTAAAGAAGAGTGGAATGTTAGTAACCAAGACATTGGGGGAAATGCCTTGAAGACACTTCAGAAACCTTCATGGCAGCTCCTTTCATCACATGCCTGGAAGCCTAGGAGGGAAGAATAGTTTCGTAGGAGAGGCCCAGGGGCCCTGCTGCCCTGTGCAACCTCAGGACACTGCTACTTGTGTCCCAGCTGCTCCTGCTCCAGCTGTGGCTAACAGGGCCCCAGATATGTCTCAGGCAGCTGCTCCAAGCCTTGGTGGCTTCCATGTGATGTTAAGCCTGAGGGTGCACAGAGTACAAGAGTTGAGGTTTGGGAACCTCTGCCTAGATTTCAGAGGATGTATGGAGATACCTGGATGTCCAGGCAGAAGTCTGCTGTAGGACCAGACCCCTCATGGAGACCCTCTTCTAGGGCAGTTCAGAGGGGAAATGTAGGGTTGGAGCCCCCACACAGAGTCCACACTGAGGCACTGCTTATTGGAGCTGTGAGAAGAGGGCAACCATCCTCCAGACCCTAGAATGGTAGATCCACCGACAGCTTGCACCATGCACTTGGAAAAGCTGCAGGCACTCAATGCCAGCTCATGAAAGCAGCCAAGGGGGCTGTACATTGCAGAGACACAGGGGTGGAAAAGCTCAAGGTCTTGGGAGCCCACCCCTTGCATCAATGTTGCCTGGATGTGAGACACGGAGTCAAAGAAGATTTTTTTGGAGCTTTAAGATTTAATGACTGCCCTGCTGGGTTTTGGACTTGCATGGGGCCTGTAGTCTCTTTGTTTTGGCTGATTTCTCCATTTTGGAATGGTCATATTTAGCCAGTGCCTGTATCCCCATTGTATCTTGGAAGTAACTGACTGGTTTTGATTTTACAGGCTCATGGGTGGAAGAGGCATACCTTATCTCAGATGATACATTTCAGTTAATGCTGAAATGAGTTAAGACTTTGGGGGACTGTTGGGAAGGGATGATTGTATTTTGAAATGTGAGAAGGACATGAAATTTTGGAGGTCCCAGGGGTGGAATAATATGGTTTGGATATGTGTCCTCAGCTAAATCTCTTGTCAAATTGTAATCCCCAGTGTTGGAGGAGGGCCCTGGTGGGAGCTGATTGGATCATAGGGGCAGACTTTTCCCTTGCTGTTCTTGAGATAATGAGTGAGTTCTCATGAAGTGTGCTTGTTTAAAAGTGTGTAGCACTTCCCTCTTCACTCTAATCCCCCTTCTCTGGCTGTGTAAGATATGCCTGCTTTTCCTTAGCCTTCTGCCATGATTGTAAGTTTCCTGAGGCCTCCCCAGCGATGCTTCCTGTACAGCCTATGGAACTGTGAGTAAAATAAACCTTTTCTTTTTTTTTAATAAATTACCCACTCTCCAGTAGTGCTGTATAGCAATGTGAGAATGAAAACAGGCTAAAACAGTGTTGTTGTAAATTAAATGTGTTTTATGAATTTTTAATTTTATTCTCTTTAATCAGATAATGTGGCCTTTTCAATTACTGCTGTTTTGATTTATTTCTTTTAGATTTTCTTTGCTCTAATAACTGATTATTTTTCAAAAAGAGGTTCTTTGGACACATGTAAAGAAAGTATATGGCTCAAATTTCCTTGACCTTCCTTATCTTTGTCTAGTGTATTTGGTACAGAGCTTGTGAAGGGGCTGTTATTATGTTACATGTCAATTGCATTTCTGTAAATCCTTATTTTTATCTCCAAAGTTGTTGCTTTATGTATCTTTGGTACTGTATCATTTGATGAATAAATGCTTAATACTATTATGAATTATCTATTGATTGTATCTATTAGAAATATAAATAATTTGTACCTTATTATATAAAGCAAATTGTTGGAAAAGTAAACAAAATAATATAAGAAAAACACTTGGGGCTGGGTGTGGTGGTTCATGACTATAATGCCAGCACTTTGGGAGGCAGAGGTGGGCAGAATGCTTGAGCCCAGGAGTTTGAGACCAGTCTGGGGAATGTGGTGAAGCCCCATCTCTACAAAAAATACAAAAATTATCCAGGTGTGGTCATGAACACCTGTTGTCTCAGCTGCTTGAGAAGCTGAGGTAAAAGGATCACCTGAGCCCAGGAGGTTAAAGCTGCAGTGAGCCATGATTTTGCCACTGCACTCCAGCCTGAGTGACGGAGTGAGACTCTGTCTCGAAAATTAAAAAAGCCAATATATTTTCTAATTCTTTTACTTTTAGTTTTTTTTTTCATTTTGTGCAAGTTGTGTTCTCTTGTACACAGAAAGTCACTGAATGTTGTTTTTAAAATGTATTTTTATTAAAATAATATACATCCAGGAAAGTACAGATGTAAGTGTCCAGTTGAATGATTTTTCACAAAGTGAACAAAGCTGTGAGCCATCATTCGAATCAAGAATATCCTGGAAACTCTTCTCTTACTTCCTTCCAGTCACTAGCCTTTAAAAGGGTAGCCACTTGTAAGAGCACAGATTAATTTTAAATGATTTTTAATTTTAGATGAATGGATTCATTCATATGCCTTAGTATCTATGTTCTTTTGTGCAGCATTATTCTTGAAAGATTCATCCACACAGGTGGATGGAGCTGTAGTTTGCTCATTGTTATTGCTGAATAATATTCTACTTATTACTGATGCTCTTTTGGGTATTGTCTAGTTTAGGACTATCTCAAATGGGGCTGCCATGAACACTCATTGTGTGCATTTTGGCTAGCTTATATATGCATTTTTGTTCAGAATATACCTTGGGGTGGAATTACTAGGTCACAGAATATGCATATTTTTAGTTTTAGAAGATACTGTTAAACAACTTTACAAAGTGATTGTACCAATTTGCATTCCCACAAATCTTGCCTTTTAATAAGAGTTTTAAATTGTCATAATTGTTTTGACCACTGTCATGTGATTTTGTGGTTTTGTTTTGATTCCTTTGCTATTTTAAAATTCAGTTCTCTTTTCAGTATACAGAACTTTGTTTTCACTTGCCTTTTGCAATAATTTGGAGGGTAGAAAATCTGGTTTTAGTTTTACTAACGGTTACTGTAAAGTGATTTGCAACCATTTTCATAAGTCTGTTTAATTATCAAAATCACAGTAAATACAATTACTTTAACTCACTTTTCATGAAAGGCAAAGATTGCAGTACTTTTACTTTTGCTCCCTTCCCCGATTCCTGTCTTCATAAAATTAATGTTGTGTTATAAATCCATCACTCAAAATTTAGCCTTTCAGAGAGGGGGTAACATGTAGGTGTTGATACTGACTCATATTAAATTGATTAAATGGAATGACACCATTGACTTTAAATGCTATTGTAAGAAAAGCTAAATGAAATATTGGTTCTGATTACTATGAGGATCTTGTTCATTGCATTACCAAGTCCTCCCAATAAGACATCATTTTTAGTTCTCAGAATTAGAAATCATGCTTTTCATGAGCATGTGGTTTGTTTTTATCTCATGACCATGGATCATTTCCCCTTTTATCACATTAACTCCTAGGAAATTTACAATATACTTTTTTCTGTGTTGTTAACATCTTTGAAAACTGTCTTAGGCCGGGCGCAGTGGCTCACACTTGTAATCCCAGCAACTCTGGGAGGCCAAAGAGGGCGGATCACAAAGTCAGAAGATCGAGACCATCCTGGCTAACACGGAGATACCCCGTCTCTACTAAAAAATACCAAAAATTAGCCGGGCATGGTGGTTTGCACCTTAGTCTCAGCTACTCGGGAGGCTGAGGCAGGAGAATAGCATGAACCCGGGAGGTGGAGCTTGCAGTGAGCTGAGATTGCGCCACTACACTCCAGCCTGGGTGACAGAGCAAGACTCCGTTTAAGAAAATAAAATAAAACAAAACAGTCTTAAACCCTTTTGGAAAATGAGATAAAGTATGAATCTATGCGATAAGGCAAAAATGTCTTCCATACCAATGGAGGTTATCTCCTGGGAAAAAAGCGAAATAGACTAGGAAGAGTATATAGTGAAAATAATTTTTACTGTTTATTCATCTGTGTTATTTGAACCATTTTAGTATAAACTTGTGCATTGTTTTTACATTTTAAAAACACATTAAGTGTATATTTAAAAGAAAGAAAATAAAGAAGAGCATATTTAGGAGGCAAGATAGATCTTCCTAAGACACACATAAGACCTGGGAACCATAAAGAAATGATTGACATATCTGACTCACAAATTTAAAACCTTTTCCTCAACAAAAGAAAAATGTACGAAACATATTTTGTACAAAGTACAAAAGCCAGCAACAGACTGGGAGACATTATTTATTACAAATATTATAGGCAAAAATGAACAACTCTAAAATATCACTAGCTCTAACAAATTAATAAGAAAAAGACAATAAAAATGAGCAAGGGATATAAATGAACTTAAACTAAGAAGAAATTCAAGGGACCTTGTCTTAGTTCAGTTTGCTATAACAAATTACTGTAGACTGGGAGGCTTAAACAACATTTATTTCTCACAGTTCTATAGAATGGGAAGTCCAAGATTGAGGACCCAACAAATCTGGTGTCCGGTGCAGGTCTACTGCTTGTATTGCAGATGGCACCTTCTGATTACATCCTTACACTGTGGAGAACAGAGAAAGAAATAGCAAGCTCATTTGTGTCTTTTTATAAGGGCACTAATCCCATTCATTAGGGCTCCACCCTCATTATTATCTAATTATCTTCCAAAGACCCCACCTCCAAATACCGTTGGGGTTTAGGATTTCAGTATATGAATTGGTGGTGGGGGTGGGAGGTGGGAGGAATACAAAATTCAGTTCATAACATATCTATAAACATATATTACTTAAGCTAGTAATTTAATAAATGCAAATGAAAAAAGGTACATTTTCATCTGTTGGCATACATTCAAAAGATACGTAATGTCTCACTGATGCAGGTGAGGGAGAAAAGGGCAAGTATTGGTAATTAAAATAATACAGCAATGTGGAAATATAACTGCATACTATATGAACCAGCAGTCCCATTTCTTGGGCTCTCTTCAAATATATAAAAATGTATGAATATATACATATATAGACACACATACGCATTGCAGCATTATTTGTAAGAATACAAATAATGGAAATGATTTAAATTATGATTTTGGTGGAATATCCATTAATGGAAAGCCAAGCATCTAATAAGAAAAAATGGTAGCTCTCTCTATACTGACCTGAAAAGATGTCCACAATTTATTATTAAGTGAAAAAAGCAAGTTGTAGATACGATCCAAGTTTCGGTAACAACCCCAACCCGCTGCGCACACTCCCACCCCCTACAGCAAAAAATAATCTGCATATAGTATGGATGTGTCTATACAAGCAGAGAATAGCTTTGGGAAGGAAACAGAATGGGGTACAGTGGTTTTCCATGTGAGGGGGACTTGGGGGGAAGAATGGGAATGTTCTCTTTTCATTCCTTTATCATTCTGTATCATTTATTTGTCAAATGTGAGCATCTGTTCAGCTGTTACTTTCTTCAATGTGTTTTTCAGTAACCCTCAACCCTCACTGGCCTCACAATCATTAAAGTAGACAGACGGTTACTTTTTAGTGTTAGCAACCTCTTCCATTCTGGATCTGCTTCCAAATCCCCAACTGTGAATGAGGTGGAGCACAAGTCCTTGGCCAGGAAGATGTTAGAGGACTGTGGCCTTTTCCTAAAAAGAAGACAGATGTTTGCTCCTGACATTAAGGGCAAGGTTTAATGCTAGGGTGCAATCTAGACCAATCATGGTCTATGTTGTTGGGCACCCTTCATTCTCCACTTCTTGCTGCAAATAGTCAGATAGAAGGAGGGGTTGTTCTGGGAGGCAAATGAAGAAAGTTTCTGAAAGACTTGGGAAAGCATCATGTATCTCGCCTAGACATTCCCTGCACCCTCACATACACCTATTAATGAGAAACATGATATTGTGCAAGCAACTGGGTCCCACTTTAGCAGAAATTAGAGTTGTGTGTTCATTTTTTTCTAGCTGTCTTTCTCTTGGTTTTTCTATCACTTTCTATTTTTTGATTTAAAAAAAATCATAATCCTTTCTCTGATTACTAAGAGAAATTCCTATACAACCTATGTCATTCCACAACAGATAATTAAGTTCTGATTTCAAGATGAATTGTTGAATCAAATTCTGCGCGCTAATGAAGGAAGTATTCTACAAGCTTCTGCTGATAGCAGATATACTACAATTGTGCTACAAAACACATTTCTCAGAAAACCAAACAAAGGCAATAGGAAGGAATAGGCAAAGTTCATTTCTTCTTCGTTGTTGTTGGTTTTTTTCCTTCCCTATTGCCCAGTTCTCAGTATTCATAAGGCCATTTGAGAAGGGGCACAATTCTGGAGATTTGTGTTCTGCTTATTTGGATGTCTCTTTTATGGTTCCCTTCCCTCACTTTACCTTTTCTACTATGGCTTGTGCTCACTCATGATATGAACAGTAATGTTGGCAACCGGCATTGCGAGAGCATCACCAAATATGTAAGTTATCCTTTCTGGAACAAGTTATAACAAGATTCTAAAACACAACTGTAATTCTCAAAGGATTTAGTTAGTGCAGGTGCAATCTTACCAGGTGAGATACTTTGGATATTTGTCCCCTCCAAATCTCATGTTGAAATTTGATCCCCAGTATTGGGGGGGGGCCCGGAGGGAGGTGTTTGTGTCATGGGGGAACGATCCTTCATGAAAGCCTTGGTGCCTTTCTCATGGGACTGAGTGAGTTCTTACTCTTAGTTTCCAAAAGGGTTAGTTGTTAAAAAGAGTGTGGCACATCCTCGTTTTTCTCTCTTGCCCCCTTTCGTGCCATGTGACACACGGGCTCCCCTTGCCTTCCAACAGGAGTAAAAGCTTCCGGAGGCCCTCGCCAGAAGCTGAGCAGGTACCAGCACCACGTTGTACAGCCTGCAGAAGCGTGAGCCAAATATACCTCTTTCTTTAAAAATTACCCCGTCTCAGGTGCTTTTTTATGGCAACACAAAACAGACTAATACACCTGGGAAGACTGAGACGCTGCATTCGAAGAGTTCTGGGTCTTTCTCCAAGGAACTGTTGGACTCCACTGGCTAAGTTTGTAGGGACACTAACAGCGGCAATGGGGTAACATTGCTAAAAATGGGACCCTAAATTCAGAACCTAACCTAATCAACCCTCAATCAAACAAGTTTCCTTCTTTTCTCTATGAGAAGGGAAGTGAGTTTGGCTAAGCAAAGATGGGGGTGGGATGGGTGGAGGCAGGAGACAAGGAGACAAAGGGATGATGAGTGAATGGAATGACATTTCTATGCCCTCAGAACTGCCAGGTCTCTATGAAATGGAGCTGTGTCTGCAGTGGTGGCTGCAGTTTGCTTCCACAGTCTGCGCTTTTCTCTCTTCACTCTCTCTCCTTTGGCCTGGTCATCCCCCTCTTTTTCCCTCCAGATTCATAGCTGGGGAGAAGGGCTTGCTAGTGAAATATTGTGACTGAGTTTTGCTGCTACAAGAAAGAATACATTTAGTTTCCAACTGAGACTTTCTGGATATTTTTCAAGAAATTCAGGAAAAAAGGAAAGAAAGAAAAGAGGATGTAAAAGAACAAGTGCTTCAGGTCTTAGTTTCTTAATTCCCCATAAAGAAATCTAATCAACTGAGGCTTCCTCAAGTGGGTGAGTAGCTTGGATTTCGCCTGAGCTAATTACCTATTGACATGTATGTGCCAAGATCTATGGGTGGGCATAATATCAGAGCACAGGAGATTCAAATCAACTATATCTTGTATTATTTTTCAGTGGTCTTTAATATCTAAAGGTTTAAATCAAATTCATGGATCCTTGAACAAAAGAATAAATCAGCAAGGAAAATAAATGCACTTCAAAAGTGCAAAATAAAAAGGAGCATGCTGTTTGCTTTACATCATTTTATTAATTTGAGTAGTCAACATTTACTGAAAACCCACTGGGTACAGGTTGTAACAGACATGTAGAAAAATAAGAAAAGATACATGAAGTATTTTTTTCTGACTGCAAAAATCCAACTAATTGAGTCTAAGGAAGACACTAACTAAAGACATGTGAGAACAGCTGAGAATACAAATAATGGAAACACGACAATGTCCACTAAGGACAGTAAGTACACGTCAGTTTCAGTCAGAGTGTGGAAGTGCGGGCTCACTGAGTGTGCCCTCAGACCTTGGGAAGCCTGTGTGTTGTGATGAAGTATTCTACCTGGGGATGTTGTGGCATCTCTCTGGAAAAATCAGGCCAACAGCAGACCTCCCATCTCTTAGTCACTGTAGGAGTACCCAAGCAGGTAAATGTGGTAACTTTGGAGGGTTGGCTCCTTACCAAAAATCCCTGCTTTTATTTTATTTATTTTATTTTTGAGACAGAGTCTCACTCTGTTGCCAGGCCGGAGTGCAGTGGCATAATCAGAGCTCATGGCAGCCTCGACCTCCCAGGCTCAAGTGATCCTCCTGCCGCAGCCTCTCGAGTAGCTGGGACTACAGGGGTGTCCCACCATGCCTGGCTAGTTATTAAATTTTTTTGTAGGATGAAGTCTCGCTGTGTGCCCAGGCTTGTCTTAAACTCCTAGGCTCAAGCAATCCTCCTGCCTTGGCCTCCCAAAATGCTGGGATTACCGGTGTGATTCACTGCACCTGCCCCTGCTATTATTTAATCAAGAGATGGCCATTTGGAGATTTATGCCACATGATTTGTGTCTATGTAAGCTCAGGATTCTTTATCTCCCTTAAAGTTAGAAGAAGCAGGCATGGCACATGGCTGTGAAGATATCACAGGTAGCACTCAGGCCGTCCGTTTGGCCAGCTTACCGCTTTATGGATTTCATGTGAAAGCAAGTCTCCACTCTGGAACAAGGGTTTATTGCCTGACTTTCCAGGGGAGTGTACTCTGCTTTCCACAGCCTCCTTTTCTGTGCTTCCTGCTCACAGAAATCGAAAGCACTACTCAGGAATCTGCTCAAGAACTCTGTGTCTCTGGCCAGGCATGATGTGGCTCATGGCTATAATTCCAGCACTTTGGGAGACCAAGGCGGGCAGATCACTTGAGCTCATGAGTTCAAGACCATCCTAGGCAACATGGCAAAACCCTATCTATCAAAATAAATAAATAAATAAATAAATAAATAAATAAATAAATAAATAAATAAA